>NC_056737.1:1825755243-1826126221 GCF_019279795.1 Protopterus annectens
TCCTTTTGGTTAGTGACCAGAAGTCTCTTGTAAGTGGACATTGTAAGGTTGGTGGATCAGATCCTGACAGCCAGAGGTCTTCCTTCATCTTCTCAGCCCCCTCCCTTCTGGTGCAGGGGGTTTTCATCCCTATGGCCTTTACTTATTCTCCTCCTCTGACCTCTTCACAAGTTTTGGAGCTCTTGACTCCATCTTCACAGGTATCAGTGGCTTTGGAACCAAGAACCTTCTTGTTTTCGATGCCGAGTCCAGCTCTGACACCTTCAGTGCATTTGGCACCATTGGGTCCCTGGGACTGTGTCTTTGCCGTCAGGCCTGAGGAGTTCAAGCTGGCCCCAAGTTTTTCTATGGAGTCTGCCTTACCTCTTCAGGCTGTGCCAACAGAGGACCCCTCCTCGGTTCCAGTTTGTCACGTGAGTCTTTTGGGGCAGGGTGTGACCCCGTTCTGAGTTTATCTGTCTCAGTTCCTGGCTCCCATCCCTCCTCACTGAGGCCTGCTTTTCAAGACGTGGAAAGAGCTTTAGCCACAGCCTCATCTCAGGTACCTCCTGTGCTACTAGAGTCTCTCCCTGTGACTCCAGGCCTTTCAGTTCTACCATCAACCTTGACCCCTCGAGAGCAAGCCCCAAGGTTGCAAGAATTACCTACTACAGGTGTCCCCTCTTCCGAGTCCTCTTCAGATGTTCCCACTAAAGAGACTGCTCTGAAGAGATAGTGTAAGAGAAAACACCTTGATTTTCCCAAAGAATCCATCATGGAGGACACAGATTTTGAGGAAGGGAAGGGTTCCCACAGTCACCACCAGAAGACGTCTCCTTTGGAGACATTCTTGAGATCCTGAAACCAGAGGGATGATTGGAAGCCCAAAGACCCTTCCTGTAAGGAATCCATATACTTGCAGGCCTTTGGTGCTTGCCTGTCTACCTCCTGGGTGACCCCGTCCACTGACCCAAATAAGCTGATTGGTCAGTGGGCTTGGAGGGCTCCTGACTCTATAGAACCTGTCCCCCAGAAACCTGACAGGATTCTTTTCACTTCTGAAGACCATCCACATTGGGGAAAGGGATTAGTGGTTGATGCCATGGTGGTAGCGGCCTCCACCAAGAAAGAACCAGGTGAGGAAAGTTCTACTATTCATTCCCCTAACCAAGAGTCCAGGGCAATGGAAGGATTCATTTTAGCATTAGAAGGATTGAGTGAAGTACCATTTCCAGGAGTTTTATATCTGTTTTAATATGGATCCATCTTCAAGACCATGTTTATGTTCTGACCTGGAATGTGGGGTTGGATATACTTGGAAATTGTTTTTATTTACAGTTGTCTGAAAGTTAGATAGCTTCATTTCAGCAAATACTGAATTTTAGTTGGAATGCTAATGGGCAAACTGGAATGAATAAATGTGCCTTTTTTGGTTGCTGCTAACTTTAAGCACAAACTTATATTTCAAAAAACACTTGACACAAACTAGGCTTCAGACCATCCCAAAATTAGTTGAAATGTTTCAACATGTAATCAATTCCCAGTCCCTTACCAAGTTTAATTTATTTAGTAAGAACTGTGTGCGTGTGTGTGTGTTTTAGCCCAATTTTAATATCATGGCTGAGAAAGCTAAGGTCCCTTCTTGCTTTAAAAAATGCCAGTAGGTGGCCACAAGATACCCTTATTTGACTTGCATCTTCTATGGGTGTATTGTTTGGGTCCTGTACATTTACAGGAGGACTGCAGTATCTCTCATGGTTTTAGCCATAGAGCACTCGAGAGAAGAAGCAAACAGATTTGAAAGGTTTGATCCCTTCCACTTTTGGGAGGCCATATCTGCTACAGATAAACGTAAAATGGATATTTCATCCCCTTCTTCCTCACCTTCTACGAAGAAGGGTAAAAACAGGAGATTTGATGACGTTGCCTTAATTTGCTCTTCAGTCCATGGGTTTCATATCAGAGCATTGGCTCTGACTGAGCCACATACTAAAGCTTCAGGCTCCAAGATCTGAGCTCCACTCCTTCAAATCCCTCTGATCTCATTTGCCACCCTTTGCTTAGCATCAGGTATCTCTCATTCTGAGCTCCTCAGGGATTTTTCTGTGAGTTTAGCAAACCTTTTTTTTTCTCTGCTCTTAGATTTTTTTTAAAGAACTTACATTTCCTTATCTGGCAGTCTCCCTTTCTTCTTAGAATCATTAGATAATTGTGTAGAGTTTTTGCCTTGTACTTTCCCTACCCCTTTTTCTACCTGTTGTAGATATATATATATATATATATATATATATATATATATATATATATTTTATCTTTTCTAGCTTTAGAGTTTTAGATTTACCTTTTCAGTGTTATTGACGTGTGTCTCACAAAATCCCACTTTCAGATGCTCAGTCTGAATGTGTGGTGTGCCTCGGTGTGGTTCACCTGGACTCAGCTTGCTCCATTTGTGCCAGCTTTAATCAATAGGCACTCATTGATACGAACAATAAGTTGATTTTAAAAGGCTTTCTGCCTTGCTTTTTCTCTTCAGCCACTCCATCCACTTCAGGGACTCAACCCCCTACTATAAAAACATAAGGAGTGGAAGAGATCCCCCAGTAGATCCTGTCACTCGGTGGAATCTCCCGCTAAGGCTCCCAGACCTTCAGAGCTGACCACTTCGGCTCCTATAGTCATCCAGGCCTCCCCTCCACACCGGAGCCAAAGCTTCTCCCCCAGGCTGATGACAGCTAGAATCAAGTCCCCCCTCCTGCAACAGCACAGGCCCAGTTCCAGTCCTATTTTGGTTACATCTTCCATTAGGTCTTCACAAAGCCTTTCCAAAGCTGAGGTAGACAACATGATGGTTAAGTTTCTAAAGGCACAAATCGAGCTTGGGATCTTGCCTGCTCTGTCCCCTCCTGCATCCGCGAGCAATATTCCACCCTTTACACCTATCTCTCCTTCTCCAATCCGGCCTCAGGCTTCAGAGTTAAGTCTTGAGCCTTCCTGGAGTTGAGACATCAGAGCCAACAGGTACGATCACCTCGACTCCGGTCTCCCTGACTCACCTGGCTCTGACAATTTCAGAGCAGAGTGGTGGCTGTAGCTTTGGTGCCAGTTCTGAGTTGTCTGGCACCAACTGTATCCATTCCAGAGCTATCTTTCTCTTTGGAACTGGTTAATACCCTGAGTTCTACAGTTGTGTCAGAATCGGAGTCCTCCCAGGGCCGTATCTGCCCTGTTGGCTCCAAGGGCAGGGGTTGACTTCAATTTTTTTAGAGCTATCCCTGCACCTTGGAGCATTGGCACTATTTAGTTTGGCTCCAGCTTCTGTTTCAAGGGCAGTTTCCTTAGAGCGGGGCCTGACCTCGGTTTCGAGGCAGTCTCTCTCAGTTCTAGACTCCCTCCCTTCTTCAGGGGATCCAGCCTTCAAGGCAATAGAGATGGCCTCGTCTCTTACAGTGACTAAGTCGGCTGCTTCCCCCCTCGGGCTCTCCACTGGACAGTGAGTGCAGAAACCTCAGGAATCTGAGATACAAATTCTATCACCTTCTGTTACCTCTCCAGACTATCCGCCTGAATATGTTCCTCAGAAGAAGAAGCACTTGGATTCTCCTCAGGAATCAGTCATGGAAGACACTGATTTTGATGAGGGGGAAGGGTGCCCTGAGGTCACCTTCTGATGATATCTCCCTTGGAGATATCCTAAAAATCTTGAAACAGAGGGGTGGCTGGAAGTCCCAAAACCCTTCTTTGGAGGAATCAGTTTACCTGCAGGCTTTTGGCACTAGCCCATCTACCTCTTGGGTGAATCCGCCTGCTGACAAACTCATTCAGTTGATTTCCCAGTGGGCATGGTAGGCTCCAGATACCATTGAACCCATCCCCAAGAGACTAGACAAAATTTTATCTGCTCCTGAAGATAAGGAATTTTGCACTAAAGGTTTAGTGGTAGATGCCATAGTCATAGCAGTCGCCGCAAAACAGGAACTTGCTGAGGAAAGTTCATCTATCCATCCTCCTAACAGAGAGTCTCTGCTGATGGATAGATTTGGGAAGTGAGTTTACACTTCATTGACCTTCTCTTTAAGGTCTTTGAATTTTCTGGCACATTTTACCAGACTCCAAAGGGATCTGATCAAAGAGTTGTCCGATACCTTTGCAGGATCTGTTACTGGGGGAGCTGGAGAGAAAAGGTTGCTTCCCAGTTGGCTACCCTGGAGTCAGTCAAACTTATCCATGAGGCTGTTTGCGCATGCAGCCAAAGGGACAACCAGAGCGGCAGGTTCAGGCATAGTCATAAGGAGGCATGCCTGGATGTGCATATGTGACTTTGTGAAGCCTTTTAAGTATTCATTCATCAATGCACCTTTTGATGGATCATATTTGTTTGCCCCACAAGTAAGAGAGACATTATCCAGGTGTGAGAAGGATGGCAAGACCCTTTCTGCTGTGGGCATACATTTTTTCACTCCTCAAAGATCCTTTTTTAGAAATCAGAGGAGTAGTGGAAAGATGTGGTTCAAAAAATTCCAAGAGCTTTTCCAGGACACACATGGAGGTGGTTCCCCTAGGGGCAGAGGGGGGGAACTACAATGAAAGACACTGTCTACGCAGCAGAGGTGGTCCACAGAAACAGGGCTTCAGGGATTCTTTTCCGGGTAAGCCCTTCCAGTGTTCCTGAAAAAGGCCTGATTGTCTTCCTCTGGAGGCAGTCAGGTGACACATCCTTGCACCTAAATGCCTGGCTAAATATAATAACAGATTCATGGGTGCAACAGATCATATCTAGAGGTTATGCCATACCCTTTTCCCATCTTCCCCCCATATGCAAGAAAATCCCTGATGTTCCACTCAGAGGGAACCAGCAGTTCTAGAAATTCAAAAACTGCAAGACAAGAGAGTCATCCAAGAATTCCCACCAAACCAGAAAGGATCTGGAGTTTACTCAAGATTCTTTTCAGTGCCAAAAAAGACAGGGGACTGGAGACCAGTTTTGGACCTCAGTGTGTTGAACAAATCAGTTCAACAAACGAAATTCCAGGTGGTCACAGTACAGTCCATTCTTCCATTTTTAGACAAGGATGACCAGATGTGCTTGATAGATCTTCAGGATGCGTATTACCACATAAAAATGGACAAGCGTTCCAGAAGGTTCCTCTGCTTCTGGCTGGGAGCCAGTCTTTACCAATTCAGGGCACTACCCTTTGGTCTCACCACAGCCCCCAAGGTGTTCACCAAATGCATGGCAGCAATAGCAGCTCACTTGAGACTGCAAAGATTCTGTGTGTTTCTGTACTTGGATGACTGGCTCATTACCGCTCCAACCTCACATTGACTCATAGAAGCAAGAGACTGTTTTCCAGACCTGTGTTTACTTAGGGATAACTGTTAATCAAGGAAACTCCCACCTGTCTCCAACTCAGTGCTTGGAGTTTATAGGCTGACCTCATCACTTATGTGTGGAATACCTTAACACCACTACAAATTTACTACAATTTTTTATGCAATATTCACGTAATACTATACAATTTTTGGATATTAATATTTACTATGATGGCTTGGATTTACAAACTTCTGTCCCCCCCATATATAGAAGGGGGTTGTTAGAAGTTAGGTTATGCATACGAGTAGACTGAATACAAATGATTCAAGGTATGTTGATCAGATTGATGAAACCCTAATTGCATTTAGGGATAGAGGTTATGAAAATGAATTATTGGATGAAGCTAAAAATTATGTTTTACAGAATAGATCTACTTTATGTACCCCTTTTTTTGGTGAAGGTGTTAACAACTACACTGATAATAGCAATGACAACTACCACACTAATGTTCACTAGATTTAGTAGATATAGTGATGGGATTAAACAAATTATAGTTAATAACTCGGGTATTCTTAGAAGTTTTTCTGGTTTGGATAATATAATTACTGATAAACCATTTTTTACTTATAGGAAATGCAGTAATCTTAAGGATAGATTGTGTTAAAAGATTTGAGGGAGACACGAGTGAAGAGTAAAATTGTTAAACATGGTACTTTTGCTTGTCATAATTGTTGCAGTTGTGCATTTATAAAGACTAATAATATTTTTATTAACCTTAATAGTAACAAGCCTTTTATATTTCACTGCTGTACTACATGCAACACAAATGATATTATATATTTGGCCACCTGTACAAAATTTACATGTTTTTTATGTAGGAAAGTCTATTAGACACCTGAAAGGTTTAGAAGTCTAAACTTCAAAATGCGCTCCCTCAAGGCACTCCTTAAAATGGAGAACATCGACATCTGTGCAATGACAGAGACCTGGTTCAAGGCTCCAGAGAGCACCCCTGCATTACCAGGCTATAATTCATACCACACCTTTCGGCCACATAACCTGGACTGAAACACTAAAGGCAGAGGTGTGTCCATATTCATTAAGGATATCCACACCTCCAGGCTAGTTGCTCAGCATAATGCATCTGTGATTATCTAAGTGCAACTAACTCTGGGCAAGACCGCAATGCAAATTGTAGCTTGCTACAGATCCCCCACCATGCCCCAGGATTCCCACTCCTCATTTCTTGATACACTGGAAAATATTAGGGTACAACTAACACTCTAATAATGGGCGATTTCAACTACCCCACCATTAACTGGGAAAACTACTCATGTACCAACTCTTGTGCTCAACGTTTTCTGGAATTCATAAATTCCAATGCCTTGGATCAACTTATCCACACCCCCACCAGGGGCAGCAATATCCTAGACCTGGTCATTACCAACATGGGCAACCGGTGTTCCACACCAGAGGTCAATTCCTCATTGGTCAGATCCGATCACAAGCAAATCACCCTAGATATCCACATCCTACCCCCACCCCCCATTAGGGAAACCACCTTAAAGAATTTCTCCAAAGTCAACTTCACGCTTCTTAAGACAGAAGTGGAAAATTTCACGACACCCATGCTGACGGACAATAGAGATACGACTGCTGAATCCTATACAATTGCACTTTATAAGCACTTACACGAGTGCATGGATCGTGCAATCCCTAACAGAACCTAGATGTTATCCTCCAAAAAAAGGAAGCCAGTCTGGTGGTCCCCTGCTATAAACAAACTCTACAACAGAAGAAAGAAACTGTTGCAAAAAAAAAGTAAAATCCCATGATTGGAGGAACTCCATGGTCAGCCTCACTAAGAAGCTGATATCCCTCATAAAATCCTCCAAAGCTAGTTATGAAAACAAAATCGCCACTGATTCTAAAGACAACCACAAAGCATTCTATAGCTATGTCAAGAATCTCAATGGCAACACTCAGATCTGCTCTGAGTTACAGCACAATGGCACTAAATATACAGAACCAACTGATATTGCCAACATCCTGGCAGATAGGTTCAGTGTTAACTTTACCCCTCTCTCATCCCCTAAAGGGCCCATCTCTATACCGGAAGAATGCAAAGTACCTGTAATCATGGCTGCACAGGTAAAAAACACTCTTTCCAAAGCCAAGAACACAGCATCCATGGGACCTGACAACATCCCAGGCTACGTTCTACATGAACTACAGAACGAATTGGCACCCCACCTAAGTACCATGTTCAGTCATAGCCTCACCTCAGGCTTTGTGCCCACTGAATGGTGCACAGCAACGGTAATCCCATTCCACAAAGGAGGAGCCACCACATACCTGGGAACTACCGCCCCATTACTCTGATGAGCCTGGTCTGCAAGGCTATGGAGCGTATCATCATGGAACTTATAAACTATGACATTGGTAATCTCCAAACTCTGGACCCTACCCAGTTCGGGTTTGCAAAAGGCAGATCATGTCTCCTAAACCTGATAGACTTCTTTGAAGAGGTCACCAAAGCCGTAGATGAGGGTAAGGTGGTTCACACAGCCTATCTAGATCTCGCCAAGGCTTTTGACACCATCCCCCACTCTGGAATTATAGACAAACTCACTAAACTAGGTATAAATCCCTATGTCACAAGATGGGTTGCCAACTGGCTCACTGACAGAACCCACACTGTGAAAGTAGCAGACTCTAAATCCAACTTCAGGCCAGTGACAAGTGGAGTACCACAGGGTTCAGTCCTAGGTTCTCTCCTGTTTGGTATCTACTTCTCTGAAGTAGAGGCTAACATAGAAGGTCTTTGGCTAACAAAGTTCGCAGATGACCGCAAACTAGGAGCCATAATCAAAACTCCTAACGATGTGGACATCCTACAAAAGGACCTCACTGAGACAGATGCCTGGTGTCAAAGCCATGGCCTCAACTCAATGCCAAAAAGTGCATTGCCATCCCTTTTGGTAAAAACTCTGTACCCATGAACTACCACATAGGCAGTAGTCTACTTAACACTGAACTTGTGATGAGACCTTAGGACACAGGTGGAAAGTAGTCTCTCCTTTGATAATCACATCACTACAGTAGTCAGGAAATCCTCCTACCTGGCACACCTCATCACAAAAGGTTTCTCATCCAGGTAAAAAGAGGTCATTGTTCCCTTCTACTCATCAATCATTAGACCCATTATAGAGTACAACACCCCTTTTGGTATGTACCTCACAAGACATCTATAACAACTGGAAAGACCACAGAAATACCTCACAAATAGGATTACTGGCCTCAAACAAATGCCTTATGCAGACCGTCTCAAAAAACTCCAGCTTTACTCTGTCGCATATTGCTTACTCAGAGGCAATCTCTACCTAACATACAAAGCTATGTCAAACCCAGAGCTGTTGGACATGCTCCATGTAAAGAAATCCCAATTCCTCAGAGCTACGCGCTCTAGAGACCTAAACCTTGTCACCACAATAAACAGAACATGCTGGAGGGATAGATTCCTGTCCCAGAGACTTCTCATACTCTGGAACAAACTACCTATATCAAACAAAGCTCCTCATTAGCACTCTTCAAGAAAAAATCTTGATGATTGGATGGGAGATAGGAAATTCACCCCGAGGATCACTTCTGTGGCTCTGCTTGACAGGGGTACAGGAAAATAATTTTCTTGGTTGGCAAAAGCCAGTGTACCATTTGGCTAGGCTTATATAGGCCCTAGGGCCAATAGCCTAGTACCTACCTATGAAAGACAGGATCATTGAACATAATTCTGAGATAAGAAGGGAAATATTAACTAATTCCTTAGCCAAACATGTTTGAGAATACAGGTCACAGCTTTAAATTTAGAGTCATGGAGGTTATGACAAAATCCCTTAGAAGAGTTGACTTAAATATAACGTTGGAAAATATGGAATTACAATGGATCTTACACCTACAAGCTGAGCATTTGCCAGGTTTAAATCAAATGGTTTCTATTAAACCTGTTTTAAAATTAAAACAAAAGGTTGTTTAATGTGAATAGTTAGTTCATTTTATAACAGTATACAATATTTTTTAGTAGTAACGTATTTTACATTTAGTATAATTTTATACATTTGTTGCTTATGAATGTTTCTTTAAGGACTGATTATTGTGATTGTTTAATTGGCTGTGAGACTTAATTATGTGTATATATAAACTGCTTATTGATTATTAAGTACTGAGGAAGGGTACTTGATACCTGAAAGCTTTGCTGCTATTACATTTTGCTACTGTCTTACATTGGTGTTAGCTGTTTTGTTTTTGTTTTACCTATAATAGATCAACATTTACTAACTGCAACTTTTTATGACATATTACTTTGGTTGGGATCAGGGTTTATCTGTTGTGGTATAGCTAAGGCTTTTGACAGTATTCCACATAATGTAATTATTGATGCAATGTATGAAAAGCTGATAAATTCATGTTCATAGGTAGGTACTAGGCTATCGGCCCAAGGGCCTACGTAAGCCTAGCCAACAAGATTCCCTGGCTTACGCCACCCAATAAAGTTATTTTCCTGTGTTACTGTTGAGCAGAGACACAGAAGTGATCCCCGGGGTGTATTTCCTATTTCCCATCCACTCATCAAGATTTTTCTTGGAGTGCTAATGAAGAACTTTGCTTGGCATAGATAGGTAGCCTGTTCCAGAGTATGGGAAGTCTCTGGGACAGGAATCTATCCCTCCAGCATGTCCTGTTTATTGTGGTGACAAGGTTCAGGTCCCTAGAGCATGTAGCTTGGAGGGATTAGGATTTCTTTAGGTGTAGCATGTCCAACAGCTCTGGGTTTGACATAGCTTTATATGTTAGGCAGAGATCACCTCGGAGTAGGTGATATGCTTATGTTTATATCCCATAAACTGTGTAAGTTTTTTTTTTTTTTTAAAGGAACCCTTATGTTAAGACCACCCCTTGGGATTTACCCTTGGTCCTTCAATGCCTCACCTTATCCCCTTTTGAACCATCGGCTACCTGTGAATTAAAATATTTGACCTGGAAAACTGTTTTTTTAATAGTGATCACCTCGGCCAGAAGAGTATTGGAAATTCAAGCCTTGTCCTGCAAATCCCCCATCTGATATTTCATAAGGACAGGGTTTCTCAGGACTGATCCTTCCTTTTTACCGAAGGTTGTTTCGGAATCTAATATCAATCAAACCTTACACCTACCAGTCTTTTTTCCCTAATTTCTCCAATAAGGAAGAGTACTGTCTACTTTTATTAGACATCCAATGACAATTTGTTTTCATCTTCATAAAATGAAAGACATCAGGAAAATCAGACCAACTGTCTGTTGCTTTTTCCTCAGTTTCACTAAGTAACCCCAGTATCTAAGGTTACATTAGCTAAATGGCTTAGAGATTGCATTACTTTTGTTTATAATTCAAAGGGATTTCAACCACCATGTTATGTGAAAGCTCATTCAATGAACATCCTTCCATGAGACCCCCCCCCCCCCACAAGATTCAGGTAGCTAGGGACTCTGTCCCACAGTCAAGGATTATGTGAAGATTGGCAACATCAAATAAAGAAATTGTCTTACCATAACGTTCCATTTGTGTTGTTGATCTTCACTTATCCTTGACAACCCCTCCCTCCTTCCCCCTGCCTAAACTCTTAGTGGACTGAATATTCTTAAAGACTGGCTTCATAATAGGGAGACAGATTTGGTCTATTATTTGTTGCTTTTTGTCTGTCACTATTATAGGCAAACTCAATCTGAGGTAATTTAGAGAGGCGCATTATGGGTAGAGCCTAGCTTGAGAGTTTGGGAGGTGCAAGCTGAAATAAGTGACCTAGTCAGTTCTGAGGCTCGGAACCAAGCCCACAGTAAAGGATTAGTGAAGATCAACAACACAGATGGAACATTATGGTAAGACATAACTTCCTTTTTAGTTGTAGACAGTGCAGTGGCTGAAGCTGGTTGATCATGACAGGCCTGTATATTTTTATCCAGGCTAGTCACCCCCTATTGAATCCATAAATTTTATAACCTCTTCTGGATCCTGAAAATTTTTATCTAATCCAAAGCACATCTAGGTGAAGATGCTTATAGGGTAACCCTTCAGCCCTGCATCAATTAATCGCCAGCAGAAATTACCTCCTCTTCTGTCAGGATTGAAAAGAAAAGTCCTGCACAACACTTATCCTGCTTTTCAGCGCCAAATAAGTTATTTCCAGGTTTCCATAATAAAGATAAAATTTCTTTAAAGGAATAAGATGGAAACATTATTATGATATATCAAGATGCTCTTGATCCATTTTTACTAGGTTGCCAAGGCCTCCTATGCACTCTGTCCTGCACTCTCTCCAGCAGTAGCTGTAATGGGACATCTGTCTACTTCACTAACACAGATCTTTGACAAAGTCAAGACAATCCATACCCTATGGAACATCATACCAATCTGAGGATCTGATGTCAATTTTCATCCTGTCCTCAACTGTTTGGTTCGGACCCGACCCTCAGATCTGACTCAGATGTTACTAATGCTTGTGGTAACCAAAAAGCTCTTAAACTTCTCCCTTACCTATAATGCTCCAACCCCTAACATATCTCAGATCTTGTTTGCTGCTTTTTGCGAAAAGACATGGTTAGCTGTTAACTCTTGAGTTTCATTCAGATAAGTGCAGTTTCTTTCTTTAATCTCTTAATTTCCACTTTATATAGTATTCCCACACTCCCTTGCCTCATCTTGTTCATGCAGGAGTTTGACTGAAGAAGATGTGGACAGAATGATGAGGAAATTTCTCTCTGCGCAGATCCAAATGGGTGTTTTACTGGCTCCTACCCCCTCAGATCAGGAGGCCTGTCCATTGACCACACCAACACTTCTTACTCTTTCTCTGATCCCTTTGGTTGCTTCAGAGTACTTGGATTTGAATCTTCCAGGTCTGTCTGGCTTGGATGCAAAGATAACTTTTAGTTATGTACTTACCATAACTTCGGATGTATGGGATCCATCTCGCCTACATTCATAACTGATGGGTTCGGAGCCGATCCCTCGGCTCCAACTCGGCCACTATAAAGTAGAACGAAGTCTCTAATTGGCTGGGCTACCCCTTATCCCAGAATGCACCACGCCTGCTTCCCCAGATCTTGTTTGTTCACTTTTATATACCTACATCCAGGCACAGAAACATACCAACTACTGTAACAAACTAAAGTCCTTCAAGAGAAAAATCTCAGTAAGTAGCAACATTTCCTCTAAGTCCAATGGGAAGGGGGAAGGAGGGCGGGTACGTTTGAATGTAGGCGAGATGGATCCCATACATCCGAAGTTATGGTAAGTACATAACTAAAAGATGTAATGGGATCCTATCTCACCTACATTCATAACTGATGGGACAGCATCCCTAGCACCTAAATCCCAGGTGGCTCATTGGAAGACACTCCTGAGAACTGTGGAACCAAAGGAAGCTCTACCTCGAGAAGCCACATCTATCTTGTAATGAGAAATAAAGGTGTGCGGAGAAGTCCAGGTAGCAGCCGCACAGATATCATCTATCGATAATTTGGAATGAAATGCTACAGAAGTAGCCATTGCCCTGGTATAATGAGCCTTGACTGGGAATGGTAGCTCCTTGCCGGACTGTGAATAGATGAAGGAGATGCAATCTTTAATCCATTTGGCTATGGTGGTTTTAGCCACCGGTTGACCCAATCTATTTTCCGCAAAGGACACAAACAGCTGATCTGACTTTCGTGTCTGATTGGTCCTACTTAAATAAAAACGCAGTTGTCTGTGAACATCCAACTGATGGAAAATATGTTCTGCGCTATTGGAGAATTTGGGAAAAAACACCGGGAGCTCCAAGGATTGTTGAATGCATAAGGGGGATGCTACCTTGGGCAAGAAAGAGGGATTTAACTTGAGAGACACTCTGTCTTTGTGAAAAGTCAAATAAGGAGGATTAGAACAGAGAGCCTGAAGCTCTGAGACCCGCTTGGCAGAGGTTATTGCCACCAAAAACGGTTTTCCAAGATAGAAATTTTAAATCACAAGTAGCTGCTGGTTCAAAGGGACGGGCAGTTAAAGAAGCTAGAAACCATATTCAGATCCCACGGGGCACAGGATGGGCTATTGGGGGCCGAAGGAGCCATGCTCCTTTAAGGAAAGATTTGCAAAGCCTGTTTGCCATTAAGGAAGGCTCAAAGGAGACATGAAAATTAGAGATAGCCGCCAGTTGGACTTTAATTGTGGAAACTGAAGAGCCCAAATAAAACAAAGAAGTCAGGAATTCTAAAACCTGAGGTACTGGGGCAGTAAGGGGATCTATACCTCGTTGTTGGCCCCAAAGAGCAAACCTCTTCCATTTGCTGGAATACAGTTTAATCGTGGAAGGTTTGTGAGAAGAGGACAAAATGTGGATGACGTCTGGAGAAAAAGAGTTATCTCTGACTAAGGTTGGAAGTGGAGTAACCAAGCAGCCAACCTCAAGGATCTGAGGGATGGGTGAAACTGTCCCAACTGATGAGTCAAGAGGTCGGGCACTAGGTCCAGAAACCATGGGCCCTCCACCGCATACCTCAGAAGGAAGGGGAACCAAACCTGACGAGGCCAGTGTGGAGCGATCAAAATCATGTCGCTCCCTAGATAAATCGCCTTCTGTATCACCTTTGGGAGAAGGGGAACCGGAGGGAAGGCGTAAAGTAGACCGGGGGGGCCAACTGTGAGCTAGAGCGTCCCTGGGAAACTGCCCCTGAGAGGGAGTCAGAGTGAAGAAGTCCGTGCATTTCGCATTGTGAGGACTGGCGAACAAGTCACAACAAGGGAGGCCTCACCTGGCGAAGATGTTTGCAGCCACCCTGTCATTGAGGGACCACTCATGGGGTAACAGGAGAGTTCTGCTCAGCCTGTCGGCAATCACATTGGATTTCGCCGGAATGTGCGTTGCCACTAGGAAATGCTGGGTAGAAATCGCACAATGCCACACTCTCATGGCCTCTCAGCAAAGAGGGTAGGACCTGGTTCCACCTTGCTTGTTTATGTACCAGACTACCGACATGTTGTCAGATAGGATCGCAATAGTACCCCGTGGAAGAGCATGATGAAGTGCTTGCAACACCAGTAGCACCGCTCTCATTTCCAGGATATTGATATGTAAGTGCGTTTCGTGAGCCTGCCATGTGCCTTGGACAGACCTGTCCAGATAATGACCCCCCCCACCCTGTCTGGGAGGTGTCCGTGGTCACCGTGGCGACGGGAGGCTGAAGGGCAAAGGGTGGCCCCTGGTCCAGGTTGGACCGAATCAGCCACCAACGTAGGTCCCGACGGCAAATTTCGGTAATCTGGACCAAATGGTTCAGGGGAAGTTCCTGAAAGGACCATTGTACCAACAGTAGCCATTGCAGCACCCGCATGTGCAGCCTGGCTAAGGGGACTAGTAGAATAGTCGAGGCCATCGTGCCCAATAACTGCAGAATCAGTCTGGCCTGAACTCGTGATCTGGGTAACAGGGTTTGAACCTGAGACTGCAGGACCTGAATCCTTTCTACAGGCAAGAATGCCCGCATTCTTCTTTTGTCTAACTCTGCGCCTATAAATGTAATACGCTGAGACGGCTGCAGTACAGATTTTCCCCAATTGAACGTGATTCCTAGTGAATGACCCAAACTGACTGTGGTCATAAGCGCCCGAACTAATAGATGCTTGGAGGTGGCAGTAAGGAGCCAGTCATCTAGATAGGGAAACACTTGGAATCCTAGACTTCTCAAGTGAGCTGTCACCACTGCCAGACACTTGGTGAACACCCTGGGGGCTGTGGTGAGACCAAAGGGCAGTGCTCGGAACTGGGAATGACTGGTTCCCAGGCGGAAGCATAAATGACTCCTGGACTCTTGACTTATCAGAATGTGATAGTAAGTGTCCTTGAGATCTATGGAGCACATCCAGACATCCTTCTCCAATAATGGGAGAATGGACTGAAGGGTGACCATTCGGAATTTGGATTTTTTTACAAAGCGATTCAATGAGCTGAGGTCCAAAATGGGCCTTAAGTCCCCTGTCTTTTTTGGCACCAAAAATAGTCTTGAGTAAGTTCCTGATCCGATCTGGTCGGCGGGGACAGGCTGGATGACTCCTTTTCTTAGCAGCTTTGAAACCTCGATCGCTGCTTGATCCTGCTGACTGGGTGGCACATCGGGGATTTTCCTGATAGGAAGAGGGGGGATCTTGGTGAAAGGGATGAGATAGCCTCCGGTTATGGTTCAGAGCACCCACTGATCCTTGGTGATAGATTCCCAAGCCTGTGGGTGTTCCGCAAAACGACCCCCGACTGGCTCCGGAGATGTGCAGTCGGGCCACGTCTCAGGGACGGGTAGTGTAGGATGAACCACGAAAGGAATTGCGGTCTCCAGAGTTACGGGGGCCTCTGCCACCTCTGGGGCGGCGTCTTCCTGAATCCCCCCCCCTGTCTCTAGAGGGGGGATCACTCGGTGGAGTAGGGAAAGACCTTTGAGATTTCCTGAACCACATTTTCCCTCCTCTCTGGGCCTTGGGGTAAGGTCTAGAAGGAGCAGAAAAATGGGCCCCCACGGCAGTCAAGGTCTTGCCCTCCTGCTCACACCGAGTCAGTGTGTCTTTCACCTTGGGTCCAAACAGGGAGGACCCATCAAAAGGGGCATCGGTGAAGGAAGACTTAAAAGCCACCGCAAAGGGCACAAGCACAAGCAGGCGTGTCTTCTAAGAACCACGCCTGTTCCCGCTGCTCTACTCGCCCCTTCGGCCGCATATGAGATGAGCCTCATGGACGAGTTGATTATCGAAGATAGGGTAGTCATCTGGGCACCAACAGTTTGGGCTAATGCCTCAGGAAGGTTACCCATAAGAGACTCTCCTAACTCTTTGAAGAGGTCCCTTTGGAGCCTGGTGAAATGACAAAGGTAATTCAGCGACTGCAGGGTAAAGGCCGCTGAAGAAAGGGTACGCTTCCCATATCTATCCATGCTCTTGGAATCCTTATTAGGAGGGTGAATAGACGTTGAAGCCTCTGCCACGTCCTGCTGAGTGGCAGATGCCACCACCATCGCATCTACTGCAACTCCTTTGGTCAAAAATTCCTTTTGAGGAGGGGCTGAGAGGAACTTGTTAGGCCTGGCGGGCACCGGTTCCACAGAATCAGGGTGTTCCCACACCCTTCGAGAAACTAAATCTAGCAATTCATCGAAGGGTGGAGACACCCAGGAGGCGGAGGGCTGGGCCCCAAAAGCCTTGAGGAAAACTGACTCCTCTGCGGAAGGGGTTTTGGACTGCCAATCGCCTCTCTGTCTCAGGATCTCAAGGATATCTGAGAATGAGACGTCATCCGAGGACGATTTTGGGGACCCCTCCGCATCATCGAGGTCAGTATCTGAAGTGATAGACTCATCCTGGGAGTCAATGTGCTTCCTCTTGCACAATTTCTTCCTTGGAGGTTCATCCGAAGCGGATTTAGGAGGACCTCCTGGGAGAAGGGAACCCCCCAAGGGGGTATCCTCAGGCCCTGGTGCCCCGCTGTCGTGGGAATGAAGCACACCAGAAGCACCAGTTCCCAACTCTAGGGATGGTGAGGTAGAGACTTGCTGAGCTGGCAAGGACATGGCCAGCATACTCCTCATGGCCTCAAAAGCAGGACCTCCAGAGTCTACGGAGGATACCGGCTGAGAGACCACGACGGTACCGGGAATCCCTGCGGCCGACGCTCCGAGGGGAAGACTAGGCACCGAAGCTACCAGTTCCAAAGTGTTCCCCTCTGCCCCGACCGAGGAAGTCCCGGTACCGAACCCTGATGCCGAGGACAGGGTAGGAATGATGGTCAGAACCGAGAGGCTCTGAGGGAGTCTCGGTTCCGACTGGACGACACTGCTCTGCTCTACCATCACCGATTCCAATGGCTCCGAGGAGGTTGGAGGAGGAATCGGATGTGTCGAAGTGGGGATCGGCTCCGGAGCCGAGTGGGCTGGAGCCGAGACCATTTTAGCAAAAACCGGGGACTGGAAAAGCCTCTGGATAACTGTCCAAATCTGAGTCGGACAACCTGGAGGATTTAGAGGAAATAGATGGGGGTCGAGACGACTTCTCTCTCGGCTCTGATAGACCAGGGGACCGGCTCCGAAATGGCTCCAACACCATCGGCGCCAAATCCGGAACCGTATGAATGAGCATCGGCACCGAAGGAGACTTTGGGGCCGAGGGGGGAGAGTCTGAGCTGCACACCTCCAACGGCTCCGAGACCAAAGGAGCTGAAGCAGGTGATTCGCCTCTCGATCCCCCAACCTGTGGCTCAGACACCAATGGAGCTGAGGAAAGAGGTATCGAGGCAGACCCTTCCACCCGAGGCTCCGAAGCCATTGGAGCCGAGGAAGAAGAGGTCGACCTATGCTTCTTGGAAGTCGGTTCCGACGGACTGGTCGGAGCCGACCTTTCTTTAGAAGCTGGAGAGGAAGGAGAAGCCAAAGCTTCCTGAAAAGAGGGCTTAATAAGGCCCTTAAGGATCAATTTATTTTTACGTTCTTGAAGGACCCTAGAGGAAAAAGCATGACAAACACTACATGTTTCCTGTAAATGTTTTGGTCCCAAACAATACACACAAACAGCATGGCTATCAGTAATAGATATTTTGTAGTTGCACTTGGTGCACTTTTTAAAACCAGACTTCTGTTCTTTTGACATCCTGTCACACAACAATTTTCTACCACGAAGTAAATTTAAAGTCGGACACGAGCCCTTCACTCAACAATGGGACTGGCTCGAGATACACAACACAAAAAACGGGCCAAAGCCCTGTAACTAAGAACGGGCTTAGCCCGATAAAGTAGGACGTACAATATGAGAAACAAACCTAAAATTAACTCACAATAAGGGCAAAGGCCCTCTAACTTAAACGGGCCTTGCCCGGTACGTAAAAAAAAATTCCAATCACACTGAAAAAGTTCACACACACACGTAAAGCTGTTAAAACAACTGTTTGTTCGATTAGTGAAGAAACCCCTAGGTCAAAAGACCAAGAAAAAGTAATAATAAACTACTTAGCTCCAGCCAAGTCGAGACCACGTCTAGCTTGAAAAGCGGCAAACGAGATCTGGGGAAGCAGGCGTGGTGCATTCTGGGATAAGGGGTAGCCCAGCCAATTAGAGACTTCGTTCTACTTTATAGTGGCCGAGTCGGAGCCGAGGGATCAGCTCTGAACCCATCAGTTATGAATGTAGGCGAGATAGGATCCCATTACATCTTTATATTTAGATCCAAAGCTAACCCTGAGTGCACCAGCTCTGACATCTTCAGATCCAGATGACTCTCAGAGCCAATGCTTCCTTGTTGGATCCAAGGTATTGGAGTTGACTCTGAAGGTTTTAGAGCCATCTCAGCACCTTGGTGTTTTGGCATTAGATATCTCGGCTCCTACTTCCTCCTCGAGGAGACTGCTTTCAGAGCAGAGGGAGACAGCAGTCCAGAAGCTTGCCTTCTCAGCTCTGAGGTCTTTTTTCTCTCTGGAGTGGTCAGCCTTTGAGGTAGTGAAGTGAGTATTCTCTACTCCGACAGAACGGACAGACCCAACCCCCTTGGATCTTCAGTCGAGTTCCTAGATGTCTCTGCACTTGAAGCCTCATCATTCTGTGCCACAGGGACAGCCAGCTCGAGACCCCAAGACTAACCAGCAGAGTTTCAGTCTCTTTTGACACTTTTCAGAACACCCCACCAAGGAAATCCCTAGGAAGATAAAGTGCAAGAGAAGGCACTTGGACTCTGCACAGGAGTCAGTCACTGAGGATACTGATTTCGACGAGGGTGAAAGGTCCCCATGATCACCTCTGGAAGATGTCTCATTTGGAGACATCCTTGAGATCCTTAAGCAGAGAGGTGATTGGTCCTCCAGCAACCCTTCACTGGAGGAATCAATATTTCTGGAGGTTTTTGGAGCTGGCCCATCTACCTTATGGGTTACTCCACCCACTGACAAAGCTCATTGATTTGGTCTCTCAATGAGTGTGGAAGGAGCCTGACTCAACTGAGCCAGTCCCTAAGATGCCAGATCGGATTCTGGCTCCACCGATCAGAAGGAATTTTGGAGTAAGGCAGTGCCCATGGATGCCATGGTTATGGCAGCGGCCACCAAGAAGGAAGTTGCTGAGCAAAGTTCCTCTGTTCATCCCCCTAACAGGGAGGCAAGGGTGATGGACAGGTTTGGGAAGTGTCTCTGTGCTTCAGAGACCTTCACTGTCAAGTCGCTAAACTATTTGGCATATTTTAGTAGGTTACGAAGGGACTTGATTAAAAAACGTTCAAAATCCCTTTCAGGAAGTGTTACTGCTGAGGTGCAATCTTCTGTGTTCTCCCATTTGGCTTCCTTTCCAATCCATCTTCATCTATGAGGTTTATTTCACATGCAGTCAAAGGTGCCTCAAGAACACTGGGTTCAGGCATATCCATTAGGAGTCATGCCTGGATGTGCTTATGTGATTTTGTGGAGCCCTTATAAGTCCTCATTCATCAGTGCTGCTTTTGACAGCAGTTCTTTGTTTAGCCCAAAAGTGAAGAACACATTATCCAAGTGCGAGAAGTGCACAGCAAAATAATGGGCATAGTTTCCTTCAAACTAAAGGGGTGGTGAAAGCCACAAAACTCTGGGCTAGGCTTATAAATGCCCTTGGGCAGATAGCCTAGTATGAACCTGTGAACCTATGAGAAGACCCTTCCTACAGTGGGCATACGTTTTTCGATTCCTCAAAGATCCTTTTCTAAGAATCAACTTGGTGGCTGGAAAATGTGGTTCAGGAAGTCCCAGGACACACACAGAGAAAGTCCCCCTAGTGGTAGAGGGGGGGAACTCTAATGGATGACAATTCCCCTGTATTAAAGGAGGTCTGCAAAACCAGGGGTCCAGAGATTTTCTCTGATAGACCCTAGCAGCGCTCCTGAAAGGAGGCCCAATTTTCCACCTCTGGAGGCAATCTAGGATCAATCATACCTGCACCAGAGAGCCTGGCTAAATATAACAAGAGATACTTGGGTGCAGAGGATTATTTCCAGAGGTTATATAATTCCCTTTTCCCTTCCACCTCCAAATGTATGTAAAATTCTGGATATTCCACCCAGTCAAAGGAAAGAAGTAGCACAGCACTAGAAATACAAAAGCTGCTAGAAGAGAGTCACCCTAGAGGTCCCTCCAGACTAGACAGAATCTGAAACTTACTCAAGATTATTTTTAGTACCAAAACAATAGGAGACTGGAGACCAATTTTGGATTTCAGCAACTTGAACAAGTCAGTTCATCGTACAAAGTGTCGGATGGTCATGGTTCAGTCTATTCTACCCTTTCTAGGTAAGGACGACTGGATGTGCTCGATAGACCTTCAGAATGTATACTATCACATAAAGATGAACAGATGATCCAGAAAATGCTTACACTTCTGGCTGGGAGCCGGTCACTACCAGTTCAGAGCACTACCCTTTGGCTTCACCACAGCCTCCAGGGTGTTTCCAAATGCATGGCAGTGGTGGCAGCTCACTTGGGCACTCCAGGGATTCCACATGTCTCCATATCTAGACAACTGGCTCATTACTGCCCAACCAGGCATCTACTGACAACAGCAAGGGATCAGTTCTTCAGATTTGTTCTTATCTGAGGATAACCATAAATTATGAGATGTCTCAGCTACAGCCAACTCAAACCTTAAAGTTCATAGGCGCAGTCTTCAACACTATCAGTGAGAGCTTCTCTTCCTCTCTCGAGTATAGACTGTGAGATTCCAGGTCAGAAAAATAATTCACAGTACCAAGATTGCAGCTCATTTGATCCATCAAGCCTTAGGATCAGTGTCAGCTGCCATAACCTTATTTCCTTTAGCCATATTTCATATGAGAATTCTTCAATGAATGCTAGCAACACAGTGGTTGATTCTTTACCAGTGCATGTCAGCAGATAAGAATAACTCAAGTATGCAAGAGATACCTCTGGTGGTGGACTCAGATCAGGTTCTACAAGGCCATCCTTTCATTCTCCCTCAGCCCAAGGCCATAGTGACCACACACAATTTCTAGATTGGGTAGGGGGGGGGCACTTCCTGGAGAAAAACAATCCAAAGCACTTGGTCCATAGGAGAGGCCAACTTGCATATCAGTGTCCTAGGGATAAGTGCAGTGCTCTTGGCATTGTAGGCATTACAGGACACACTCCCTTTAGGGACAATTTCAGTTCAGAGAGACAATATGTTGGTAGTTTGGTACATCAAAAAAATGAGGGGGGACCAAACCATACCCCTTGTCGAGAAGTACTCAGAGTGTGGCAATGGGTGATCTCATCCAACTGCTTTCTCGTAGCAGCACACATTTTGGGGACGTCCAGTCTGACAGCAGACAAAATGAGCAGGTCCATTCTTCTACCTCACTAGTGGTCTTTTGACTCGGTGGCAAAAATGATTTTCTGCTGATGGGGTCAGCCTTGCTGTGACCTTTTTGCTTCGCCCCTAAACAACAAATGCAGCAGCTACTTTACCCTAATCCCCCCTCAGGGGGAAATCACTGAGGGGCACTCTACTTCACAAATGGCCCCCTCGTCTACTTTATGCTTACCTGCCAATTCCACTGATTCCAAAATTCCTGCAGATAGCTGCCAGGTTGAAGAGCAAAAATCATCCTTATTGTAACTTACTGGCCTCAGCGATTTAGTTCCCCTTCCTATGGCCTCATCTACTTTGCCAGCCTTGGATTCTGGATCTGATTCCAGGTCTCTCTTGTCACATGTGACAGATATGATTCATCTGAGTATATGAAACCTCAAGCTAACAGAGTGGTTTCTCCATTTCCAGACATCCAATGCTTTCTTCCCCTTTCCATCATATCCTTTTATCGTCCCATAAACCATCCTACAAGGAAATTTTATACAAGTAAGAAGCAAAGGTTTGTTTGCTGGGCATAACAAAACCATATCGATCTCTTTTCGGACCAGATTCATAATATATTTGAATTTTTGGCGTCAATCTTTAATGAGGGAGCAAGCTCCTCTACCATTAAAGTTCAATTAGTGGCAATATCTAGTTTTCATGTTGGGTTTGAAAATTGTTCTGTGGCCTGTTCTAAACTTTTAAGAGGCACCCTTCTTTTGAGACCCTCTAATAAAGATCTGACTCCACCATGAGATTTGAACTTGGAACTGCAGGCCTTAATTCAGTCCCCTTTGAACCAGCATCTAAGTGCGTTCTTAAGATGTTCACCGTGTTACACTTGGGTTCCCCAGCCGGCCTGAGTTCCAAAGTCTTGGTCCAGCGTCAGCTACTGTCGCCTCCTCCCTGACATCAGTGCAACAGGGGTATATAAGATGCAGCTGACGCCATTTTCTTCAGTCTTTCTTGCTGCGCGGTGCCCGAAGCAAAAGCAGTTCGCAAGTGCCGGTCGGCCGTCTCCTGAGATTTGCATTCCGAATCCAGAACCGAAGTCTTCTACAAAGCTAGGTACCCCGTTGGGGAAACTTTTTCTTGCCTCAGTCCAATGTCAGTAAAAGTTAATAACTGTATTTCTTGTGGGAAGCAAATACCTCATAAGGATTTCCACTCTTATTGTATCCCATGCGTAGGCCCAGACCACGTCACTGGTTGTCGGTTTTGTGCTAAGTTTAACAAGCGCACTATTAAATGTCGGTTTGATTTTGCCCGACATTATTTTGGCAGAAAATTCAATTACACCATGCCGTCGGAACTTCCGATGACCGGAATACATAAAAAGCGCAAAGACAAGGATAGGCATCCGAGGCCCAAAACTGACGACGAAGCCTCTTCTAGGCCAGTCGCCGGTTCTCCGGTTTTCAGCGAGGCACCTTCGCAGCCCTGATGACCACTTCTGTAGAACCACAGGCTGCCACTGACTCCCACGTGGAGTTGGCTGGGCCTTCAGACGCACAAGACCTTCAGCCTACCGAAACCATCCCTTCAGAGGGATCCGGAGTAGCTGAACAACCCACAGCTTCAGAGGGTGTTTTCAGACCTACTCAGTTAAGCATTAAACCTTCTGCTAAGTTTAAACTTCTTTAAAAACAAAGAAACAAATACAGCATTCTCCAGGACAGGCCTCCATGCCTAAGAAACAAATGCTCAAAATGGCCAAAGACCTAATCACCCTGATCAAGGGGGTCCCATCCCCCTCCTGCTAAAAGACCTAGACAGGATGCAGACTATGACTCATCTGACCAGGTGTCCATCTCTTCAGATTCTTCCTCAGACCTAGGATATTCCTTACCCCCTTATGAGGATTCTGATGCTGAGGAATCTATTCCATCAGCCTCTCCGCCTGAGGACTACTCCTTTGGGGAAACCTTACATACCATGAGGGAGCATTTCCATTGGGAAGGCCAGGACTACTCAGAATCCAAGAAAAGGCTCAGAGACTTCCTTTTATTACCTCAACACAGACCCCTTGCTATTCCGCCAGTGTTAGATATTGTGGATGATGTGTAAACTGAATCCAGTTTAAATCCTGATTCTTAACTCCAGCCCCAGTTAAGCCTGATAGATACTACAGAGTCCCTGACTCACACAAATTTCTTTATAAAAGCCCTGTTGCTGACCCTGAAACTATTTCTCAGGGACCCAAAGGGGTTAAGGCCTCATCAGCAAAGAATCCAGTCCCCTCTGACAGAGATTCCAGAGCATTAGACAGATGGGGGAAGAAAGTATATACCTCTGCAACCTTAGCAATGAGGGCCTTAAATTGCCAGTTTCACATGCTAAAATATCAGCAATTTCTGATGTCTCAGTTGAAACAAAAAATGCTTCCAGATTCAGATCCTCCTAATTTTAAGGAAATGCAGGATTTATTGCATACAGCTGAACAAGTGGGAAAACATACTTTGCAATGTGGTTTTGATTCTTTAGAGGCCTCCTGTAGAGCAGCAGTTACAGGTTCTGTCATTAGAAGACATGCTTGGTTAAAAGAACATACGCTACCAGATCATGTTAAAGCAAAACTATTGGATGCACCTTTGCAGCAGGATGTGTTGTTTGGAGTTAAGGCAGAAGCGTTATTAAAGAAAATGGAGGATAAGGCAAAATCTATGCAGACCGTGAATGATTTCTTACAGGTTCAGCCTCCTCGATTTAGCAGAAATTGGCCAACAAAGAATTGGTCCTTTCCAGCTACAGACAGACCTCAAAGGGGCAGATACAGACGTCCAAGAGGTAGAGGTCAACCACAAGGTTCTTACAGGCTCGACAATGGGATGCATCAGGCCAGAAAGAAGGGGAAGACAGGCCCCAACCATATAAAAAACAGTCCCAATGACTTCCCACTACAACTGCCAAACAGCTCTCTCTTGGCAGCCCCCTTGGGAGGAAAACTGGCACTTTTCTATCACAATTGGCATGTGATCACCAAAGACAAATGGGTTCTCAACATTGTATCTCAAGGTTACAGGTTCCACTTTCACACTCTGCCAAGGTTAAAAGGAATGCCAAATCTGCCGCCAAATCAATGGGCAGAGGCCCAAAAACAAATAAAAGCACTCATGGACATGAGAGCTATTCAAAAGGTGCCACCACAGGAGCAAGGACAAGGATTTTACTCAAGACTCTTTCTGTTTCCCAGAAAGGACAAAGCCTGGAGGCCCATTCTGGAGCTTTCTTCTCTAAACACTTACCTGGATGTTCCAAAACTCAAAATGTTGACACTACAGCAGCTTCTTCCCATGCTGGGCAAGAAAGCTTGGCTCGTAACCTTGGACCTCAAGGAGGCATACCTGCATGTCCCTATCAGACAAAACTGTAGAAGATACCTCAGATTCATAGCTGGTTCAATGCATTATCAATTCTCTGCTCTGCCCTTTGGCTTATCTACTGTGCCCAGGGTCTTCACAAAGTGCCTGGCACCAGTAATCACATTTTGCAGACAGAAAGGAATTCAAATTTATCCGTACCTGGACGACTGCCTGATTCAAGCAGAGCGCAAGAACATTCTTCTAAAGCATCTGGCATTTGTAAAAAAGTTAAGTTGCCTAGGGTACACAGTAAACAAAAAGAAATCAAAACCAGTGCCCTCACAAGAGAGAATATTCTTGGGTGCCAGCTTGAATACAACGGCCCAGATGGCTTATCTCATGCCAGACAAGCAAGGACAACTGATTCAATATTTTCAATTGATGGCAACAAGAACCCAACTCCCTGCAAGAAAAATTCTGCAGGCCTTGGGTTACATGGCATCTTGCATACTACTAATTCCATATGCCAGACTGCATATGAGGAAACTACAATGGTACCTAAAGAATATCTGGTCACAACGCTGTCAACGTTTGGAAACAGTTATACCATTAATTCCTTGCCTTCAACAGGAGTTTCGATGGTGGGATCAAGCTTGTCACCTCAACAAGGGACAGCCTTTTACTCAACCCACAGCCAGGCAAACACTGACAACAGATGCATCGGATTACGCCTGGGGAGCACACATGGCAGGAAAATGTATTCAGGGCAAGTGGCCCGCAGAGCAAAGGCATCTTCACATCAATCAAAAAGAGATGCTAGCTGTACAAAATGGCCTTATAGCCTTCAAGGACCTACTGCATCCAGGACAACTACTACTAAAGACAGACAACACCACAGTTATGTGGTACATAAACAAGCAAGGGGGCACTCACTCTTATCCCCTCTGCAGACAAGCCATGACCTTGTGGAACACAGCTCTAAACTACCAAGTTCATCTGCAAGCACAATTCCTGCCAGGAGAGAAAAACACTGGCAGACGACTTAAGCAGAAACATCATGGATCCCCACGAATCAGAAATGAATCCACAAATATTCAGAATGATAACACAGAAATGGTGGAGCCCAGACATAGATCTGTTTGCATCCCCAATGAACTGCCAGCTACAGAAATTCTGCACAAGGACTTACCATCCACAAGCATGGAAAATGGACGCCCTCTCATTCAGCTGGAGAAACCTACAATTATATGCTTTCCCACCACTACCTCTCCTTCCAAAGGTACTCATAAAAGCCAGGCAAGAAGAGCCAAAGATGATCCTGATTGCACCAGACTGGCCACTGGTACCCAATCTTAAAGAACTTAGCACAAGGACCACCCTGGATTTTGCCTCAAATCCCACATCTTCTGACTCAGCACAACAATCAGATACTTCACAGCCAGCTAAAGACTTTAAACCTAGCTGCATGGAAGATTCTTTAGTCAAGCAAGCAATGCCTCTCTCCAAAGCTGTTATGGATGTCATTCTGGAGGCCAGAAGGCCTAGTACCAGGAAAGCCTATTCAGATAAATGGAAGAGATTCTGTGCCTGGAACCAGGCTCACAGCTTAGACCCTCTTGTCCCAAATATTCCTCAGATACTACAGTATTTAACTGAGATGCTGGACAAGGGCCTCTCCTTTTCATCCATCAAGATCCACGCCTCTGCCATCTCTGCTCATTACAACATGGATCCACCAATTTTCTCTAATCCTTTGCTAAAGCAGTACCTTAGAGGGGCTAAAATCATAAGACCGCCCCGTAGAGCACCTACTCCAACTTGGGACCTCAACTTCGTGTTGGAAAAATTAACTTTACCTCCTTTTGAGCCAGCTAACACAGCAGATTTAAAATATATCTCTTGGAAAACTGCTCTACTCCTGGCAATAACATTAGCATGAAGAGTTTCAGAATTACAGGCACTAATGGCAGTGGAACCTTTCATCATTTTCCACCAAGACAGGGTGTCTTTAAGAACTAACCCTACGTTTATGCCAAAGGTGGTATCAAGTGTGGCTCTAAACCAAACTATTCACTTGCCAACTTTTTATCCAAATCCACAGAATAAAGGGGAGAGACTACTGCATTCTTTGGACATACACAGGCAGTTCCACTTCTACTTGGACAAAACCAAAGCTTTCAGAAAATCTGAGCAATTATTGGTAGCATATGCTGCAGGAGCACAGGGAAAAGCCATTTCAAAACAGACAATTTCAAAATGGATAGGACACTGTATACGTTTCTGCTACACACACCATGGGAAACCTGTACCTAACAGCATTAGATCTCACTCCACCAGGGCAACAGTCACTTCAGCTGCCTACTTCAGAGGAGTACCTACCAAAGATATTTTGGAAGCAGCAACTTGGAGTTTTGTACATACCTTCACCAAGCATTACCGTCTGCCTCTATACTCTAAATCCAGAGCTGGCTTTGCCACTGCAGTGCTGCAGGGCCTTATAGCCACCCCTAATGCCTTATAGAACCAGCCACCCTACCTCAGCTTTGGGATTCTTCCCAAGTGTAATGACTGCAGCAGTGTAACACGATGAACATAGTACAGTTTTGTACCTACCATAAATGTAGATGTTTGAGTGTATACACTGCTGCAGTCCAAGTTACCCTCCCTCATTCCACTCTTACTTGCTGGTACATACCTATGTCTTCTACCCTTTACTACCTATGGGGAGTATTTGCTGGTAACTGAATGTTGTTGATTGCTTTTCTTATGTATGTTTTATTAGCAATTTGAATTGCCTACCTTTTTGGGGGAACCTGACATCTGGGGCAAAAAAAACTGAAGAAAATGGCGTCGGCTGCATCTTATATACCCCTGTCGCACTGACGTCAGGGAGGAGGTGACAGCAACTGACGCCGGACCAAGACTTTGGAACTCAGGCTGGCTGGGGAACCGCCTGATGGCAGGATAACCCAAGTGTAATGACTGCAACAGTGTATACACTCAAACATCTACATTTATGGTAGGTACAAAACTGTACTTTCCTGACCTTGAAAGCTATCTTTTTAGTGGCCATTACCTCTACTAGAAGAATTTCAGAACTTCAGGCTTTGTCCTCTAAACCTTCCCTATTTGATTTTTCGTAAGGATAGAGTCACATTATGTACCAACCCATCTTTCCTTCCTAAGATGGTGTCAGAATCCAATATCAGTCCAATAATTTGCCAGTTTTCTTTCCTAAATTTGCAAACAATGGTGAATATATGCTACATCTATTAGATGTTCTGTTCACAGACAATTATGTTTTTACTTACATAGGACAAAAGAAATTAGAAAGTCAGATACAGTTTCTCTCCTTTGCAGATTTGAAATCTGTCAAACCATTTACAAAAGTGGCACTAGCCAGATGGCTGACAGATTGCATTTCCTTTATAACAAGTTGGGTCTAATCTTACCAAACCTTTGAGAGCCAATTCAGCTAAGTCCATGGCAACTTCTCCAATGTTTCTATCTAGGGCTTCCACGGATGACATATGTGCAGTTGCAACCTGTGCCAATTCTCATACTTTTATCACTCATTACAAACTAGATCTGATGTTGAGGGGCAGAACAGATTTTGGCACAGCTGTGCTCAGGAATATCCCTCCTTAGAGTCCTCCTGGGATTTTAGGTGGCTGGGGACTCTGTCCCAGCAGTTGAGGATAGAATGAAAATTGACAACATCAGATAAAGAAGTTATGTACTCACCATGTTGTCCATTTTCATTCTTCCTCAACTTTCCACCCACCAACCCCCAACCCTTGCCCTTTATGATTGAGATCCAGGTATACTTCCCTCTGTAGGACATATACAAATTTATGTGTCTACATTGGCAAATACCACTTTAAGCAAATCATTAAACAAGATCTGAGATATATTAGGGGTTGGTGCATTATGGGTATAGGAGAAGCTTGAGAGCTTTTTGGTTATCACAAGCTTTAGTAATGGCTGAGTCAGATCCAAATCCAACAGTTGAGGAAGAATTAAAATGGACAGTACATATGGAACGTTATGGTGAGTAATGAGTAAGTAGCTTCTTTTTTTGTCTTCATGCACTATCTTCCATCTCTAATCTTCTGTTCCTTGTAGTCCAATCTAGCATCAAGAGGCTTCTATCTATGCTTTCAAGTTGGTATTATTGATTAGTGACTGGAGTGCAACAGAATGGTTTAGAGTCTGTGATTTGTACAAATCTGGTATTGTTACTTTCAGTATTTTGTCAGAGTCCCTTATATCTCCCAATAATAGTAGTTAATGTACCCCTGCTTGTGTTCAGTGTTCGGGGATCAGTGCCAGTCTCCCTTGAGGCTATGCTTATAGCATGCATGCACACTCCACCATTTTGTTTTATTAATATGTGTTTTCTTTTTCATTTTTTATTCCTAATAAAGTCAAGCATGACTAAGGGACAGCAATACCACTAATGTCAACCAAATATAGTAGTAAGTGCTTTAGCTATGAGGTAAGGAAAGTACCAGGAACAATGCTTATCAGACAAGTTCTCTACTGGAAGTCCCACCAATAGGCTACACTTGTTCTTGTACCAGTGCTTGAGTTTGAGCCTGGATAAGAAATACATGTTTGGTGAGAGTTTTGTTAAAGTGTATTGTCACATTTGCATGACTTACCTTTTGCACCAAATTATGTGGTGTTTAAGGTGCCAGTCATGCTCTTTATAGGTTCATAGGTTGGTACTAGGCTATCAGCCCTATGGCCTATATAAGCCTAGCCATAACAATTCCCTGGCTATTTCTTCCCACACTATTTACTTCCCTAGACCCCTGTCTAGTAGGGCGACTGATGTGATCCCCGGGGTGAATTTTGTTACTCCCATCCAATCGACAAGGTTCCTTTTGAAGAGGGCCAAAGAGGCACTCTGCTTGACATGTATGGGCAATCTATTTCAGAGTCTGGGGAGTCTCTGGGTTAGAAACCTATCCCTCCAGCATGTTTTGTTTATTGTGATGACGAGGTTTAGCTCCCTGGAGCATGTGGCTCTGAGGGATTGGGATTTCTTTAAGTGTAGCATGTCCAACAGCTCTGGGTTTGACATGGCCTTGTATGTTGATCAGAGATCGCCTCTGAGTAGACAGTATGTGACAGAGTATAGCTGGAGTTTTTTAAGGCGGTCAGCGTAGGGCATCTGCTTTAGGCCTGTGATTCTTTTAGTGAGGTATTTCTGTGGCCTTTCCAGTTGTTGCAGATGTCTTGAGAGGTACATACCTAGCGGGGCATTGTATTCTATAATGGGTCTAATGAGGGATGAGTACAGTGGGACAATGACCTCCTTTTTTCTGGATGAAAAGCCCTTAGTGATGAGGTGTGCCACATAGAAGGATTTCCTGACTGTTGTGGCAATGTGGTTATCGAAGGTGAGACCACTGTCCACCTGTGTCCCTAAGTCTCTCATCACACTTTCAGTGTTTAGTGTACTGCCACCTATATGGTAATTCACGGATACATGTTTTTTCCCAAATGGGATAACTATACATTTCTTGACACTGAGCTTGAGTCCATGGCTCTGGCACCAAGCATCTGTTTCTGTAAGGCCCTTTTGTAGAGTATCCACATCATTTGGGGATTCAGATAGCCATCAGTAACCCCAAGTCTTTTCTTTAAGGAGAAATACCCCTCATGAAATTTCTTTTCCCAGCACCACTGAAGATTAAGTATGATCTTTAAATGCCTCCAATATATCAGAAATAAACTACAGAGACAAAAACTACACAAAAAATGAAGACATTATTAAAACATTTGAACAAATATACTCTCAAATATATGGAGCACAAATACTACAAACCTCAAAGGAAGATAGAACTCTTTTTCTTCAAAAACTGAAATTCCTTAAACTCAATTTAGACCAACAAAAAAAACTAACTGAGCCGATATCCATCAGTGAAATTATTACAACAATCAAACACTTAAAAGTGCATAAGGCTCCGGGTCTGGATGGACTCTCATCAGAATTTTACAAAGCATTTTCCCCCTTGATAGCCAAACTACTATACTATACACTGAATTACATAATAAACTATGAAATAAATGATATCCACTTTAATGCCTCTAAAACTATATTTATATTAAAAGAACACACAGACCCCAAAGACCCTGACAGCTACAGACCCATCTCCCTCTTAAATATAGATACTAAAATATTTACCTCTATACTTGCAAACAGAATGAAAAATCTGATAGAAAAAATCCTCTCCCCAGAACAATCACCACATAGACAGACTAGTGACAATACATTAACATTAGATGCACTAATATCCTATGCTAACCGATACAATATCAACATCTACACAATGGTAGTGGATGCCCACAAGGCATTTGATAGGGTTAATCTAGAATTCTTACTTCAAACACTACCCTAATTTAATATACCCAATAACTTCATTCAGATCATCCAAACTCTCTATAGCAACCCATATACATCTCTGTATATAAATAAAACTTGGTCAAATAGGATCCTAATAAAAAATGTAACAAGACAAGGATGCCCACTATCACCCTTCCTGTTTAACCTATACCTAGAACCACTCTTTCTATACATTAAACAAAATACATATCACAATCCTCCATCAATACACAACTTCAAAATATACCTCACTGCATTTGCAGATGATCTGAGCATATACTGCACTACACCAAATTCAGATATAAACAAAATAATAGCTGCAATTGAACATTTCTCAACTATGTCTAACTACAAACTAAACCTTAATAAAACTAATATTTTCCCCCTAAAAACACACAAACTCATCTCACTAATACCATTGTTAAACACAATAAAAATTAAAGAAGAAACTAAATACCTGGGAATCACCTTTTTCCAGAGTAACAAAGACTTCTACCAGCACAATGTAAACCTTAAATGGCAAAATATAATGCAAGACTGCAAAAGATGGAACAACCTAAAACTACCATTCTTGGCCAAAGTATCAATAATCAAAATGAACATTTTACCTAGCTTAATGTATATATTCATGACATCACAGACAACAATACATAATAAATTCTTCAAACAAATTCATACCTTCCTAGCAAAATTTATATGGGAACCCAAAAAAAACAGAATCGCCTATCCAAAATTAATACTCCCCAAAAGCAAAGGAGGACTAAATCTACCAGATTTTAAAATGTACTACTCAATCATTAACACCAACAGAATATTGAGAATAGCTGAACATAACCCGTCAATGGAAAATTGGTCTCCTCTCTGGGTGACATTATATTATAGATATATTAAAGCTCTAGGTTTCAATCCCAAAGCACTTCCATTCCTGAAGCAGAAAGAAATACAAACTTATAACATTATAGAGCCCTTAAAACATTCTATCAACCTAGCGCACAACTCTTTCAATTCTTGAACCTTAGACATGCCATGACAATACTGCAACCCCTTCATAAAAACCCAAATTTAAAAATAAACAAAAAGATGCTGGACTTAGTCCCTTTTCCCAGACTAAAAGATAAAACAATCCAAGATATCTATCCCTACCTTAACTGTTCAATACAAGAAATGAGGTCCAACTTAAACCTCCCTAAATCACACATAATAATCCTAAGACAAATCAAAGAACTGTGTTCCAGTTATCTCCAAAATATTACTATGACCAATAGTGACATAGAAACTTGTAGCAGGCTTTGGAAAACTATTATCACAACAAAGAAAACTATTACCAATTCATATAAAATGATAAATGAAATCAAATACCAGAAGGACCTCCTCTTCTCTAACTACTGGAGAAAAACTAAACCATCCATAGATGATCAGCAAATAAGCCAGGCAATCAATCTAACACTGAAGATTCTACCCCTCAAAAAGTTAGCATACACTCAGCTCATGATCAATAATAATGCTTATTTTACACCTGCAATCTTACACAAATTTAACACATCAAAATCACCTTTCTGCCCACACTGTAAGGACCAGATAGTTGACTTAATCCATGTATTTTGGAGCTGTAAATGTGTCTATAAACTCTGGAACTCTCTCAAGGTACAATTACAAAAAATGGGTTATCAAACATCAACATTAACTTGGGAATTCACTCTGTTGCACATTCTCCCACCCAACATCCCAAGAAAACAAGCAAATACACTTTTAACAATTTTCCTACTAATGAAACTGTATATAGCTTTTAAATGGCTAGATACCATAAATATCTCTTGGGAGGGTTTTAAACAAGTAGCTATACAACACCTTTTAGCTCATAAAATAGTAATAGATAAAAGAAACAAAAACATGAAATCCCAGAAATTTGGGAACAAACCTTTAACATCATATTAGCATAATTCATCACACAGCAACTTAGAAATACACTATAATGGAACCAAAGAACACATGCAAGTTCAGATATTAAATAATAACTTGGATATTACGAAGAAAGCAACCAGGTTCTCTCACCACGAAACTGCGTAAAATAACGAAGTATCCGGTACGGACTGATGCTCACAAGAAGTGTAGCAGCAATTCAATAGAAACAGAAGCAACTTGGATATTACGAATGAATATACTGTCTATATAACTGTGGAATTAACAATGAAAGCATCTATGTACATAGTGTAAATAGATATGTTGTATGACCTATATCCTGTGGTATTTGACATCAATGTATAACATATGTATATGTGTGTATGTGTATGTATGTATATATGTGTGTATGTATATTGTAAGATGGTTTTTATTTGTGACATTTATTAATGTAAAAATAAAAATAAAAATTATTGAAAAAAAAAAAAGTATGATCTTTAACCTCAGTGACATCATCCTGGGGGAAAAATGCAAAATGCATTCATAGTTTAATGGACACATGCTGGGCATGCATTAAGATGCGTCCATTAAACCCCATGGACTACTGCCTTACATGACATCACAGAGGAAAACTAAATTTATATCGGCCGTGGTTTTAGTAGAACATTTACAAAGCTTTTTATTGAAAAAGCAACCCAAATAAATTAGTTTTGGCTATGCCAAGATGCATTGAAGCAGTTAACTCACCAAATGCCATGTTACAGTGTTAGTGTGACAATACACTTTAAAAGTGAGCAGCTTTACTTTTAAGTTTGGTTTGAAGCTTATACCACATCTGTAGTGCACTGTTTTCTTCCTAGGGGTTCTTTTGGTTAGCATGATATCTATTACTGCCTATTTTCTTCCAAGCACTGGTCGATTAACCCTGCCACAAGCTTGCTGTTTTGAGTATTGTGACTGTACCATTCCCGCACACTCAAAGAGCTATGAAGACTTGAATTTCAAAGTAACTGTTTAAGAGGTAAACAATGATAATGATCCCCCTCTACCTTTAGAGATACCCTTAGGCTGCTGAAGAATAGCTTGAACTGGCCTCTGAACCCATTCCCCACCACCCATCATGTACAAGACTTTCTGTAAGAAAATGTTTCTCCACCTTTTCTACTGTCTCCAAAGCTGTGACCATAATTAGCTCCAGCTTCTCTCCTGGTTCACCGGATTTGTAAAGACTCTCCTTAGGCTCCCTGGGCTCAATGCGACCCACATGTAGGGCCAGTAGAAAAACTGTGTACTGGTGTGGTGTCATACTGCTGCTGGCAAATGTGCTGTAATTCCCCACAACCCAGTGGCAGCCTTGCAAGTTCTGCAATTCATGTCTTTGGGAGGTGTGTGCACAACCTCATGACCGAGCTGTATAGCTTTTACAGCATGGAGACCACCAGGCTCTGCATGCTGTTATTCCAATGAGTCTATGCTGGCTCCCTTCTCTCAGAATGGGTGAACAAATGTGGGTCATCAGAGATTGCAGTAGGGTCTTTATTCTTCTGCACCATGAGTTCACTTCTGGGGAAGAAAATTATGGAGCCTTTGCTTGTCCTACCCTTGAAGTTCATCACTATGGATTCCATCAGAGCAGCATGGCGTCTGTGATTGTGTATGTCCTGCTGTCTTCTTATTTAGACTATTGCAGCTGTTTATACCAAGGGATCCCAAGCATCAGATTTGATTAGGTACAACTATTTCAGAATTTTACTGCCTGTTTACTACTGATACCTTAAAATGCCAACATATTTCTGTGGTTCTGCAGATTTTGTAGTGATTGGTTGTTAATGTTGCCTTGAACAAATCTCTAACATGGACTGATCGAAAGAAGTGGCTGCCCCAGGTACAAGCTGTTAAGGGGCCATGGTCGGACCTGTAAAGGAGATAGCATTTGGTCTGTGAAAGCAGTATCTATAATCATTTAATGTTATTGTGGCTGCCTAAGTGGCAGTGCTTCTGTTAGAAACAGTAACAAGGAGCTGTTATAGCTCTTTGCTATAGCTGTTAGTATTACTTGTATACATAGTAGCTGTACACTTTGCCTTGAGGTGTTTTGTCCTTAACATGAGAGGACCTTTTTTTACCTCAGCTTTGAGAGAAAAACTAGGCTCTCAACTTTAAGGGGTGGCAAACTGAGACATTTCCCAGGGCACCAGTCAACCTTGTTACAGCTCTGACCTTTTAATGTTCTTGTGGTGATACAGTTTGCTGTGTCCAATATATACAGGTCCTTCTCTGAGAAGCTGCTTTGTCTCATACATCCCTATCCAGTGTTCCTCATCACTGGGTTGTTGGGAGCACTCACAGCACATTTTGAAATCTCTAGTATCCATTCCTTTATTGTGAATCCCACCTCTGGAATCTTTTCTCCCAGTAGATGAGAGTCCCCCATAACAGTTGATTTGAAGAAGGTCTCTAAAGGTCCATATCTTGAATACTTCCTCTGCGAGTAAGTGTCACCCATGACAGCCAGTTTTAAGAGTTCTTTGAAGACCCACCTTTTTATGCCGTTCTACAGCCTATTGTAATAATTATAAACTTTATCTGAGCTTAGCTGTAGTTTTCATCTTAATGTCTTATTGTAATGGCATTTAGGTTCAAGTACCCTAATAAACCTGGATTTCAGTTTGATTTCATGAAATCTTGTACTGCTAACTTCCATGTAATCCTTCTCCAAGACCATAGCATTTTACTCACTTTAGACACATGCCAAGAAATACAACACTGGGGCTTAAGGTACTAATCTGTTTTTTATCTTTGTGTTCCAGGCTGTACTTGATTACCTTCTCTGTGTTTAGGCTTAAAGAAGATCTTTGACAGCATCACCATGGCTTTAATGGTGGGTTAGAAGACTTAAATTAATCCTGATAACAGTGTTGACATCTAGGAAAAAATCCAAGCTATAAATCAATTTGCTCTTCCTGTCCTAACTTACAGTTTTGGAGTGACTGACTGGCCCAAAACATGTTGGATAGATTAGATAGGAAAACAAGAAGGCTGCTTCATGCACACCAAATGATTTATAAAAATCAGTGCATACCAAGATTATATATTCTTCATTCTGAAGGAAGGATGGGCCTCCTTGAAACTGATTACATGTATAGATCTGCAATCATGGAACTCCACACATATCTGCTAACCTCACAAGACCCAAACGTAGTGAAAGTTTTGAAACATGAAGAGAATAAATCTTAGATGACTTCTCTGCTTAATCTAGCAGAAGCATGGCGTCAAGCAGGAATGGAAATCAAACCAGAAGTAGATAAAAATCTGGCAGCAAATGAATGTGCCAAAAAACAAAAGAATCAATATAAGATGCAGGATCAGTTGAGAAAGCAAGAAATGTGAAAAATGCATAATTAGAAGTTATGTACCTACCATAACGTTCCATGTTAGTTGTCTTCTCTCGCCTTCTTTCTTGCTGGATGGGTTCGGAGCCGATCCTCGGCTCCGACTCGGCACTAGCTTTAGCTCGAGAACTCCTTTTACCAGCTCGAGGCAACCCTATATCCCATGATGCAAGGCGGAACTACCTCAGATCTCATTTGGCAGCTAACTAACCCTGCTAAAGACTTATCCTAATATAATTAGGAACCATGGTTCCTAAAAGAAGTCCTCATAACAATGCTCCAGAGGAAGCAATCTAATAGGAACTCTCCAAGATCTGTCCAGGCCAGGGGAAGGAGGGAGGGCAGAAAGAAGGCGAGAAGACAACTAACATGGAGCGTTATGGTAGGTACATAACTTCTAAATGTTAAGTTGTCAATCTCTTCATTCTTGCTGGATGGGACCGTCCCTAGCACCTGTATCCCGGGTGGCTCAATGGAACAGACTCTTGAGAACAGTGGAACCAAAACTGGCCCTATCTCTGGAGGCCAAATCCAACTTGTAATGAGACACAAAGGTATGAGGCGTGGCCCAAGTAGCTGCTGCACAAATAGTGTCAATGGGAAGTCTATCCTGAAAGGCTACAGAAGTGGATAGACTCCTGGTCGAATGTGCTTTTGGCTTAGAAGATAGTTGTTTGCCCCTTAGAGAGTACACATAGGAAATGGTGGAAGTCAACCATCTAGATAAGGTCACTTTAGATACTGGAAGACCCAACCTGTTTCCTGCATAGGAGACAAACAATTGGTCTGATTTTCTAACTTGTTTAGTCCTATGTAAGTAGTACCTGAGCTGACGATGAACATCCAAAAAATGCAGCTTCTGTTCAGCTCTGTCAGAATAGTTAGGAAGGAAAATTAGAAGTTATGTACTCACCATAACGTTCCATCTGAGTAGGTGTATTCATTTGTCTGCAACCTGTGGTTATGGATCCGATATCGGATCCGAACCGGCATGGTTTTCCAGCTATGGATCCAAGCTCTCAGCTCCTCCCCTCACCCATAATGCCCTGCTCTACCCTCATGACCTCAGATCGAGTTTGCCAAAGCAACAAAACCCTAAAAAGGGTAACATAGAATATGCAGGAAACTGAAAGGCCAGGGGGATAGGAGGGCGGGATGGTTGCAGACAAATGAATACACCTACTCAGATGGAACGTTATGGTGAGTACATAACTTCTAAATCTGAAGTAGGATATTCATTTGTCTGCAACCTGTGGGACAGAGTCCCCAGCTACCTGAATCTTGGGCGGCCATCATGGAAGGATATTCCGGAGCACCGCGGAGCCAAAGGATGCTCTACCCCTAGATGCAAGATCCAACTTATAGTGGGAAATAAACGTATGAGATGAAGCCCACGTGGCTGCTGCACAAATATCATCTAGAGGAATCCTAGCCTTGAAGGCTGCCGAGGTAGATACTGACCGGGTTGAATGGGCATGAACACCCTCCGGTGCGGGCCTTCCTGAAGCTTGATAAGCCAATAAAATGCACTGTGAAATCCAGCGAGACAGAGAAACTTTAGAGATTGGCTTGCCCAAATTGAATTTTGCAAAGGAAATAAACAGCTGGTTGGATTGCCTATGACCAGCTGTCCTGTTCAGATAAAATCTAAGTTGCCTGTGAACATCTAGTGAATGTAGCTTATATTCACCTTTGTTTTCATATTTAGGAAGAAAACAGGGAGGTTAATGGATTGATTGATGTTTGCTTCAGAAGCGATTTTAGGAAGAAAGGACGGGTTGGTCCTGAGGGAGACACGGTCCGGATGAAATACCAAGTAAGGAGGTTTAGCTGATAATGCTTGAAGTTCAGAAACTCTCTTGGCTGATGTAATGGCTACCAAAAGGCTGTCTTGTAGGACAAGAATTTGAGATCCACCGTAGCCGCTGGCTCGAAAGGAGGGGCGGTCAAGGCCTGTAGGACCAGAGAAAGGTCCCAAGGAGGAACTGCTTGTTTTATAGGGGGCCTGAGAAGAAAAGTACCTTTAAGAAAAACTTTACACAATTTGGCTGACATAAGAGGATTAGAGTCATGGCCAATGTGATAGTGAGAAATTGCCGCCAGTTGTACTTTGACTGTAGAACTGCTGGCACCATCATTAAAGAGAGTGGTTAGAAAGTCAAGCACTAAAGGAAGAGGAACCGTGAAGGGATTCAGGCCTTGCCGCTCCGCCCACAAAGAGAAACGTTTCCACTTGCTTCGGTAAACCTTTCTAGTGGATGGTTTATGAGCTGCCACCAAAATTGCCTTAACCGGTGATGAAATACCGGGAGTCCTTATCAAGAGTGGAACTGGAGCAGCCAAGCGGTCAGCTTCAGGTTGTCCAGATTCGGAGGAGGAATGCAGGATGGATGGGATATCAGATCCGGGATGGGATCTAGAATCCAAGGAGGATTCACCGAGTGAGACCTTAGGAAGGGGAACCAGATCTGTCGAGGCCAGAATGGAGCAATGAGAATCATTCTGCAACCCACCCGAGAAGCTTTCTGAAGAACTTGGAGCATCAGAGGCAAGGGTGGATAGGCATACAGAAGACCGGGTGGCCAAGCATGCACCAGAGCGTCTCTTGGGGTACCTCCGGGAGGAGGTATTAGAGCGAAAAACTGTCGCACTTGGTGTTTGAGGGAGAAGCAAAAGATCGCATGAAGGGGTTCCCCACCGTGCGAATATGCGTTCCGCTACTTGACAATTGAGAGACCACTCGTAAGGGGTCAGAATGGTGCGACTGAGCTTGTCCGCTAGGATGTTGGACCGACCGGAATGTGCGTTGCTATTAGAAAGCGATTGGTGGAGATTGCCCATTCCCAAACTCTCATGGCCTCGACAAAGAGGGTAAGACCTTGTTCCCCTTGCTTGTTGATGTACCAGACAACAGACATGTTGTCGATTGAATCGCAATTGTTCCCAAGGGAAGAAAGTCCTGAAGTGCTAGCAACGCTAAGAGCACTGCTCTCATCTCTAGAACATTGATATGCAGTAAGGTCTCTGAATCGTTCCACGTGCCTTGGACGGTCCGGCCCGCAAAGTGCCCCCCCCACCCGAGGCGGGAGGCATCCGTGGTCACCGTGGCGAGAGGGGGAGAAGCACAAAATGGGCGGCCTTTGTGGAGATCCGGGGAGTGGAGCCACCACAAGAGGGACCGCTTGCAAGCCTTGCTGATCGCTATGGGATGATGCATGGGGAGAGCAAGGTAAGACCACTGTACTAAGAGCGTCCACTGTAGAATGCGCATATTGAGCCTGGCAAGAGGAAGAAGTGCTATAGCCGATGCCATGGACCCTAGAGCCCTCAGGACCAACTCCGCTGGAACAGAACTTGAATGGAGAATGGCCCGCACCTGGAGCTGCAGATTTAGAACTCTGTCCGCAGTGAGGAAGGCTCGTAAACTCCTTGTGTCTAGCCTGGCCCCTATAAAATCTAAGAGCTGTGTGGGCGCCAGGTTGGATTTCTTTGTATTTATTGTGATGCCCAGAAAGGGAGCAAGATGGAGAAAGGAGTCTCGCGCCAATAGAAGTAGATGCCTTGTTGGGGCGGTAAGAAGCCAGTCGTCCAGGTAGGGAAAGACCTGCACCCCCTGAAGCCTCAGGTGGGCCGCTACCACTGCTAATACTTTGGTGAACACCCTGGGGGCTGTGGTGAGACCAAAGGGAAGGACCCGGAACTGGTAGTGACTGGCTCCCAGCCAGAAGCGGAGAAACCTCCTGGAGCGCCTGTCCATCAGGATGTGGTAGTACGCGTCCTTGAGGTCTATCGAGCACATCCAGTGATTTTCTCCCAGCAGGGGGAGAATAGATTGCAGAGTGACCATTCGGAATTTTTCTTTGGGGACTTCCAGATTCAAGAGAGAGAGGTCTAGGATTGGTCTTAGTTCCCCCATCTTTTTTGGCACTAAAAAGAATGTGGAGTAGAACCCTGATCCGATCTGGTCTGGGGGAACGGGCTGGATGGCTCTTTTCTTTAGCAGATGGCCAATTTCTGCCAAAGCGGCCTCCCGTTGACCGGGTGGGACGTCTGGGAGGGACTTCAACTTTGGAAGGTGAAGGAAAGGAATGCGATATCCCCTGGATATGATTTGGAGAACCCAGCGGTCCGATGTTATGGACTCCCATGCTGCTAGGTGCCCGAACGTCCCCGACTGCCTCCAGAGTAGAGCAGTCGGGCAACCCTCAGGGTTGCTGCGGGCCATTCAGAGAAAGGTTCCCTGGACCCAAGTTTCTGGGAGCCCCTCTGCCTCTAGGGCGTCCTCCCTGTCCTCCTCTGCCACGGAAGGACTGGTTGTCCGGAGCAGGCTGGGACTGCTGCGACTTCTGGAACCACATCTTCTTCTGACCCTTTTGGTTCCTAGAATAGGGCCTCTGGGGTGCAGAGAAGCGGATTCCGACGGCAGACAGCATCTTCCGTCCTTTTCGCTCTGGGTCAACGTCTCATGACGGTCTTGCCAAACAGAGCAGAACCATCAAAGGCGTTCGCAAGACGCTTTGAAGGGCTCAGAAAAATCGCAGTGACGGAGCCAGGCCTGACGTCTAGTGACCAGTCCTGTCCCGCAGCTCTAGCGGCGCCTTCCGTTGCATGGGAGAGTAGCCGCATAGAAGTATTTGTAACTGACCTAAGAGTGGCCATACGGGTGGAGTGCAGAACTCTGTCCTCCTCCGAAATGGACTCAGGGGGGGATGCAGCGTATTCCTTAATAAGATCTCGCTGCATCCTAATGACATGTGCCAAATAGTTCAGCGCCCTTACCGAGAAGGTCGCCGAACTGAACATCCGCTTCCCCAAGCGGTCCATCATCCGAGACTCCTTGCTCGGTGGGTGGACTGAGGGACTCTCCTGAGCCAGTTCCCTCTTTGTGGCCGCCGCCGTCAACATGGCATCTACCGGAGGCCCCTTACTCCAATGGGCCGGTCGGATGGCGGACTAAGGATCCTATCCGGTCTTTTGGGAATTGGCTCCACGGTGTCCGGTTCCTTCCACGCCCTGGTGGTAATAAGGTCCACCAGGGGGGGGACACCCAAGAGGTAGACGGGCCCGTTTCAAATGCCTCCAAGAACACGGACTCGTCCGAGGAAGACTTGGGGGCAGACCACCCCCCCCTTATACGGAGCATTTCCATGATGTCTCCAAAGGAGACATCCTCGGGGTGACCGTGGGAGCCTTCCCTTCCTCCAAGTCCGTGTCTTCTGTGAGAGACTCGGGGGAGTCAATGTGCCTCCTTTTGCACGTATGCTTGCGAGGGACATCCTCTGGGGGGCTGTCAGAGGAGTCCTCGCAAGCACCAATTTGCTCCATAGGAGCAACTTGGGGCACAGAAACGGGCTGTCCCAGGGGCCGGATGGTGGAAGCCTGGCCCAGTGCAGAGGGAGCGCGGGACGGAGCCGGAACAAGTGCCGGGGTCCGGAGAGCCTCAACAGAGCCCTCTCCACTACATCAAAAGCCGAGGAGCCGACCTCGACCAAAGGATCCGACAATCGGCTCCCTCGGATCCGAGTGGACGGAGCCGGCGCCGCGCCGGATCCGAAGGGACAGTACGCTCCGACACAGACGGCGCCGAAGGAGCACTGATCCCCGGATCCGGCTCGGATCCAGGCTCCGAGAGGTTGGGTCCGACGCACTCGAGGGCAGGGTCGGATCCGAAGTACCAAGTACTATCGGCGCCGACCCACCCCGGCTCCGGCTGCTCGGCTCCAGCTGCTCGAACCCGGATAGCGGGTCGGAGAAGGAGCAATAGGCTTAAAAGGGTGTTGAGCTCCCCGGAGGGGAGGCAAGAGCACTCCCATCTGCATCTGGGCCTGGATGAACCTTCTCATCATCCGGTCCAGATCAGCATCAGAAAGGCTATGAGTAGATCTCGACGAGGCTACCGAGGTAGGCCTGGAGTGCCTCCTCGATAGCCTCGACGGAGATCGGGTCTCCTCCTCCTCAGGACCCGGTGAAAAGCACACAGGGGACCGGAGCCGAGAAGGAGGAGACCGAACCGACAACGGAGCCGGGGGAGAAGCCCGCTTGGCTGGCGGGGCCGAAACAGAGGTCTCGGCCCGCTTGTGGTGCTTCTCCCTCCGTCCTTACTAGCATCCTCTCCTCTCCAGAAGGGGGGGGTTGAGTCCCCAGAGCAGGAGGGGTGCCACAGGGGAACAACCGTAGCCACAGCTGTTCCCGAAGGAGGCGGAGGCCGGAGCCGAGTCTGGCGGTAAAGACCCGCCAAGACAAGCTTGGACCCCCGCTCCCTCAGTGCCCTGGGGTTGAACCCTGCACAAATGGTACAACCAGATGTGAGGTGTTCAACCCCGAGACTTAACACACCGAGTGTGGCCATCAGCCGGTGAGAGCTTATGGCCACACTCGGAGCATTTGGAAAAAATAGATTTAGGCTGATCAGCCATAATCTATAAACTACTAAAAGCTACTAAAAGTAACTTAAAACAAAAAGACACACAGGCCCAACACACACACTCTACGCAACAGCGAGGGGAGGGAAAAAAATTACTTAATTTAACTCAAATTAAACTTATCAGAAAGGGAAACCTAAACTTTCACACAGAATTACACAAAAAACTAAAATTTTCTGTTTTAACAGGTAATAAATCACCACTTAGCTGAGAGCTATGAATGCAAATCCAGTCACCAGCGCGGCAAACGAGATCTGAGGTCATGAGGGTAGAGCAGGGCATTATGGGTGAGGGGAGGAGCTGAGAGCTTGGATCCATAGCTGGAAAACCATGCCGGTTCGGATCCGATATCGGATCCATAACCACAGGTTGCAGACAAATGAATATCCTACTTCAGATCTGGTAGATCAATAGATTGGTTAATATTGGCTTGAGATACAACCTTGGGAAGAAAGGAAGGGTTAGTTCTGAGCGAAACCCTATCCTTATGAAACACCAGATAAGGTGAACGAATACAGAGGGCCTGAATCTCAGAAACTCTTCTTGCAGAAGTAACAGCCAGCAAAAATATAGTTTTCCATGTCAACAGCTTTAAAGAACACATAGCAGACGGTTCGAAAGGAGGTAGAATTAGGGATGCCAACATTAAGTTCAGATCCCATTGCGGAGGAGGATGTTTCACAGGCGGTTTTAGGAGAAAAACTCCTCTCAAAAAGGCTTTGCATAACCTATGAGACATGATGTTATTGTCCTGCAAGCCAACATGAAATTTGGAAATAGCAGCCAGTTGTACTTTGACTGTAGATGATGACGATCCCGAATGAAAAACCTCCGCCAGGAAATCCAAAACAGAATGTATAGGAGCGGTGAAAGGATCAATATTTCTGGCGTTTGCCCAAATAGAAAAACGTCGCCACTTGTTAGCATAAACAGTTCTAGTGGACGACTTTAAAGAAGACACTAAAATGTCTCTGACTGAGTCAGAAATCATTGGTAGCCTGGCTAGGGAAGGAAGTGGAGCAACCAAGCAGTGAGGTTGAGAGAATGAATGGCCCGGTGCTGCTGACCCGACTGGTGGATCAAAAGATCCGGAACTGGGTCCAGATGCCAGGGCTGCACCAGAAGGTGATGATGTAGAGATGGAAACCAAATTTGTCGAGGCCAATATGGAGCAATGAGGATCAATTTGGCTCTCAAAACGGTGGCTTTCTGAATGACTTGTGGAATCAATGGAAAGGGAGGAAAAGCATAAAGAAGTCCCCGAGGCCAATCCTGGGTTAGAGAGTCTCTCAAGGGTTGGCCTGGAAGAGGAAATAGTGTGAAGTAATCTGGGCACTTGCTGTTTTGAGGGGTAGCGAAAAGATCGCAACAAGGGGTGCCCCACTTCAGAAAAATCTGATCCACTACAGACTGATTGAGAGACCACTCGTGAGGCATCAGAATAGATCTGCTTAGCCTGTCCGCCAAAAGGTTGGACCTGCTGGGGATGTGCGTTGCTATCAGAAACCGCTGAGAAGAGATCGCCCATTGCCAAAGTCTGAGAGCTTCTCGACATAAGGGATAGGACCTGGTTCCGCCCTGTTTGTTGATGTACCAGACCACGGACATGTTGTCCGTCTGTACTGCAATAGTTCCTGTGGGAAGAAAGTCGTCGAGGGCTTGCAACGTTAAAAGCACTGCTCTCATCTCCAGGACATTTATGTGCAGGTGGTATTCTATGGGTTGCCACGTCCTGTGGACCATCCTGCCCTGATAATGCCCCCCCCACCCGATCAGAGAGGCATCCGTGGTGACTGTGGCAACTGGAGGAGGGGAACAAAGGTCGGCCCTGATGAAGAAGAGGGGAAGATATCCACCATCGTAGATGAGCCCTGCAAGACTGTGTCACTAAGATCTCGTGTCTCATGGGCAGATCGTGGTATGACCACTGCGTGAACAACATCCACTGCAGGAGACGCATGTGGAAGCGAGCCAGTGGAAGAAGAACAATGGCTGCAGCCATTAGGCCTAGAACTTTCAAGACAAACCTGGCTTTGACCTTGTTGCTTTGTAACAGGAAGCTGAACAAATTTCTGGATGTCCAGAATCCTTTGATTTGTTAGCCTGGCTAACATTTTGACGGTATCTAACTCTGCGCCTATAAAGGTGATAGATTGGCAAGGCAGCAGAGAGGATTTTTCAAATTCACGAAATTCCTAGACTCTTGCAAAGCTGTAAGGTGTAGTCTCTGGACCGAAGAAGCTGATCCTTGGAGGTGGCGGAGAGGAGCCAGTCGTCCAAATAAGGAAACACTTGGAATCCTCGACGTCTCAGGTGAGCTGTGACCACTGCCATGCATTTGGTGAACACTCTGGGGCTGAAGTGAGGCCAAAGGGCAGTGCTCTGAATTGGTAATGACTGGCTCCCTTGAAAGCGGAGAAACCTTCTGGAGTGTCTGTGAATCTTTATATGATAGTACGCATCCTGAAGGTCTATCGAGCACATCCAGTTGTCCTTGCCCAGAAAGGGCAGAATGGATTGCAGCGTGACCATCCGAATCTTGCCTTTCTGACAGACTTGTTTAGTCTGCTTAGGTCTAGTATTGGTCTCCAATCTCCTGTCCTTTTGGGGACCAAAAGAATCTTGAGTAGAAGCCGGATCCTACTTGGTCTGCCGGCACTGTTTGGATGGCTCTTTTTCCCAGGAGTTTTGAAACTTCCTGTTTTGCCAAATCCCTTTGACCGGGTGAGATGTCTGGAAGGGATTGTAGAGGTCGGGAAACCTTTGAAGGGGATTTTGTAACCCTCGGATATAATCGACTGTACCCACTTCTCTTGTGATAGGGATTGCCAGGCTACTGGGTACAGCGAAATTCTTCCCCCGACTGCCTCCAAGGGTGGACAGTCGGGCAACAACTCAGGGATGCTGAAAGGGCTTCTCAGGATGAGGCTCCCTGTTGTCCTGGTTCTGAGTTCCCCCCCTGGCTCTAGGGCGGCGTTTATGATTGTTACCCCTCTGCCTCTGGGGTAAACTGACCACGTGTGTCGGTGTAGCTCCTTGGGCTTTACAGAACCACATCTTCCCTCCCTTCTGACCCTTGGGATATGGTCTAGAAGGAGTGGAAAATTGGACTCCAACGGCAGAAAGAGTTTTACCGTCCTGTTCACATCTGGCCAAAGTATCCTTCACCTGAGGTCCGAACAAAGCCGAACCGTCAAAGGGGGTGTTGGTGAAGGACGCCTTAAAGGGGTCTGCAAAATTACACAGCCGCATCCAGGCTTGGCGTCTAAGAGCAACACCTGTGCCTGCGGCCCTGCTCGCTCCATCGGCTGCATAAGATATGAGCCGCATGGAGGAGTTAGATATCGAATTCAGGATAGCTAGCTGAGAGGCAATCTTTTCCTGAGCCCCAGCAGCTGAAGGATCCTGGACTACTTCTCCCAGTTCCTTGAGAATATCTCGTTGAAGCCTGGTGAAGTGACAAAGGTAATTCAGCGAACGCATTGCAAAGGTCGCTGAAGAAAACATCCGCTTTCCATACCTGTCCATGGTCCTAGAATCCTTATTAGGAGGATGGACAGGTACTGAAGGATCCGCCAGTTCCTTCTTAGTGGCCGCCACCACCATAGCATCCACAGAGACACCTTTGGACAGGAACTGTTTGTCCGAAGGGGCCGTGATGAACTTGGATGGTCTCCTGGGGACAGGTTCCACAGAATCTGGAGCCGCCACGCCTTCCGAGCCACTACCTGCATGAGTGGGTCGAAAGGCGGAGACACCCAGGAGGTGGAGGGTCGGGATCCAAAGCCTCCAGGTATACCGACTCATCCTTGGAGGGGACAATGGAGGGCTAATTCCCCCTCTGTTTGAGGAGCTCAAGGATGTCTGAAAATGAGACATCCTCAGAGGGGGACCGTGGGGAACCCTCCAACTCATCTAAGTCGGTATCAGATGTAGTAGACTCAGGGGAGTCTGTGTGTTTCCTCTTACGTCCTCTTCCGAGGGGTTCACCCGCAGGGTCAGGAGAAACCTCGGAAGAGGAGGAAATTCCCAGTGGGGAAACCTGGGGCGATGGATCCCTGGGCCTGAGAGCAAGAGGCTGGCAAGAGGCATCTGCAGGCACTGATGAGGGAGGAGCTAGAGGGATAGACCGTTGACCAGGCTCAGAGGCCAGGACACTCCTCATCACCTCAAAGGCTCCTCTCCCGGGAGACCTGAACACACCCACTCAAGAAACAGGAATGGTCGGCTCCAAGGAGAGAGAAGGCTCGAGGCGATGTCAGCGCCGAGCTTACCAAAGCCGAAGCTCCGAGAGGGAGGCGGGTCGGACAAGGGTCCAATGCCACTAGCCCCTCGGAGCCGACAGTGGAAACCCGACCGGATCCCTCCAAGGGAAGTCTCAAGGAGGAGGTGGGGGCCGAGGGTGAGGGGGCCGAAGGATGTATCGGCTCGCATCGAAACAGTCGCTGTCCCAAGAAGCTCCGGCTCCGAACTCTGGTGTGGAGTCGGAGGAGGAATCTCAAGAATTGGGGCTGTAGCCGAAGTCTGTTGAGACGGGCTATGGAGCATTTGGGCCAGTGCCTGAGATTTCAACAGCCTGCTTACCAACCTCTCCAAATCGTGGTCAGACAGCCTGGAAGATCTCGAAGATCGGCTCCGATGGCTCCGCTCCGACAAAAGGAGACCCCGGAGCCGAGTGAATACTTAGTATCGAAGGGGACCGGGATCTCTTACGGGCCGGAGCCATCGGAGCCAAAGTCCCTTGAACCCCAGATGGAGCCGAGGATCTCTCGGCTCCGATGCTGGATAAAGTGTCGGCTCCAGCCGGAGCCGACAAGGCAACAGTAGTCAGGGTATCGGAGCCGGCCGGCACCGAACCCACTACTCTAGCAGAAGAAGTATCGGCTCCAGCCGGAGCCGATATCGGCTCCGACGGAGCCGGAGCCACCGGAGGAGGCTTGGACACTGTAGCCTGAACCTTCGGTGGCTTAAGAGGTTTTCCTGCCCCTTGCTTAGGAGGAGAACCTTCAGGTTTTAACAAACCTCGGAGGATCAATTTGTTCCTCCTTTCCTGCAGGACTCTCTGGCTAAAGGCATGACACAACGCACAGGAGTCCTGCAGGTGCAAAGGCCCCAGGCAATACACACAAGAAGTGTGACCGTCTGTCAGGGACATTTTCTGACAGCACTGGTCACACTTCTTGAAGCCTGAGACCTTGCCTTCCCTAGACATCCTAAAAGGATATACACAAACAGTCCCCACAAACACACAACTTAATCCCTACACAGACACACAGGAAGGGAATAACTTGGGGAACTAGGCCTGACTAAAACTTTAACTGAAAAACTATTTTAAAAGTTTAAAAAGGAAGGGAATAGGGTGGGCTGTACTAAATACAGGCTAACCTAACACTGAAGGGAAATTAAACCCCTAACTAAACTTTTTCTTCTTTAACAAGAAAAAACTTACCTCAGCTGGCAAAGGAGACCTCTTTCGCTAAGCGGCAAACGAGATCTGAGGTAGTTCCGCCTTGCATCATGGGATATAGGGTTGCCTCAAGCTGGTAAAAGGAGTTCTCGAGCTAAAGCTAGTGCCGAGTCGGAGCCGAGGATCAGCTCCGAACCCATCCAGCAAGAATGAAGGCGAGATTGACAACTTAACATATATAGTTGCAATAATAGAAAACTCTAGGTACAACCTCATGTTGATCAGGATCGAATCCAATAATTGTTAAGGAGAGGTGAATTTAAACCAAAAGATGAAAAGTTAATATTGGAGGCCCAAGATAGTGGATTACATGCACGTTAGTTTACAAAGTTTGTTGAACATCTGGAAGAAACAGACAAATGTAGGTTTTGTAAAACAGAATTGGAAACAATTGGACAGCTTGTTGCTGGTTGTGATATACTAATGGCAGAAGGACTGTATACTGAAAGGCATAATAATGTGCAAGATTGTTGCACTGAGGATTGTGCAAACATTATGGTATTGAAGTGGACAAAAAAAAAACAGTGGAAACATGAGCCAGAAATTGTTATAGAAAATGATGCTTTATATCACATGGGATCATCCATTATCAACAGTTCAAAAAATAGATGTGAGAAAACCAGATATAGTAGTTCATGAAAAGAAGCCAGAAGTAGCATTGATCATTGAAACTGCTACACCTAGTGACTACAGTATCTTACGTACAGAGAGACGCAATCATAGGATCATAGGATGTTACTAGGCTATTGGCCCTGAGGCCCTTATAAGCCTAGCCAAGAGTTTAGCCCATGTTTAGAAAAGGCAGCACCCAAAGCCCCTATCCAGCAGGGACACAGGTGGAATCCCAGGAGTGTATTTTCTGTTTCCCATCCAGTTATCCAGGAAATAAAAGGGATAATGAGGTACTCTGCTTGACGTGGAGAGTGAGTCGGTTCCACAGATGGGGGGAGTCTCTAGGACACATCTGTCCTGGCAACAAGTCCTATTGATATCACAGACCAGGTTGCAGTTGTGCGTACTGGTTGCTCGAGTGGAGCTTGCCTTCCGGATATGCAGCAGTCCCATCAAGGCAGGGTCCGAGATTGCTTTGTATGCCAGACAGAGGTCACCTCTGAGGAGTCTGTATGAAAATGAATAGAGGGACAGGGCTTTTAGCCTATCTGTGTAGGGTAGATGTTTGAGGCTCTGGATTCTCCTGGTGAGGAACCCCTGTATTCTCTCCAGCTGCTGCATGTGCTTTGTGAGATACATGCTGAAGGGGCATTGCAGTCAATAATTGGCCCTATAAGGGAAGAATGCAGGGATGTTATGACCTCTTTGTCCCTGAATGAGATACCTTTACTTATGAGGTGAACCATGTAGAAAGTTTTCCATACAATGAAGCAACATGGTGGTCAAAAGTCAGGCTGCTATCAACCTGGGTGCCCAAATCCCTCACTACTGATTGTGTACTTAGGACATTGTTATTAATGTGATAATATGTGGGGTCGCTACTCTCCCCAATGGGGATGATGATGATGCTTTTTTTGGCATTCAGCTTGAGACCATGTTTCTGGCATCAGTCAATTGTTTGTGTGAGACCCTCTTGGAGGACGTCCATATCACTTGGGGAAGTGCTGACTGAGCCCAGCTTGCAGTCATCTGCAAACTTAGCCATAGCCCACTGGTTTTGGCCTGCACTTCAGAGAAGTATATCCCGAATAACAGAGGCCCCAAGACCGATGCCTGGCATATGCCACTCGTTATGGGTCTACTGCTTGAGTTGACTTCCCCTATTTTGATTAGATGGGTTCTATCAATGACCAGTTTGCTACCATCTAGTAGCATATGGATTGATGCCTAGTTGGGAGAGTTTATCTACTATGCCTGAGTTTATCCACTATGTCTGACTGGGGAATAGTGTCAAAGGCTTTGGCCAGGTGGTGTGCACCGTCTTCCCCTCATCCATGGCTTTGGTGACTGTCTGAAAGAAGTCGACCAGATTTAACAGACATGATCTCCCCCTTTGACAAAGCCAAACTGTGTTGGGTCGAGTGTTTGGAGGTTGCCAGTGTCCCTGTTAATGAGGTTCATGATAATCCATTCCGTGGCCTTGCAGATCAGGCTAGTTAGGCTGATGGGTCTATAATTTCCTGGATCGGTGGACACTCCACCTTTGTGTAAAGGGATAACAGTGGCTGTTCTCCACTCAGCTGGGACAAAGCCAGTACTCAGGCTTTGGTTGAATAGGGTGCCTAATGGTGCTGCAAGTTCATGGCTGAGTTTCATGTGGGATGCAGCCTGGGATATTATTGGGTCCCATGAAGGCTGTATTTTTTGCCCTTGAGAAGGCAGTGATAACCTGTTCCCTAGGGATAAGGGGTGGGGGGGGGGCATGTACTGAGCTGTCCTGATTTACTAATGGAGGGGACAGAGGGAAGAAGTTTTCACTGAATCTGTCAGCCAGTAGATTGGCTATATCTACAGCATTTGTGTATGTGGTGTCCCTGACCACCAGTTCTGAACAGATCTGGGTGCTTCCTTTGAGATTATGGACATATGTGAAGAAGGCCTTGTGATTGTCTCTAGTAGATGTGGCCAATTTGGACCTGAAGTTGGCTTTAGAGGATTTCACTAGTGCTCTTATTTGCTTGTTCAGGCTAAGGAGAGACTACTTCCAACTGGGCACCTGCTCCTTTTTGGTCCTGGACAGCAATTTTTTCCATCTGTTATATAGTTTATTTATTGCAGATGTCCATCAGACAGGTTTACTCTTCCTTGCGGAGGATGTCCACCAGACAGGTTTACTCTTCCTTGTGGAGGATGATTTTGTCCTGTCAGGTATTCCTTACTCCATGCATCCATATAAGTGCTCGTATAGTACTTTGGTGCAGATGCGGACATTGGTGCCAGTTCCTACAGTGGGGGAGGGGGCTGTGAAGCTGTTTATACCATCCCTCAGGGTGTTGTAATCAGCTTTGGAGAAGTCATGAAATACCAAGGTTTGCAGACAGAAATGAGGGCAGTGTGGAAGAAGAATACCCAGACAGTTGTAGTAGTAGGAGCAATGGGTCTTATACAAAAGAATTTACAATCGTACTTAAATATGTTACCAATACATGTAACTCCATACAAATTTCAGGAGGAGTCATTACAAGGCATGTTACGGCTGCTGCAAAGAGCAGTTCTGGCTAATATCAAAGACTGGAACAATAGTAATTTCATGAACTTTAATCATACTTTGACTTAAGAATGGGGTCCATTCCCATCATGGTATTATAAACCCAAAAGACTTGGAGAAATGAAAAAAGTGGAGTACCATGTTTTCTGCTGCATTTAACTGCACTGTTGGATAGGACTGAAGGCCATTGCATCTGCATAAGATGATGTGGCTGAGATCATACTCATTGAAATAGGAACAGTGGAGTAAGATCATGGCTGTTAGCTTTTTTTTTTTTTTTTGGAAAGTGTTGCTCATGCAGTTTGCATGGGACCTGTTCAGTGACCATACTGGAGGAAGCAGGCCTTCACTGGGGAGATGCCTGTTGCAGTATTTATTACTTGGACTTTGCAGCCAGGCTTCTCATCCATCTAGCCAGTCTACAAGAGCTTAGCCACCTACCCTGATGTGGCATTTTCTCACCTGTAGGCACCCCAGGGTGTGCTGACACAAGAGGAGTGTACATCTGTGGCATCTTCAGAAATTTCTTGCTACAATTTGTAAATGCCGATACCTTTCTGTCTTCATCCCTGCCTGGTACTGCTTCAAAGCTGAGGCAAAGATAAGTACTCTTTTGGGGAAACCTTTCCGATTCTTTAGGATTTCTTTCTTCAATTATTTTGTTGCTTCTGTCTTTAAAAAAAAAGAAAGTGTAGCTGCGGGAAACAGATACTGTGCAGACTTCCACACCAGTTGTGTCTTCTGCCTTGGAGCAGAACAATCTTTTCAGGGCAGTCTCCCATTCCCTTTTAGAAGATGTCCCCTTGAAGAAAACTCAACAAAGAAAAAACATTGCTCTTTCCTACCTCCCTGCTCAGCTTCCAGGAAAGGAGCCTTTGGCCTGGCCAGGCTTCTCCAGCCATGCTCTTAGTCTCTTGTAAAAAGGAAAAGGGAGCCTTTCTCTGAAGAACATTACCCACAGGGCCTCAATCATTAAGACTTTAGTCTACACTTCTCAAATCAGTTCCTGTATTGGGTTTGAATTTGATGATATTCTCATCAAATTCCCATTCTGAGGACATTTTGTTCTGAGAGTCCCTCTACAGAATAAGAGACTTCTTTAAATAGGAGAGTAGGGAAACTTCTGATAATTAGAAAATATGCTATAAGCTGCTACATCTGAAAGCCCCTAAACCTGTAGCCATTCTCTCAGTACTTTGGGGGAAGGTAGCTGAATTTTTGCAATGCCTTTGAAGTTCCTGATTCTCAACCCTCTTGTCAAAAGAATCCAAGTAGGTTTTATAGAGTGAAAGACAGTCACAAATAGTGTTAAAGTCCTGACCAAGCTGTTGTCTATAGACCCTGAGAAAAGAACCAAGGTTGTCCCCGCCTCCACCTCTTTCCCCAAAGATAAGATTTCCAGCTCTGAATATATTTGGTAAAAAGTTTAGCACCTCATCTACCCTTTCCTTTAGGGCTATTAAATTTCAGACTCCCATGATAAAAGTTTTTACTGGCTGTCCTGGATCACGCATGCCAAGATGCTGACCTGAGGTCCAGACTTTGTTTCTCCAAAATGGAAGTTACGTAGCCAAACAGATCTATAAATGTGGCTAAGGTACTGTGAATCATGTTTCTAGTGCTGCTCCTTCAGCATCTATAATCTGGAGACACATTTGGTTAAGGCTGTAGCCTTTGTCTGAAGATGTAAAAGCCCAGATTATCAGTGACTTTCTCAAATTATTATTTTGAGACCTAAGACTGAAGCATTTAAAAAGTGAGTGAAAGAAACAAAATTATGCAGGACGTAAAGCAGCTTTCTCTTCCCATTTCCAGATATGAAACTACCATGCTAAGCTTGGCCTCTTTTACGTAAAACAAAGTAAACACAAAGATAAAAAGCATTTTGAAAAAGCTTGCAAGAGATTAAGTGAAAGCTTGAAGGGGACAGTAACCAAAATAACTTCCAAACATGAACTATCAGCTGTTCTTTATTAAAAATTTCAAAGATATATTAAAATTATAAAAAACAGTTAAGTGCTTTTGTCAATACTTTTCATCAGAAGTTTTAAATTAAAAATGACAGAATATTTATAACACCAATTGTAAAATATCACCAGTTCATGTAATTGATTCTTAGTTACATCTACCCTAAAAGCATACATAAATAAAACAAATATTTGACAATCAAACCATCACTCTGCATATAATAAGCTAACTAATCAATAACAAAAATATACTGAAAATAATCATTTTAGTTGTCTTAATTTAAGAACATTGTCAATGGAAACCATTTCATTTAACCCTGAAAATCTATCAGCTGCAGCAATAAGTTGCCATCTCAGTATCAATACTTCCAACTTAATTTCCAAGAGCCCCCTCTCATATCAATATTTTAATAGAATCTAGGGACTCCAAAGGTCTTTCAGTAATAGAGAACTGTTCTGACTCTCTGGCTTCTTCCTTTCCTCCTCTCCAACCACTACCCCCCCAAAAAAAATTCAGCCTACATCCAATCTTGGGAAGACATCATTACAAAATACCTGGGTGCTAAAGATTTTAAAGGAGGTTTACATACTTAAGTGGACCTTCCTTCATCCCATAAGTATCCCTCAGGTAACAATAAATTAAATATCCTTTATCCCACATGTGCCCTCTCAGGTGCCAAGGGACAAGGATGATCTATCATTTCAAATTACCCCAGGGAGTAGTAGAAGTGCTCTCCCTGCCAGATTGGCAAAGAGATGCTCTTCATATTGATGACTGCTGCAGTAGCCTAAGCTATGTGTGCTATGTCCTGCAAGGATATAGAACAGTTGACCAGCTTCCAAAGCTTCAGGGAATCTTCTGTTTGCCCAAACCATTAGTCAGTTTGAGTTGTGCTGACTAAAAAGGCAAGGTTTGGATGCCAGGCCCTTCAGGGCTTTCCTGCTGCCAAAGAGTATGCTTCTCTGAGGCTTTTGAGGGTCTACTGTCATCTTGTGCTGTTCCTTTGTTGGGAAGATAGTTCCATTTAGGGAATTTTTTAAATTAACACTTTACTGTTCAAAAAACTTATTTTAGAAGTAGAAATGTGTGCTTTAACCGACTGTCATAAGACTGCATTGTACTTTTAAACAGGAATGCTGTTTTATCCTGTCAGTTTAAAAGTTGTTTCTGTGAGAAATTCTGTTTACTTTCTGGAGTTGAAAAACTGTTTTAACGTGCTTTTTACTGTATTTTTCTTTGAGGGGAAAAAGTGACTTTTAAAGACACTTCATTTTTATCATAGTTTGCAGCTTGTTCTCCTCGGGGAAAAGGCACTAATTTTGTCTTGATCGTGGAACAAACTGTTAGCCCCACAGTCTGTCCTCCTATCATCCACAACTGTCAATTTTCATTCATTCATTCATCAGCAGCTGGGTTTGGATCCAACCTTCAGTTCTGAATCAGCTGTTACTATAGCTCTTGGTAACCATAAAGCTCTCGAGCTACCCCCTTACATAGCTTAGATCTTGTTTGGTACTTTTGTGAAATAGATGTGGTCATCTGAGTTCTCGAGTTTATTTTCAAGATTGTTTTTTCTTTGTCTCATATTACTATTTTTCCATCTTTATATATATTTCTTGCATTTAGTGTATTACTTATACATTCCACTGTTGGTATTCTAGCTCTATTTTCTTTTTCCTGTTTAACTTTTTACACAGTTTAATGTAGTCTTGCATACCATTGTTGGTACTTTTTCCTCCCTTACCTTTTATTTAAAAAAAATATATATTTTACTGTCTGTGTTAAAGATCTCAGAAAAAGATCCTTCGGGGTTTAAAAAATGCCAAAAATGTGGTCATAAGCTTCCCCTCGTAGATGCACATTATGTGTGTATTGCCTGGGCCCAGACCCCTTCAATTTAAACTGCCCTATATGTAAAAACTTTTATCCGTGAGCCATAGTGGATCGCAAAAGCAAACTAATTTTAAAAGGTTTGTTACCTTCTGCTTTTTTGAAAGCAATTACTAGGTCTCAGCCCTCCAAAACTATACCAAGGAGACTTCTAGAAAGCCCAAGAAACCATCTGGATCTTCTACCCCATCACTGACAGAACTTCCCAAATAGAATCACAAGACAAATCCAATGGCTTCTGTCTTGAAGCCAGTTTCAGAATCTCCAAAAAGTTCTTTGGATCTGAGTGCTTCAGATCCAAGGCTTTGCCCAAGGACATGCTATTCACTGAGCATTGACCCAGTGCTGGTTAAGGTTCCATCCTCGTTTATGGAAAGATGTCATTCAAAATCTCCTTCTTTAGCCTCCTGTTGTTCTTCCAGGAGTCTAAACAAAAGCTGATGTGGATAGCATGATGAGAAGTTTTCTCTCAGTGCAGATACAGATGGGTGTTCTCCCAGCTCTTACCTCTTTGGGTCAGGAAGCCTTGGTTTGCTCTACCCCTCCACTATCAGCTCCTTCTCTGATCCAGCCATCCATTTCAGAGCCCCTGGATCCAGGTTTGTCGAGACCATCTGGGTCAGATCTGAGGACATTTTATCCTCGGCTCCAAAGATTTCTCTGAGGCCTCCAGCTCTGATGAGTTCGGAGCCAAATGACTGTTGGAGCTGTAGCACCTCTGCCTGATCTCAGATGTTGGAGTTGACTCTGAATTTGTTAGAGCCATCTCTGCCCCTTAGAGCCTTGGCACTGGATAGCTCAACTCCGATCTCCACCTTGGGTGGAATGCCTTCAGGGCAAACAGAGCTAATGAGGTGAAAGTGTGGCTTCTCTGCTCCATCAGCTTCTGTCTCCCCATGATGTTCTGCTTTTGAAGTGGTGGACGGAGGTTTCTCTGCTTTGGCAGGATGGAAAAGTCTTTCCCCTTCAGATCTCCCTTCAGGTCTCATGTATCTCTGCACCTTGAGCATCAACACTCGACTCAACGGGTACAACCAGCCATAACTCTCCAGCCTACCCAGCAGGGGGTCACCATCTCTTCTGATACTTTTCTTGAGCATCCCACCAAAGAATTACCTCGGAGGAGAAAGTGCAAAAGAAGGCATCCCGAATCTGTCACTGAAGATACCAATTTTGACAAAGGGGAATGATCCCCAAGATCATCAACCAATGATATCTTATTTGGAGACATCCTAGAGATCCTTGAGCAAAAGGGTGGTTGGTTCTTAGACAATCCTTCTCTGTAGGAATCAGTATTCCTGGAGGTGTTTGGATTTGGCCCATCTACCTCCTAGGTAACTCTGCCAGTTGATGACCTCATTGACTTGATCTCTAAGCAGGTTTGGAAGGAGCTTAACTTGGTTGAACCTATCCCCAAAAGACCAGATCGGGTTCTGGCACCACCTGCATGAAGTGAGTTTTGGAGTCAGAGAGTACCTGTGGATATTATGTTTGTGGTGGCGGCCACTAAGAAGGAACTTGCAGAACAGAGTTCCACTTTCCATTCCCCTAACAAGAGAGTCTAGGGCTTTGGACAGGTTTGGGAAATGTCTGTATGCTTTAGCAACCTTTGCCCTTAGGTCACTGAACTACTTGGCACACTTTACAAGACTTCAAAGGGACTTCAGTAAGAAACTGTCAAAATCCCTTTCTGGGACCACTACTGCTGAAAGTCAGGCTTATGTGGCCTCTCAGCTGGCAACTCTTCCGTCCATCTCAAAGTCATCCATGAGGGTTACCTCATGCAGCTGAGGGTACCTCAAGGGCAATGGGTTAGGGCATTTCCATTAGGAGCCATGCCTGGATGCGCTTGTGTGACTTTGCAGAGCCCTTCAAGTTCTCTTTTGTCAATGCTACTTTTGATGGAACCTCCTTATTTGGCCCCAGAGTGAATGACTCTCTCTCCAGGTGTGAGCAGGATGGAATGACCCTGTCTGCAGTGGGATTACATTTTCAACCCCTCAAAGGACCTTCTCTAGGAACTGACACGGAGGATGACAAATGTGGTTCAAAAAATCCCAGGGTCCTTTCTGAGATCCACGTGGAGATAGTTTTCCTAGAGGCAGAAGGGGGAACTGAAATGGAAGATGCTGCCCATGTGGCAGAGGTGGCCTGCAAAACCAAGGGTCTAGAGATTCTTTATCTGATAGACCCTGTCAGCACTCTTGAAAGGAGGCCTGATTGTACCACTCTGGAGGCAATCTGGGGTTGTTTATCCCTGCACCAGAGAGACTGGCTAGACATCCCAAAAGATTTGTGGGTGCAGAAGATTATTTCCAGAGGTCATATAGTTCTCTTTTCCCTTCTGCCTCCATCCTCATGCAAGTTTCTGCCTCCATCCTCATGCAAGTTTTCCAGTGTTCCACCCAGTCAGAGGAAATTAGCAGAACTAGAAATACAAAAGCTGCTAGAAAAAAAAAGTCATCCAAGAGGTCCTGCCAGACCAGATAGAATCCAGAACTTACTCAAGATTCTTTTTAGTGCCAAAGAAAACAGGAGACTGGAGACCAATTTTGGATCTCAGCAACTTGAATAAATCAGTTCAACACACAAGGTTTTGGATGGTCACGGTTCACTCCATTTTGCCCTTTTTAGGCAAGGACAACTGGCTGTGCTCAATAGACCTTCAAGACACATACTATCACATAAACATAAACAGGCAGTCTAGAAGGTACTTACACTTCTGGCTAGGAGCCAGTCATTATCATTTCAGAGCCCTGCCGTTTAGTCTCACCACAGCCCCCAGGGTGTTCACCAAATGCATGGCAGTGGTAGCAGCTCACTTGAGACTGCAGGGATTCCATGTGTTTCTGTATTTAGATGACTGGCTCATTACCTCCCTGGCCAGGGATCTACTCATAAGAGCAAAAGATCAGGTACTCCAAATCTGCTCCCTTCTGAGAATTACCATAAATTACAACAAATCTCAGTTAGAACCTTCTCAGATAATGGAGTTTATAGAAGCAGTTTTCAACACAGTATCAGTAACCGCTTCTCTTCCTCTTGCAAGAGTACAGACTATCAGATTCCAGGTCAAGAAGATAATTCACAGTACAACAATTTCAGCACTATTGTTTTTACAAAACCTAGGATCAGTGTCAGTGCCCATAATTTTAGTTTTTCTAGCAAGAGTCCACATGAGGATTCTTCAATGGATGCTAGCAACTCAATAGTCAATTTGTTATTAACACATCAGTCCAAGGGATGCCAAGATGGCTGCACACTGAGTAACAGCTTGATGTGAAGTTCAGTCTCGCCGTTCATTCTTAACTGATGGGTTTGGAGCCGATCCCTTGGCTCTGGTATGGCCACATGCAAAGCTCAAGGTCTTCCTGTAGCTCGAGGCCAAGCCCATATCCCATAATGCACTGTGAATTACCTCAGATCTAGTTTGCTGCGGCATCTGATCGGAGGTTCCATTGAAAGCTCGGGCCAGTAAACTTTAAAACTTTCTATTTCATAGCTTTATTATATAGCATTAGTAGTTTTTTGACATAGGTAGTTAGATAGTTAACTCTTATAGATTCCTTGCAGTTTCCCTTCCTGTGTGTTTATATATATTTACTCTGTAAACATTTGGCCTTGTTAACTTTGGGCAGTGTGTGTGTGTTTAGATAGCATATTCTATAGTAGTTATAGTTCTAGTTATAAGAGTTTTTGGATACTTTTATCTCAGGCTCATGTGTGTGCGCGTGTGTGCGTGTGAATGTGTGTGAATGTGTGTGTATGTGTGTGTGCGTGTGTGTGCGCGTGCGTGCGTGCGTGTGTGTGTGTGTGTGTGTGTGTGTGTGTGTGTGTGTGTGTGTGTGTGTGTGTGTGTGTGTGCGTGTGTGTGTGCGTGTGTGCGTGTGTGTGTGTGTGTGTGTGTGTGTGTGTGTGGTCACACTACCGATGGGCATGTTGCCTGTGTATATTGATTGGGGGCTGTCCACTTGCAAGAATTTTGTGCTATCTGCCATTCCTTTTCATCCAGGGTTCTGTTGGAGAGAAAAAGGAAATTAATGCACAGGGGTTTGATAAAACACCCTTTTCAAGAGACATTGAGTGACCAGGATGCTGCAAGCAAATCTTCTAAGTCCTCCAAGTCATCTGTCGAATCTAAGGACTCCAAACATTCAAAAAAATTTGATGAGTCTGCGACATTGGCTCCACAGGTTTCAGAGCTGACTGTCTTTTCTTTTCAGAGCTGGCCCACAGCCTGGGAGTAGGTATCTGAAGTGCTTCAGTCACCATTACTCCAGTCGGCACCATCTGTGCATTCATCTAGGTCCTCTGTCAGCCTTTCAGATTTGGATATGGATCGATTGGTGCAGAAGCTTCTACAGGCACCAGGCCTTACTAAATTGTTGTTGGCTCTGACCCAAGCAGCTCTGGAGCCAAAGACCACTACTCCTGCTTTGTCTACACCTCCTTTGAGCTGTACCAGCCCTTCTGAGCCTGAAGAATCAGACCTGTTGATCGTGGAACCTTTGGGGTTGAGGCCTGTTCCAGTGTCCTCTGCTCCATCCACTCTGACATCCTCAGCACCGACTGGGTATTCTAAGGGCTGACACTCTCCAGTCGGATCTGGAGAGGATAGTCAAACTGACTTGTTGGGGCCGACTCTCCCTCTTGGGGCTTCAGCTCGGATGAGCTCGGCTCCTACCTCCAGCTCAGAGCCCACTGCCTCAGTGTGGGAGGTTTTGATGGCTCCCTCGGATCCGTTGACTCCTTCCCATCAGAGCAGTGGTGCCTTCTGTGCCATGAGGAGAGCTTTGTCTCCCAAGACATCCTCGACTTCAGGCCTTGCTTCCTCATCCCCTAAAGTGCGTGTGTCTGCTTTGGCTTCCATGATCCAGGCTAAGCAGAGAGACCCAGTGCTCCAGATAGCCACACAGGGTGGCCTCTGCTCTTCCAAGACCTCTCCAGAAGCCCCCACTGAGGAGGCTCCTAGGAAGAGATTGTGCAAGAGGAGACACTTGGACTCCCCACAGGAGTCTTTAACATCTGATACTGACTTGGATGAGTCAGAAGGGTCCCCACGGTCCCCCTCTGAGGATATCTCCTTTGCTGAGATCCTTGAGATCCTTAGGCAGAGGGATGATTAGCAGTCCAAAAACCCTACTGAGGATGAGTCAGTCCTCCTGAAGGCTTTCGGGTCTCAACCCTCGACCTCTTGGGTATCTCCTCCCTTCAATGTGCTCATGCAGTTGGTTTCTCGAAGGGCGTGGGAGTCACCGGATTCTGCAGATCCTTTCCCCTAGGAGGCCTAACAAATTTATATCAGCCCCACTAGACAAAACATTCTTAGCCAAAGGAGTTCCTGTTGATGCCATGGTGGTGGCAGCGGCCACCAAAAAGGAAATGTCTGCGACTTCCTCATGTATCCATCCTCCTAATAGAGAGTCTAGGATTATGGATAGATATGGGAAATGCATGTTCAGTTCAGCGACATTTGCTCTCCATTCACTGAACTGCTTAACCCATTTTGCTTGGTTGCAAAGAGATCTCCTTAAGGAGTTGGGAGATGCTCTTCATGGTACAGTAGCTGCAGGAGCCTCTGATAAAGTTGCTGCCCAGCTTTCTATCCTAAATTCTTTTGTCAACTCATCCATCTGTCACATATCCTATGCAGCTGATGGAATGAGTAGGGCAGCAGGTACAGGAATCACTCTTAGAAGACATTCCTGGATGCGCTTGTGTTCCTTCTCGGAGCCCTTCAAGTCATCCTTCGTGAACACTCCCTTTGATGGCTCATCCCTTTTTGAGCCTAAAGTGAAGAAAACCTTGACCAGGTGTGAATAGGATAGAAAGACTCTGCCGTTGGAGTCTGTTTTTCCACCCCTACCCGATCTTATCCCAAAGGTCAAAGGGGAGGGAAAATGTGGTTCCGGAAAGCCCAAGGAGTCTTTTAGGACACACGTGGTGAACCCCCTTCAGGGGCAAAGGAGGGGGTAATAAAGGAAGATGCCACCCCCGCAACACCAGGGTGACAGATCACTTCTCTAGGCAACCCTACCAGTGCTCCTGAAAGGAAGCCCGACTGTCCTGCTCTGGAGGCAGCCAGGGGTCACTTATCTTTGTACCCAGACACCTGGCTAAAAATAACAAGAAAGAGCTTGGTACAAAGTATAATTTCCAGAGGGTACTTCATACCATTCACCACGCCCCCACTGACCATAAGAAGAATCCCGAATGTTCCACCCAGTTACAGGGAACAGGCAACTATAGAGGTCCAAAAGTTGTTAGAAAAGAGTTATCCAGCCAGTCCCAGCAGACCAAACAGGATCCAGAACTTACTCAAGATTCTTTTTGGTTCCAAAGAAAACATGGGACTGGATACCCATTTTGGACCTCAGCAGACTCGACCAATATGTAAAGAAAGAGAAGTTCCAGATGGTCACGCTTCAGTCTATACTTCCCTTCTTAGGGAAAGACCATTGGATGTGCTCGATAGATCTCAAGGATGTGTACTACCACATAAAGATGGCCAGGCCATCCAGAGATCACCTGCACTTCTGGCTGGGAGCCAATCATTATCAGTTTCGAGCCCTGCTCTTTGGTCTCACTACAGCCCCTAGAGTGTTCACCAAATGCATGGCAGTGGTCATAGCTCACCTGAGGCATCTAGGATTCCAGGTGTTTCCGTACCTAGACGATTGGCTCCTTACCACCACCACCAGGCATCAACTGATTCAGGCAAGGGAGTACACTCTGTCACTCTGCAATCATCTAGGCATTACAGTCAACTCAAAAAAGTCTGCCTTGTCGCCATCACAGCATATCATTTTTATTGGGGTAGACCTAGACACCTTTACCACCGCTCTAAGGCTACCAATGGAAAGAGTCTTTCTTCTTCATCAGCATATCAGCACATTGGTATCAAAAGACAAAGCATCAGCTTCATTGGTATCAAAAGACAAAGCATCAGCTTCAGAAATTGTGAAAGTATTGGGCATGATGGCAGCAGCAATCCTAGCCATACCATTAGCAAGAATGCATATGCGGATCCTTCAATGGCTGTTGTTCACTCAATGGTTTTGCCAGGAACTACCCATGGACCACACAATATTGATTACAAGCTCTTTGAAGAAAGACCTCCAGTGGTGCTTGACATCTCTTCATGTCACAATAGGACACCCATTTGTTCTACCCTCTCCAGTAGCCATTGTGACCATGGACACTTTCCTGATAGAGTGGGGGGGGGGGCATTTTCAGGGAAAGACTGCCCAAGGCACATGGACCAATCAGGAGTCACATTTGCATATCAATATCCTGGAAATGAGAGCAGTACTTTTGGTGTTGCAGTACTTCCAGGACTCTCTTCCTCTAGGAACAATTGTGATTCAGACAGACAATATGTCAGTAGTCTGGTATTTGAACAAACAAGGGGGAACCAGATATTACCCCATTTGCCGAGAAGCCCTCAGAGTTTGGTAGTGGGCTGTTTTCTCCCAGTGCTTTCTGTTGGCAACGCACATCCTGGGGAGATCCAACATGATAGCAGACAAACTAAGCAGGGCAATCTTGCTGCCACATGAGTGGTCACTCAAGAAAGAGATTGCAGACAGGATTTTCCATAAATGGGGCCAGCCTTGCTCCGGCCTTTTTGCCAGTCACATCGACACAAAATGCAGAAGCTACTTTGCCCTGATTCCCGCTCCCTGAGAAACCCCGAGGGATGCACTCATACATGATTGGCCCCCGGGTCTCCTCTATGCATTTCCACCAATACCATTGATACCCAAGGTTCTACAAAAAACAAAATCCCTGGGAAGGACCATCACTTTATAGCCCCTCATTGGCCTCAGCAGATTTGGTTCCCATTCCTTCAACCTCATCTCTTGGAGGATCCCTGGATTCTGGACCCAGTTCCAGACCTCCTGACATCCATTGGGGGACCTTCATACCTCTCTGCAGTTACTGAAGCTGACAGCTTGGCTGATCCAGTTCCCCTCATAGCCAGGCTTCATAACCTTTCCAGTAAGACAAAACAGATCTTTTTATCTTCTCATAAGCCCTCCACTAGAAAATTATATCTTAGTAAATGGAAGAGATTTTCCATATGGGCCTCTAAAAATAATATTGATCCTTACCAAGCCCCCATGACATCCATACTAGAATTCTTGACTATGATCTTTAACAAAGGAGCAGCAACAGTTCGGGTTCAGTTGGCTGCTGTTTCTAATTTTCATCTTGGGGTTGACGGTTTAAATATGTCCCACAAGTTATCCAAAGCTTTTCTCAAGGGGACATTTCATATGAGACCACCTGTGAAAACTCCCTATTCTCCATGGAATCTAAATTGTATGCTTTCACATATAATTCTCCCTCCATTTAAACCAGCATAATCTTGTGACCTCAAATTTTTGTCATGGAAAACCATTTTTCTGGTAGCTATTACTTCTGCCCGCAGAGTGTCAGAGCTTCAGGCTTTATCTATCAACCCTCATTTGATTTTTCATGCTGACAAGAGTATCACTTAGGACAAATCCTTCATTTTTGCCCAAAGTTTGTTCAGAAATAAGAAGTTATGTACCTACCATAATGTTCCATGTTAGTTTTCATCTCGTCTTCTTTCTTGCTGTTTGGGATCGGAGCCAATCCTTGACTCTGACTCAGCCATCTTCAATAGCTCGAGAGCTGTTTACTGGCTTGAGGCTACCTCTTATCCCATGATGCCTAGTGATAGCTACTCAGATCTCGTTTGAAATAGCTAATCCAGACATAATAAGAGAGAAACCAGTTATCAAAAAAATGGTTGTTCCATGCATTCTAATATCTAGAATAGGTTAGGAAGACCTAGCCAGAAGAATAACAATAAAAGAATACTCAGCCAGTGAAAAAAGGGACTCCTCTCAATCCACTAGGATGAGGGACAGAGGGAGGGATGCAAGAAAGAAGGCGAGATGAAGACAACTAACATGGAACGTTATGGTAGGTACATAACTTCTTAATGTTAAGTTGTCTATCTCTCCTTCATTCTTGCTGTTTGGGACAGTGTCCCTAGCACCTAACACCCTGGGTGGCTCAGTAGAACAGACTCTTCAGAACAGTGGAACCAAAGTCAGCTCTGCTCTGGGAGACCATATCCACCTTGTAATGAGAAATAAAGGTATGAGGGTTTGCGCACGTGGCAGCTGCACAGATGGAATCCATGGGCAACCTAGACTGAAAAGCTACGGAGGTGGCTAATGCCCTAGTAGAATGACCTTTCGGTTTAATTGGTAACTCTTTGTTCCTTAACTGGTAAATAAAAGTAATAGTGTGGGACAACCATCTTGATAAGGTCACCTTGGAAACTGGGAGACCTTGTTTGTTTAAGGCATAAGAAAGGAAGAATTGGTCTGACTTTCTTATTTCTTTAGTTCTATGAAGGTAAAAACGCAATTGTCTATGAACGTCCAATTGGTGAAGCTTGTACTCTGCCTTGTTGCTATGATTTGGTAAGAACACACTGAGATCTATAGATTGGTTTAAATTATTTTCTGAGCAGACTTTAGGAAGAAACGAAGGATTAGTCCTCAGAGCAATTCTGTCCTTCTGAAACACCAGGTAGGGAGGACGAACACACAGTGCTTGAAGTTCTGAGACACGCCTAGCTGAAGTGATAGCTATCAGAAAGAGTGTCTTCCGAGATAGAAACTTGATGGAGCAGGATGCTGCTGGTTCAAAAGGTGGCAGAATTAAGGAAGTTAGGACTAAATTAAGGTCCCAAGGAGGAGGGGGATCTCTCACTGGAGGTCTAAGAAGAGATGTTCCTCTCAAAAAAGCTTTACAGAGCTTATGAGACATAATGTTAGAATTTGACAAACCAATATGAAAATTAGAAATGACCACTAATTGCACCCTAATCATAGAGGAAGCGGCCCCGGAGTGAAACAGTTGTGCTAGGAATTCCATGGACTGGGGCTGAGAAGGGATCCACATTCCTAGACTTGGCCAAACAAGAAAAACGTTTCCATTTGCTAGCATGTTTTTGTCGTTGTAGATTTATGAGAGGACACGATAATCTCACGGACTGCTGGGGAAATGCTGGGAAGCCTGGCTAAGGTTGGAAGTGGAGCAACCAAGCTGTGAGCTGGGGAGTTTGGAGGGATTGATGCAACCCACCTGACTGATAAATCAGATAATCTGGAATTGGGTCCAGAGTCCAGAGCTGATCGAGAAGGTAATGGTGCAGGAACGGGAACCATATCTGTCGAGGCCAGTAGGGGGCAATGAGGATCATTTTGCAACCCAACAATTTTGCTTTCTGTATGAGTTTTGGTATCAGGGGAAATGGAGGAAAGGCATAAAGAAGTCCCTGAGGCCAATCGTGGACTAGAGCATCTCTGGGTATGTGACCTGGAAGTGGAAGAAGGGAGAAGTAGTTGCTGCATTTGCTGTTGAAGGAGGTGGCAAAAGATCGCAGCAAGGCTGTACCCATTTGCGGAAAATAAGATCCGCAACTTCCTGATTCAGAGACCATTCGTGAGGCATGAGGATAGCTCTGCTGAGCCTGTCCACTATGACATTGGATCTCCCAGGGATGTGCATCGCAATCAGAAAACATTGGGTGGAAATCAACCACTGCCAAAGTCTGAGTGCTTCTCAAGATGAGGGGTAGGATCTGGTTCCGCCCTGCTTGTTGATGTACCACACCACTGACATGTCTGTTTGAATTGCAATGGTCCCGGAAAGAAGAGAGTCTTGAAGAGCTTGCAACGCTAGGAGCACAGCTCTCATTTCTAGGACATTTATGTGCAGATGGTACTCGCAAGGTTGCCAAGTGTCTTGGACTGTCCTGCCCAGATAATGCCCCCCACCCTATCAGGGAGGCATCTGTCATCACTGTCGCTACTGGAGGGGGTTGTATGAAAGGTCTGCCCTGAGTAACTAGTGGGGAGACCATCCACCAAGAAAGGTGTCTTTTGCATGCCTCCGTGATCAGGATCATGTGAGACATGGATAGCTCTTGGAAAGACCACTGTGTGAAAAGAAGCCACTGAAGAATTCTCATGTGGAAATGCGCTAGTGGGAGTAGAAGAATGGCAACTGCCATGGAGCCCAGAGTTTGAAAGACATACCTGACTTGGATCCTTTTGCTCTGCATTAGGATTTGCACTTGATGATGAATTGTGGACACTGTTTCCAGTGGCAACCTTGCAAACATATCCCCTGTGTTTAAGTCTGCTCCTATGTAAGTGATAGATTGACAGGGCAACAAGGCAGATTTTTCGAAATTTATTGTAATACCTAGCTGGGTGCAAGATGTGATTGTACAATCCTGCGCTTGTAGGAGTTGATGCCTGGTGGTAGCAGTGAGGAGCCAGTCGTCTAGATATGGAAACACCTGGAATCCTTGATGTCTCAGGTAAGCCGTGACCACTGCTATACATTTGGTGAACACCCTGGGGGCTGTGGTGAGACCAAAGGGCAGAGCTCTGGACTGGTAATGACTGGCCCCCACCCGAAAGCAAAGAAATCTCCTGGAGCATCTGTCCATCTTGATATGGTAGTACGCGTCCTGAAGATCTATCGAGCACATCCAATTGTCATGACCCAGGAAGGGTAGAATGGACTGTAGCGTGACCATCCAAAATGTTGTTCTTTGTACAGATTTGCTTAGTCTGCTGAGATCCAGAATCAGTCTCCAGTCCCCTGTCTTTTTTGGTACCAAAAAGAACCTTGAGTAAGTTTCGGATCCGTGCTGGTCTGCAGGGACTTCCTGAATGGCTCTTTTTTTCTAGCAGTTTTGAAACTTCTATTACTGCTTGCTCCTTCAGACTGGGTGGAACATCTGGAAGGGTCTTCTCTGACTGTAAGGGGGATTGATGGGAATTCTGTAACCTCCAGATATAATGGACCGTACCTATCTCTCTCTTGTTAAATTTTGCCAGACTTTTGGGTACAGTGAAAGTCTTCCCCCGACTGCCTCCAGAGGTGAGCAGCTGGGCAACCCTTCAGGGATGCTGGAAGGTATTATCAGAGAAAGATTCTCTGTTGCCCTGGTTCTGCGGTCCCCCTCTGCCATGAGGGTGGCATCTATTATTATTGTTTCCCCCTCTGCCTCTGGAGGAAAAATCACTACGTGTGTCAGGTAAGGCTCCCTGAGATTTACGGAACCACATCTTCCCACTTTTCTGACCCTTGGGGTAAGGTCTAGAGGGAGTGGAAAAATGGACTCTCATGGTACAGGAGAGTCTTGCCTTCTTGCTCACACCTAGTCAATGTGTCTTTCACTTGTGGCCCAAAGGGAAAGGAGCCATCAAAGGGGGCATTGGTGAAGGACGCTCGAAAGGGTTCCACAAAGTGACACAGCCGCATCCATGCATACCTCCTAAGGGCCACACCCGTGCCCGCAACTCTACTCGCTCCATAGGCTGCATAGGAAATGAGCCTCATGGAGGAGTTAACTACAGAATTAAGTGTTGCTAGCTGGGAAGCTACTTTGGCTTGTACACCCACAGCTGTAGGATCTTGAAGGGTATCTCCAAGCTCTTTAAGGAGATCCCTTTGAAGGTGAGTAAAATGACATAGATAGTTCAGGGACCTCATGGAGAAGGTCGCTGAAGCAAACATTCGCTTTCCGTACTTGCCCATTGTCCTAGACTCCTTGTTAGGGGGATGAACAAATGAAGAGGTCTCTGCTAACTCTTTTTTGGTGGCTGCTGCTACAATCATGACATCAAAGGGCACACCTTTAGAAAGGAATTGCTTATCCTGGGGAGCTGTAATAAATTTACCAGGTGGTCTCAGAGTTGGTTCCACTGTGTCCGGAGCTGACCAAGCCTTTCAAGCCACTGCAGACGTAAGTGGGTCAAAAGGCGGAGAAACCCAGGAGGTGGAAGGTTGGGAACCAAAAGCATCCAGGAATACAGACTCATCCTTGGTAGGGGCTAGGGGATTCCAGTTCCCCCTCTGCTTAAGCATTTCCAGGATGTCCGCGAAGGAAACATATTCAAAGGGGGATCTTGGGGACCCTTCCGATTCATCTAAGTCTGTATCAGAAGTGACAGACTCAGGGGAGTCAATGTGCTTCCTCTTGCACTTCTTCCGAGGGGGCTCCTCTGAGGGATCAGGGGAGGCCTCAGCAGAAGAGGAAACACCCAGTGGGGTGTCCTGGAGCATCGGTTCCCTACGCTTGGGGTCTGGAGGTGGAGCAGAGTTTGGTATAGACACTACAGGGGACGGAGCTGGTGGGGCTGGTAGTCGAGCTGACTCAGGGGACAGCACACTCTGCATGACCTCAAAGGTGTCCCTGCCTTGAGGCAGAGAAAGCTCCGGTTCTGAAGAAATAGGAATCTTTCTCTGCGCCTGATGTTGGAGCCGAGCTCACCTGCGCCGATGCTCCGAGAGGGAGAATGGGGTCAGACAAGAGTCCAATGCCACTCACCCCCTCGGAGCTGACGAGGGAGCCCCGGTGTCCAGATTCTTCGATCAAAGGTACTATCGAGGGAATCAAAGCCAACGTCGGAACCGAAGGAGATATGGTTATCGGAGCCGATGGTTCTACTACTCGAACCCCAACAAACTCCGGCTCCAAGCTCAATGGAGTTGGAGGAGGAACAGAAAAGGAGGTGAATGGAGCCGATACCTGTTGAGGAGGGCTAGACAACATTTTAGCTAGTGCCTGTGATTTTAGCAACCTACTTACTACTCTCTCCATATCATGATCTGACAGCCTAGAGGATCGAGAGGAGTGTGAAGAACGGTGACTATGTTCACTCTGCAATAATGGAGACCCAGGACGAATGAACTGACTCTAACAAAGGGGACCTCAGCCTTTTATGGCTCAGAAACATCCGATGGAGCCAATGGAGGGGTTGTCTTGTTGGTGCCAGCCGGAACCGACATACTCGGTAAATCCTGTACCGGAGTCGGCTCTGAAGGTGGAGCTGACGGTTTAGAGGATTTTGGGGATTTCACTGGCTGTTAACTCCTTGCCGGTGAATCCTGAGGTTTTAACAGACCCCTAAGGATCAATTTGTTCTTCTGTTCCTGCAGGACTGTTGGACTAAAGGCATGGCAGATAGAACAAGAGTCCTGCAGATGAACAGCGCCTAAACAATAAACGCAACTAGTGTGCCCGTCTGTCAGAGACATTTTCTGACAGCACGAGTCACACTTTTTAAATCCAGAAACTTTAGCTTCTTTAGACATAACTCAACCACAAAAAAACAAGTACCAGAAGAGAAACACAGATAGAAAAAAATTCTACTCTAGTCAAAGTACAACAGACTATATATATATATATATATATATATATATATATATATATATATATATATAAACAATCTCCCTTTTTTTTTTTTTAAACAATAGCAAAAACAGAAGGAAAGGAGAGCCTCTAAGTTAAACAGCTGTTCTTGGGAAGGGAATGGGGGAGAGGTGAACTCTCTAACTTAGACGAGTTCTACTAAAAAGGGACTATAAAAAAACAAAGTACTCAACAACACACACTAGTGAATAAAACTAAGAAAGGTAAATTATCTAAAGTTTTATGAGTATAAGAATATATTTGTACACAAAAAAATTGAAAATACAAGCCCTAATCATTCCAACAAGTTAGAGTATATGCTGCACCAACTTGATGTTCACAGACAGCTCAGATTTGATTTGGATAGAACAAAAGATTTCAAGAAATCAGACCAGCTTTTTGTTTCATTCTCTGAATCCAGGAAAGGTAGACCAGTGGCTAAAACAACTCTGTCTAAATGGTTATCTGATTGTATCACCTTTGCTTATTCAGCTGCTAATATTCCCTTGCAACACAAGATTAAAGCTCACTCAACCAGAGCAGTTTCTACATCCTCTGTGTTTTCAGCCAAACTTCCCCTCAATAACATTTGTGCAGCAGCCCACTTGGTCAAAACCTCATATCTTTATCACTCATTGCAAAGTTGATATGACCTCCAGGGATAGAGCCTCCTTTGGGTCCATGGTCCTGAGAAATGTACTCTCATGAGCCACCCGAGATTGATGGTGCTTGGGACGCTACCCATCAGTTAAGAATAAATGGTGAGATTGAACAACTTCACATTAAGAAGTTATGTACTCACCATAACGTTCCATGTGAGTTGTTCATATCACATTCATTCTTACGTCCCTCTCTCTTACCCCTTTCTGGCTGATAGTTGACCTAGATGTTTTCATCCTGGTTGCTCAAATTCTTCTTCCCTTCTATAGGGGAATAACTATTATATATGGTTATAGTCTACACAGCAAACAAGATCTGAGGTAATTCACACTGCATCATGGGATAGGGACTTGGCCTTGAGCTACTGGAAGACCTCGAGCTTTGCATGTGGCTGTACTGGAGCCTAGGGATTGGCTCCAAACCCATCAGTTAAGAATGAAGGTGAGATGAACAACTCACATGGAACATTATGGTGAGTACATAACTTCTTATTTCTAGCTCTCCCAGTATGAAAAGTGAAACTCAGCAGAGAAGGCCAGTAGACTTGTGTTTATGGGTAAATTTCAATAAATGACTAGTAAGTACACTGCCTGGAAGCCAGGAATAAAAAAACACACAAGACCTGGAAAAAATCATCTACAAAAAGTGAGGAAGAAACACTGACTGGGGAGAGTTCTGCAGCTGTTCAGCAAAAAGTAATGCAACCTTCAGACATGACTTCCATTAACTTATAGGAAGATATAAGACAACTACCTACAGACTTGGTTAAAATAAACAAAACACTGGTAGAGTATATCAGCACAAACAACAAAAGGCTTGACAAATGGAAGAGGCTTTAAACAGATATTCAGACGAGATGATAAAGCTGCAGAAATCAGAGGTTGAAATGAAGAAAAAGACTGGCTGAATATGAGACTGCTCAGGAAGAGAAGTTTAAAAAAAAAAAATAAGAGAATTAGAAGACAAAGCACGCAGGGAAAACCTGAGATTTTCAGCTATGCCAGAGAAGCTGGAAGGAGCAGACTGAATTAATTTTATGAAAGCACAAATAAGCAACTGGACTGGTATTCCACAACAGGAACCATTCGTTGAATGGGAACATCATGTGTATGCTCCAAACATAGCCATAAAAAGGCAACCTAGACTTTTAATAGTAAGGATGCAATCCTACCAGTAGAATGAGTTGATTCTGATAAAATTGTGCCAGAAGGGCAAAATACTAAAAGTGGGAGACAGCAGAGTGTTTGTAGAGAATGTTAGTCATTGTACACCAGGCAAAAGAGAAGTAAATTCATTCCACTATCAGAAAATGCTGAAGCGCAGGTGTGAGATTCAAACTGCTGTATCCAGCTGTCTTCTCTATTCTTCCCTGGAGGGACAAAATCATTTTTTGATGAAGTGCATGGTAAGGAGGAAATACAAAAGTTTGTCCAACAAAAACTGAGCTGTGAAAAAGGAGATTCTGCTTCTTGTTCTTCTGGTAATAAAGACCACAGAGAGACTGTACCTGTGAAACCCTTTCCAGTATTTCAAGGGAAAATGTTGGAGAGAAGGAAGACAACATGAGAGGTGACTAAGCTGGAAATGAAGCAGAGACAGGATTTGGGTAATTGAGAAGAACAGTAATAAAATCAGTAACGTAATGTGGGTTTACAATTATATAATTATATTTGTGAAATATGACAGTACAAGAAAATCTAGTAATAATGGACTTTTTCAAAATTTGATGTAAGGGTGATTCTAAAGTATATGCCCTACTTCATGTCATTAATGTTCGGAAAATGCTTTGGTGAGGGGAAGACAGGGGAGAACGCTAACTGTAAGTAAAGAAAACATTTTCTTTTCTTAATAGTACTGTATTTGTGGTGCATGGTTTTCTTTGCATGCTATTTTTAAGTGTAATGGGGGTTGTAAACAGGTGCTGTTTCTCTTTTTCTTCTTGAACAATTTTGAGAAATGTGGGTAATGCAATGATAAAAAAAAAGAACCTGGTTAAAAAGGTATGACAAAGTTCAAATTGAAGTGTTTTTTTATCATTCTTTTATGGAGAAATGACTGGTTAAGGAGCTTTGTTTTAAGAGAGAGCAAGTAAATGAAAAAATATTGAATATTGTGACACTTTTTTTCTAGCAATTGCATGCGTGTTTACTAAATAGCATTTCTGCAGCTGGTCTTCATGTCTCCATGGAGACCGTATGATAAGAGAAACTGGAGAAAGACTGGTGGAAGGTGTTTAAATGAGGGAAAATAAAAAAGAACAGAGAAATTGGCTAGGACATAATGTTCTCTGAAAACAATCAGGGGTTTTCTAGGTGTGACAGTTTTAAAGATAATACAAAACCAATTAGACTCAGTTTTTTAAAATGCAATGGAGATGCTAATATAAACAGGTGGTTTTGTTTTTTTTCTTTTTCACCCTTCTGTCTTTTTTTAATTTTAAGAAATGTAGGCATTACAATGAAAAAAGTAGGGGAGGAGATGGGGGTTAGTGGAAGGGTCTGGTTAAGAGAGTATGACAAAGAAAACTCAGTGTGCTTTTTCCCCAAGCTTGTTTATGGAAATGACTGGGTTAAAACCCTGGGTATTATCCAGTAACAAGCTTATTACAAAGCATGTAAATGAAAAAGAATATTGAATATTGTAAAGCTTTTTTTTCTGATAAACAAAGTACCCTTAGCAGATTTGTGTCTGGTTTGCATGTCACTAGAAGACAATTTGATAAAGAGAGATGGCTTGGAGAAAGTGTTTTCTGAAAGCATTCAAGTGTTTTCTCAACTGGGAGAGCTATAATGACATACAAAATGAAATGGCACTTACTAGTAGCACAGGCTGCATTATGCGGCTTAGCATGACTAACCTTTATTTTTGGTTAACTTTAGCCTGTCTATGAAGCGATCAATGTAGAACTTATGTTTATCTTAGGAAGCAAAAACTTCAAGATGAGAAGATGTGCATAGTTTTGTGTGTTGTTATTAAGTTAATAGGTTTTAGGAGGGTTTTTTTTGGGGAGGGGGTTGTTTGTCCTGTTTGATGGCTTTCAAAAAAAGTTGTGTAAGATGTAGCATAGTCACAACTGGATAAGACGAGAAACAACTGTATAAAAGACCAACCTGTCGAACAGTATATACATGTAACATAAATTGTGGAACTACACATTTAACAAAAATGCAGTTATACACAAAAGGTGGTAATAATAACTATATAAGAAAATGATGCTTTCTGTAATGTCTTTCAAGCTGAATGGTCTTGCAGATAAATATAAAAAGAAAGAGTAGTGATCTATATTAAAAAATGTAGAGTGCAAATAGCTATGCATCTGAATTTGATAAAGAAAGGTTTTTCAGGTTGGTTATTCAGAGGAATATCTGGGGCAAAGGAAAAGAGGAGTACATATATTAATTGCAAGAAAAGCTCCGACAGTGATAGAAGAGGAAAAAAAGATAATGGAAGATACGTAGTACTAAGGGGCTACTGGCTTGGGAGAAGGATTACACTAGCATGCATTTGCATCCCCCCTATAACTGCTATAATGGAGCTTAAGAAAATTCTGGGAAAAATCAGCTTTCAGCAAAGAATATTGCTTATTGGTGGAGACTGAAATTTGGTTTGCAACAGTGAAGATGTGTCTGGGGGACCCTAGAAGGGAAAATATAACAAACAAGGGTAGATTTTTGAAGAAATTTATGAAAATGATTGGCATGGAAGATGTGAATTCAGTACTAGGATCTTGGAGTGAATTACTGAGATGTAAAAGCTGGGCTAGGCTAGATAGATTTTATATCTCACAGGAGCATATGCATTTAATTGAAGGTCTTGAAACACACCCAATAACTATTTCAGATCATGCACCAATAATAACTAAAATAAAAATGCCAAGGTAATGAAATAAAAATGAGACACTGGCACTTTCCCACCTGTTGGTTGAAAAGAGAGGAATTTAAGGAATGAATTTTGGAGATAATTCAGGAGCTACTAAAGAAGATAGAATTTTCTTCTGAAAACATAGCTAGGGAATGGGATAAAATTAAAGTGGAATTTAAAACTAGGGTGGAAGTAAAAGGGAGACATGGTTAAACAGTAACAAGAATTATTTAGAGGGATTAACAAATTAATATTAATTAAAGTACTGCAAAATAGGGGGAATCTCTCAGAACAAGAAAAGGAGCAACTGTAGAATGCTAAACAGAAAATAAGGCATTAGCTCGATAATATGCACAAGTTTAAAAATATTGCTATTAAGCAACTGTTTTTTGAAAATAATTCTAGAGCACAAAAGCTTTTAGCACAACAACTCGGGCAACAGAAAAAGGAAAGGGCTGTCACCAAGGGTTAGGGAGCCTATAGCAAGGAATATATTAGAGGAAGATATTAAAGGAAGTATTAGAAATATTTCAGAAATTTTATGAAAGTTTGTATAAAGCAGGGAAATATGGAAATCAAGAAAAGGTACAAATGGAAATGTTTATGGAAGAATTAACTATGTTAAGGTTAGAGGTAGATGAGGCTCAATTATTAACAAGATAGGAAGGGATGATATAAAAATGGCTATGTATAACCAATCTAAAGGAAAGACCCCAGGAATAGATGGTGTTCCTGTGGAAGTTTGGAAGTTAGGAGGGAAAAAAAAAACTGACATACAAAAACACATAACACAAGCACTCAGGTCACTCCACAGCAAGTACAAGTATGACTCGGTCATTGTCCATGCCGGTGTGAACGACCTGAGACGTACCTCCCTGGACTACATGAAAAGAGACATAGAGGAGCTCTCAGATTATGTAGCCCAGGCCGGTATGACCCTGACCCTGAGCAGTATCCTACCCTCACCAAGAATGATGCCACAATACAGAGACAAAATGATCAGCTTTAATAATTGGCTTAATTACTGGTGTCATTCTAAGGATCCAATGTCTGTCTGCCTGGGATGACATGCTTGACAAGCCATGCTGCTGCAAGGGACGGCTTGCACCTGTCACCCTGGGCTTCCGGATATTGGCAAAGGCTCTTGCCACCCCATAGCCTTTTTAGGCAAGGCTCAAATGATAAACCTACCCCTAGAAAACAAAATGGAGAAAAACTAAGGGTAATACTGCTCAATGCCAGAAGTCTAAACCTCAAGATGCACGCCTCAAGCCCTCCTCAGTATGGAGAACATCGATGTTTGTGCTGTGACTGAAACCTGGTTCAAGGCTCCTAAGAGCACACCAGCACTATCAGGTTATACCTCATATCATGCGTTCCGGCCCCAAAATCTGGACCGAACCACAAAAGGAGGGGGAGTATCCATATTCATAAAGGATACCCACACCTCCAGGTTAGTGGCAACGCACGAAGCATCGGAGACCATCCAGGTGCAATTAACCATAGGTAAAACTGCCCTACAGTTTGTAACATGCTAGAGATCACCTTCTCAAACTCAGGAAACCCACACAGCCTTCCTGAAGATACTGGAGAGTATAAATGTCTCTCCAAACACCATCATATTGGGTGACTTCAACTACCCAAACATAGACTGGGAACATTACTCAAGCCCCAACACCCTAGCCCAAAGGTTCCTTGAGTTCATAAACTCAAATGCTATGGAACAACTAGTCACCATTCCCACAAGAGGAGAAAATATACTAGACCTGATCATCACAAACATGGGGACAAAATGCTCCACACTGGAAGTATATCCCTCATTGGTGAGATCAGACCATAAATTAATCTCACTGGAGATCCACATCCGCCCCACCCCCAGCAAAAGACCACAGTGAAGAACTTCTCAAAAGCAAACTTCACACTTCTTAAGACTGGAGTGGTATCCTTCAAGGCCCCGAGCCAGTGGAAACCACAACCCACGCTGCTGAAACCCTTACAAATGCCTTCTACGAGCACCTCCAGGAATGTATGGATCAAGCAATCCCTAATAAAATCAAGACCCTTTCCACCAAAGGCAGGCACCCAGTCTGGTGGACTCCAGCCATAAACAAACTCTACAACAAGAGGAGAAAGCTACTACATGACAGAGCAAAATCCTTAAATGGGAAGGCATCTCTGATCAATACTAGCAAAAAACTACGATCACTCATAAAATCATCCAAGGCCAACTTTGAGAGAAAAATCGCTAATGACACAAAAGACAATCATAAAGCCTTCTTTAGCTATGTTAGAAACCTGGGTGGAAACTCCCAGATATGCTCAGAATTAGTCCAAAATGATAAAAAAATCACTGAACCCACAGACATTGCCAACATACTGGCAGACAGGTTCAGTGCAAATTTCTCCCTCCCTCCCCCAAAAGGAGAAATATCTATCCCACCAGAGTCTAGCCTCCCAAACATCTCAGATGCCCAGGTGAGAGCTGCTCTCTAAAGCAAAAACACAGCATCAATGGGACCGGACGGTGTCCCCGGATGTGTGCTACACGAACTCAATGAGGAACTAAACCCACACATAAGGCTGCTGTTTAATCTTAGCCTTACTACAGGATACACCCAAAGAATGGCATACGGCAACTGTGGTCCCACTCCACAAAGGCGGTGCTTCTACGGACCCTGGAAATTACCGCCCCATAAGCTTGACGGGCCTTGTCTGCAAAGCTATGGAGAGGATCATAATGGAACTCATAAATAAAGACATTGGGGACCTACAGACACTGGATCCTACCCAATTTGGCTTTGTCAAGGGCAGATCCTGCCTCTTGAACTTGGTCGACTTTTTTGAAACAGTCACTAAGGCCATTGATGAGGGTAAGGCAGTTCACACAGCCTACCTTGACCTAGCAAAAGCGTTGACACAATACCCCACTTGGGCATCATAGAAAAGCTCACCAGCTTAGATGTAAACCCATATGTCACAAGATGGGTTGCAAACTGGCTCAAGGACAGAACACACAGGATTAGAGTTGCTGGTGCCATGTCAGACTCTAAGCCGGTCACGAGGTGTCCCACAGGGCTCAGTCCTGGGCCCCTCTTGTTCGGCATTTATTTTTCTGAAGTGCAGGCAAACATAGGGGATTGTGGTTGACAAAATTTGCAGATGACTGCAAACTGGGCACCATAATTGACACTCCATCAGACACAGACATCCTCCAGAAAGGTCTCATAGAAATGGATAACTGGTGCCAGAGCCATGGCCTTAAGCTAAATGCCAAAAATGTATAGTCATACCCTTTGGGAAAAACAAGGTAACCCCTAATTACCACATAGGTGGTAATCCATTAAACACGGAAGAAGTTATCAGGGACCTGGGGACCCAAGTTGACAGTAACCTCTCTTTGACACTCACATTGCCAAAGTGGTTAGGAAGACCTTCTACATTGCCCACCTGATCATGAAGGGATTCACATCCAGATCAGGAGAGGTCATTGTACCCCTGTACTCTTCACTTATCAGACCAATGATTGAGTACAACACCCCATTCGAATGTACCTTACCCGACACCTGCAGCAGTTGGAAAGACCCCAAAAGTTCCTCACCAAAAGGATAAAGGGGCTCAAACATATGTCATACGATGCCCGACTGAAGAAACTCCAGCTCTATTCAGTCGCATACCGCCTGCTCAGAGGTGATCTGTGCCTAACATACAAGGCCATGTCCAACCCGAATTAATGGACATGCTCCACCTCAAAAAATCCAAATCCACCAGAGCCACGAGAGCAAGAGACTTAAACCTCAACACGGATATAAATAGGACGTGCTGGAGGGACAGATTCATCACCCAGAGACTCCCTACACTATGGAACAGAATCCCAGTCCATGTGAGACAGAGCCCCTCACTGACTCTGTTCAAGAGAAATCTTGACGAGTGGATGGGAGATCGTAGGTTTACCCCGGGAATCATCTCTGTATCACTGCTGGACAGAGGCACAGCAAATTAATGGGTATAGTATTCTCATCCTAAGGGGTGGTGAAAGCCACACACACTCTAGCTAGGCTTATAAATGCCCTAGGGCAGATAGCCTAGTATGAACCTATGAACCTATGAACCTATGATTAAGATCTGGCAGATTTTAACAGTATTTTAAGAGAAGGAGAAGTACCAGCATCCTGGAAGAAGGCGGTGGTAACAGTAATAACTAAAGAGGGTAAAGATCCATCAACTCCAGCTTCATACAGGCCCATTTCAATACTAAACCATGATTATAAAGTGTTTGTCTATAATGGCTAAAAGAATGGCAAAAGTGATACCAAAATTGATAGATATGGATTAGTGTGGTTTTGTGGAAGTAGACTGGGACTTCATGAGCAGGGCAGTGGAAATATTTGCTTTCCCTGATACAATTATAAGGTTGATTAGAAGAATATATGAGGGATAGGAAGAGCAAATTAAAGTGAGGGAGGTCCTCTCAGATAACTTCTGCTTGAGTAGAGGAACCAGGCATGGTTGTCCACTTTCCCCTGTGTTTGTTTGCATTATGTTTAGAACCACTGGCAAAGAAAATAAGGGACTCAGAAATTTAAGGATATAATTGTAATGACAGTCAGGAAAAACAGGCTCTATTTGCAGATGAAATTATTTTATACATGACAAAACCAGAAAAGGACATCACAGTGTTGTGGAACATTTTAAGACAGTTTCAGATCTTCTCAGGATACAAAATTAATGAAGCTAAACAAGGGCAATAGTGGTAAATTATGTACCCACACACAAATTGGTCCAATAATATCCATATTTATGGGGACATGATAAAATGAAATATTTAAGAGTATGGATTAGAAATGAATCTGTTGTGGTAGCTAAGGATATGTGGGAAGAGACTAAGAATATAATACAAAAATTGAGAAACTGGAGGATTTGTTATACGGCTATAGATACTAAGATAAAAGCCATTAAAATGTTTTTGTTTTTAGTCTTTTTAGTCTTAAACACAGGTCAGGCATATTTTTATCAACCAGAGAAGAAGCTGTGAATAGCAATTAAAAACAGCTGAAGGATTTTATCTGGGAAGTGAAGACAGCAAGAGTCAAGTGGGATAAGCTGATTCCTCCAATAGAACAAGGCGGACTAGGATTATCCAATTTGAGGGGGTATGTTAGGGCAGCACAGTTTCGACTCTTATACATAGCACAAGCAGAAAACTATAATTCAAACAGGAAAGAAATGATACTGATGCAGGGAGGAAGCTCAAAAAATAAGAGATTGGGATTTTGGATGCTGACTCTTACGGATAACAACAAAAATCATTCAGAGTATTATATTCTTAAAATAGCAGGCAGTATTCTAAGAAGCAAACCAGCATGAGAATGGAGAAAAGATATTTTGCCAATAGGGATGACTGTGGTCAGGAGTACAGATAATAGGCAAGAGGCAGCTGAAATTTATTAGAGAAATCTGACAAAGGAACCAAGGTATTGGGAGCAAATAACTAGAAAAGAAAAGGTAATAGAATGGGAAGAGGCCAATAATTTATTTGGACTGCAAGATAGAGATTGCCTTCCCTATCAAGGATTGATATCATAGTATAGGCACAGAAAAAAAAATAAGGGGTGCCTGAATGAAAGACCAGCACTAGTTTTTAATGGACTCTAGAACAGAAGCTGCTATTGAGAAAGGAATAATTAGTAAAGCATATAAAATACTGCATGATAATTATATGAATCAATCAGAGGAGCTTAGAAAGGATTTGGAAGAGAGATTGGATAAGAAATTCACAAAGAGACAATGGGAGAATTTATGTATATCTCCCAAATATGCAACAGAGTCTAGAAGATTTAGGATCTTTGCCTGAAAGTGTTTACATAGGTATTTTTATACCCCAAGTAGACTCCAAAGAATTTTTCCTCAGGTGGATAGCAAATACTGGAGGTGTGACAGGCAAGAAAGAGGTGGCTGGGAACATATTTTTCGGGATTGTAATGAGCAGGCAGACTTTAGGGATTCCCTGCAGACTGTTCTGTCAGAGATGCTAGTTGAGCGGATTGGATTGACGGGGGAGATTATGATACAGAATCAGAATTGCCTAGACACAGTAAAGATTTGCTGAGTCTAATTATGGTGGCTGCCAAAAAAGCAATTACTAGAAAATTTAAATCAAAGTCTAGACCAACTTTACTAGAAGTTGTGACTATAATACCAGACATAAATCAACTGGAATTGGGATCGAATTGGGATCTTTAGAAAAGGGAGGGAGCAAATTACACAAGAAAAAATGGGAATTGTGGGGGAAACAATATATGCAAAGCAGGAACGATGTTTTAGAGACATCATTTGAATGAGCCATATAATGCTTAACTGACAATGACTAGATAGATTATAAGTGATGTATAATGTCTGCAACTACAGTTGTTTCAATGGTGTCTGTGATGCATACTGTTTGCAATTAAAATGGTGCCTTGTTGTTTGTTTTTCATTTATAAAAAATTAAAGATTGCCTGTGTTATATGTGAAAATTTAATAAAGATGTTTGTTGGGGAAAAAAAAAACATGTCCAAATAAAAATCACTCAAGCTTGCAAAAGGTATCATTAGTGGTGGATTCGATCATATCAAGTTTTTCATGGCCATCCTTTCATTCTTTCTCAGCCCAAGGCAGTATTGACCAGAGATGCACTGCAGATTGGGTGGGTTCGATCATATCAAGTTTTTCATGGCCATCCTTTCATTCTTTCTCAGCCCAAGGCAGTATTGACCAGAGATGCACTGCAGACTGGGTGGGTAAGAGGCACTTCCAGGGGAAAACAGTCCAAGGCACTTGGTCCCCTGAAGAGGTCAATATGCATATCAACATCCCAGAAATGACAACAGTGCTTAACATTGCAAACATTCCAAGACTCTCTTCCATCAGGGACAGTTGCAATTCAGATGGACAATATGTTTGAAGTCTGGTATCTAAACAAACAAGAAGGAACCTGGTGTTACCCCTTGTGCCAAGAAGCCCTCAGAGTGTGGCAATGGGTGATCTCTTCCAAACGCTTTCTGTTAGCAATGCACATCCCAGGAAAGACCAAGGTGATAGCAGACAAGCTGAACAGGTCCATTCTATTGTCTTCATCAGTGGTCCCTCAAAGTGGAAGTGACAGAAATGATTTTCAGTCAGTGGGGCCAGCCTTGCTGCAATCTTTTTGCTTCTCCCCTAAACAGCAAGTGCAGCAGCTTCTTTGCCTTCATACTCCCACTGGGGGAATCACCAAGGGACACTCTGTTCCATGATTGGCCACCTGGTCTCCTCTATGCTTATACCATGCCTCCCTTGATCCCCAATTTTCTGCAGAAACCTGCCAAGTTGAAGACCAAAGTCATCCTCATTGCACATTACTGGCCTGGACAGATTTGGTCACCCTTTCTTTAGCCTCATCTAATTTACCCACCATGGATTCTGGATCTGATCCTAGACCTTCTGTCTCACCCAACAGGCATGGTTCACCCGGATATCTTCTGTTAATAGCCAGACAAGCTATGTTGTCTTTCCCTGTCTGTCATATACTTTTATCTTCCATAAAGCCTCTATGAAGAAACTTTACAGAAGTAAATGGAAGAGGCTTGTTTTTGGGCACATCAGAAATATATTGACCCTTTTTCAGCCCCTGTACAAAGTGTCCTTTAATTTTTGGCAACAATTTTCAATGAAGGAACTAGCTCCTTAGCCATTAGATTTCAGTTGGCAGCAATCTGTAACTTCATTATTGGATTTGAGAATTCTTCCCTGGCTTCATTTAAGCTTTGTAAGGCCTTTTTGAGAAGCACTTGTCTGTTGAGACAACCTTATAAAGACCTGACCCCAGCATGGGACTTGAATGTAGTACTGCAGGCCTTAATTCATTCCCCCTTTAAACCAGCAGCAAAATGTGACCTTAAATTTCTGACATAGAAAACTATCTTTCTAGTGGCCATTACTTCTGCTAGAAGGATTTCTGAACTTCAAACATTCTCCTGTAAACCTCTCTACTTTCATAGGGATAGAGTAACATTACAAACAAACCCCTCTTTTCTAAGGTGGTTTCAGAATCCAACATCAACCAGTCCATTAATCTGCCTGTCTTTCGTGAAAACAAAGGAGAATACATGTTACACTTGTTAGATTGTTCATAGACAGTTATACTTCTACTTACATAGGACAAAAGAAGTTAGAAAATCTGATCAACTATTTGTCTCTTATGTAGATTCCAAATTAGGTAAATCAGTTACAAAGGCATCTTTGGCAAGATGGCTTACCAACTCTATATCTTTTGTTTACAATAAATTGGGTATTCATTACCAAAACCTTTAAGAGCCCACTCAACTAGATCCATGGAAAACTTTGTCAGTGTTTTTATCCAGCCATTCCATGGATAACATGCAGCTGCAACTTGGGCTAATCCCCGCACCTTTACTACTCATTACAAACTAGATCTGGTCTTGAGGGGAAGTGCAGCATTTGGCTCATCCATACTCAGGAATATCTTTCCTTAGAGTCCACCCAGGATTTTTGGATTCTTAGTCCATCAGAATATTCTATGAGCTGTTACAGAAGGAATTTCCAGAACCTTTATCTATTCCTCAGGTCTGTCAGCTTTGGAGGATGTGTGTGTTACTGCCTGCAAGTTTTTTGATGGTCAGCCATCTGCCCCTCAAAATGTAGACAGGATGCATAAAGTTCCTCAGTCTTTTAAGTTTTTATACCTACTTCCCAAACTTGACCAAGCAGCTATAACTTTAGTTAATGCTACAGCTGCTAAACATTTACTGTATTTCTCCAAGTAAGCCCTAACCAGAGAATAAGGCCTAGTATGGTTTTCCAGGGTGGTCATGATATAAGCCCCAATTAAGATCGTCAACAACACACGACGGACATGCTGAATTAAAAAATAATAATATAAAATATTATTGACATCTGTTGACTGAGGTTATTGTACTCTGGTCACCATTTTCAGACCATTCGGACACCCAACTTCTTCTCTTTGCAGAAAGTTGTAAGATTCTTTCCCTGGGAGTCCTCCACGAGTCTTACTGTAACCCTAATCCTCACTCACACTTGACGGTTGAGATTCTTGGCCCATAAACACTGGCAAGTGTACTTTGATTGGTCAAAGTACAGACAAAGCACGTAGAACATGCACACTTGATAATGACCGGGTGTGGTTTTGTCTTCTTAACCGTCGCCATTTTGTGTTGCCACTCCTTTCTCGTAAGCCTTCAATTAATCACCCCCCCCCAGGCAAGATGAGTGCCAAAAGAAAGAACTATTCCATCGAGTACAAGAAAGGAATCATGGAAGACTCCTGGGGAAAGAATCTGATGGCTTTCTGCAAAGAGAAGAAGTTGGATCTCCGAATGGTCCAAAAATGGTGAGCAGCATACGATAACCTTAGTCAAGAGGCCGATGAGGGAAATGCTAAGAAGTGCAAGTGTGGATCAGGTCTGCAACCATTATTTCCTGAGCTGGATGACATCATCTGTGAATGGATTGCTAACAGGAGAGTAAAGGTTTTGGTTGTGTGCTGGGCTGATATTCAAGCATTTGCCCTAGCAATGGCACCACAGTTAGAAATATCCCCAGAAGAATTCAAAGCATTACAACATTGGCTAGAAGGCTTCCTTCAGCGATATGAACTGTCTCTAAGATCAACAACACTGTTCAAGCTGGGAGATACTGAAGTTATTAAACATGCACTTGCATTCAAGTCCTTTGTTGATGGCATCAACTTTTCTAAATACCAACTCTCCAACACGATTGCTATGGATGAAACTGCAGTGTTTATGGGCCACGGATCTCAAACAGCAATTGATCAGAGGGGTGCCTTGTCAATCTACATTCCCTCCACTGGTTACGAAAGTGCATGTGTTACCTGTATTTTGGCAATTCATCTAGATGGAAAAAAAAACACCTCTAATCATTAGTAAAGGCAAGAAAGATAAGATTGAACGTGTTTCAGGCATTTACATGCTTGAAACCGAAAAAGCCTGGTGCACACAAGCAGTTATAAGGAAGTGGGTTGATGTAATGCTGCCACTTATTTTGTGAGGTGGCGAAAGAGATCTGCTAGTCTGGGATTCAGCCAGCACTCACCGCACTAAAAACATGAAGAAATTCCTTGCACAGAGAAGAATAGATCAAATAATGATTCCCGCAGGAATGACTGCCTATCTCCAGACTCTTGATATTGCAATAAACAAGCCATTCAAGAGCCATTTGCACATGGAACTCAATGACTACATTGAAAATAGAATGGAGAGAAATCAGCATGGAAATTTTGTGAAGCCTAGTCTGCAAGAGGTCGTGACTTGGGTGAAGAATTCATGGGATAAAAATCACTGACAGCTGTGTTGCCAATGCACTACGAGCAGGCTACATGGACAAGCAGTGCTCATTTAAGGAGATATATATTGCTAGGCATGACAGATTGGGGCCAGTGGTTCTACAAGAAATGGAGTCACAAGAAATTCAGGCTGGAATTCAGGGGTTGGAGACTTATGACAATGTTCCAGAAGAAGATGTCATGTCTGTATTTGAATAACTTTTCCGTTATTGGGGCAACAGAATGGATTGCTTCTGCTTTTAGCTGCCAGCAAGCTCTTGTCAGTTTTTTGACTTTATTGTATTAAGGTAATATTTCATTATCAAGGGGTAATTACAAAGTAAGGCCAGTAGTTCCCAGACTTCATTTTTATGACTTTCCATCATTCTTCTCTTACAGTTTGGGTAAGGAATAAAGAAAGCATCACCACTCAAAACGTGACAGTTATTCACCTGTTTTATTCCCCTCCTCCAATACACATGTATTGAGATTTGTCTGCACTTTCTGTTAAGCATGAAATATAGCACTGTGAAAATGAAGGTGTAGATATTCTGAAGTTGAAATGTTTGTTGCACTGTTTATGTACAATTCTCACACAACTGTTAACGCATTACCTAGAACTGTTGTCCAATAACGGAAAAGTACCAAATAAATGTCAATTTGTGTACATGAATAAATGTCGATTTTTGTATACGAATAAATGTAAATTGTTGTACGGGGGAGGGGGTAAATAAGGCATCCCCTGATAATAAGCCCTAATGCGTATTTTGGCGGGCGAAAAGTATAAGACCCGGTCTTATTTTTGGGGAATTACGGTAGTTAATTCCAAAGCTACTCTTTCTGATAAGGATGTGAATATTTAGTACTGAAAAATGTGTATGATTCTGCAGCTTTGGTTTTTAGAATTTTGAATTGTTAGGTTCATATGTTAAGTTTTGTTTTGACTAATTTTGAAAGTAGGAGGAATACTTTGCAGTTTCTTCTTGTGCAGAAAAATCTGCTTTAAATAATTTTGTTTCTTCTATAGTATGTCATTGCTCATTGTTTACAGTAGTGTTGTATATGATTCAATTCATACTTCAAGGGCTTTGGCCACTGGTACTGTGGTTTAGGTCTGCCTGGTTGTCTTCTCAGAACCTCCCAGATGATGATGATGATATTTTAAATTATCCCTTGGAAAGAGATTTAATTTTTGGCCTCTCAACTGCAGAGGTGATCAAAAATCAAATTTTCTAAGGGACTTTCTAACCTCTCATCCAATTTTGGCAAAAAACAGTCTTAACAAAATGCAGTACAACAGACATTTAAAAAAAATGGTAAGGGGGTTCCAAAAAGAATTCTGGAACCCTGCAAAACTAAGAGCAGACCAGCAAGTCAGACTGACCAAGGAACTTTGTTTCCTCCACCCCACTCCCACCCTGGCAGTCCCCTTTTCCCTTCCAGAAAGTGTGACTCTCCACTTTACTCTTTGGCAACAGATAGTTTCAGATGAGTTCTGAAGATCATTCATCAAGGTTACAAATGGCAGTGGAAGGAAATTCCTCCTTTTCAAGGTGTAATCGCTCATCTACTGGACCAGGCTCTTTTATCTCTACCTATCCACCATATGCTGTCCCAGGGTGTGATAGAACCAACTCCTCTTTCCCAGGTGGGAAAACGGTTTTATTGTTTTTAGTGCCAAAGAAAGAAAATGTTTGGAGACCAGTACTGGATCTTTCTTTCCCAAACCTGTTTGAGATATTGCCCAAATTCAGAATGATATCACTTCACATTACCTCTTCCTCATTCAGTTTTTCTAGTAATTCTATTTAAAAGATGATTATCATATCTTTATTCAACCAAACAGTTTTATAGCTTATATATATATATATATATATATATATATATATATATATATATATACACACACACACACACACACACACACACACACACACACACACACACACACACACAGAGTGAGAGAAAGAATCTCCACTTTTTTTTCTATATTTAAATGACTTGCTTATCTTTGCAGAGTCTTTTTGAAAATGTCAGCTAGGATTCCAAGAGAACATTTGAAAGTCTTTGACTCTTTCACACAGGATTGTGTTCCAGGGGTGTCAGCTAGACACTTAAGTTCATTTCAAATAACTTTTCTTCCACTGGAAAAATAGAATAATTTCTAAGGCTTTCCACACAGACTTTGATCATTGTGAGGGAATACCTCAGGATTTTGGGGCTCATGACATCTGTAATTCTTATGATACCCCTGGCAATACTCCACTTGAGAAAGTTACAATGGTATCTGATGTCTCTTTGGTCTCAGCACCAACTTCCTTTCAAATCCCAGTTTTGGAGGTAGTCAGAAGAGAAAACATTTGCTAGAGACAGCAAATATCCTTTAATCCAGGTCTTTAGCAGTCAGTCCCCACAGACACCTCAGACTTTGCTTGGGGAGCAGTTTCAGGAGGCATAAAAGTGCAAGGTGTGTGGGACACCAAGGACAGGCACAAGCACATAAATATAAAAGAGATGATTGTCCTGATCAGGATAATCAAACTCCCTGACCCATCTTTGGTCCCTGGGACCTCTTCAAGTTGTTAAAGACAATACTACATTCCTGTGGTACCTCAGCAAGCAAGGGGGACAAGGTGGTACCCCCCTTAGTAGACTACCTGTGTTAGCTTGGGATATAGTTTTGCAGCACAGTCTAACTCTACAGGCATCTAGCATTCCAAATGTGTGGCAGACAAGCTGTGCAGAACAAGAGCAAGCTCTCACAAATGGAAACTAGAACAGGGGGTCTTCCAAGATTTGATCTATCTGTGGGGGAGTTCCTGAAGTAGACTTATTTGCCTCTTCTCTGAACAATCAGCTGGCAAAAATCTTCTCTAGGACTCCATGCAAGAAAGCCTGGAAGACAGATGCTTTTCCTTTCTTTGGACAGGAATGTTCCTGTATGCTTTTCCATCCTTTCCATTAATATCCAGGTACTTCTGCAGATTCAGAGGGAATTCCTCAAGATCATTGTGAGGACTCCTGTCTGACCCAGCCAACAATGGTTATCCCTTCATTTGTAAATGGACAGGGGCAATTCCCACAGGTTTCCTCACAGACTGATCTCTCACAAGATCTAGGGTGTTTGTCACACCCTGACCCTAATCAACGTCAGCTGACTGCCTGGGTGATAGGATCTTAATTCCCTTTAGGCACCTTCTTACCAAGAATGTGTAGCAGTTACTAATGGAGAGAAGATAGCCTGACACTAGAAAATAATATATTAGCAAATGGAAAAGGTTTTCTAGTTGCTTCCAACAAACATAACCAGCACCTATTCAGGACTGGTTCTTCTCCGGTTTGACAATATTTTCATGAGTTAATACCCTATGGTATTCTAGAAACAGCAACTTGGTCCTCTGTGCATACTTAAGTACTATAAGCCTGATTAATTCTCTAGGTCTAGATCAGGCTATGCTAGGACCATTCTCCAGGGGCTCCTGGACTCCTCCTTCCACCTCCCAAAATGTGTAAGCTATGGCACTCTACCCTTATAGCTTAAGCTACAGCAGCAGTGATCAGCATGAAAAACATTGTATGGTTGTGTTAGTAAACTTACCATAACAGTAGGTCTTCAGATAATCACTGCTGCAGTAGCTACTCCCTCCCAACACCCCCTTGTTTCTTTCTCTGTTGTTTTTGTCATGGTGTGGAGTAGGTTTGTTACTCCTAGCATTGTCCTTTCAGGGCTTAGCCTCCATCTCTCTGTTGGCATGAAAGCTGTGAAAGGCTTGGCACCAAAACTTGTCTTTTTAGTCAGCTTAGCTCAGGATAACAGTTTAGGTGTATGGAACATGCCCTGAAGCTTTAGAAGCTGGATGCCTGTTAAATCATTGCAGCATATAACCCATATAGCTTATGCTATTGCAACAGTGATCATTTGAGCATCTGCTGTTATGGTAAGGTGACTTACACAATTGTACATCTGATATTGTCAATTTTCATTTTGTTCTCACATATAGGCTCAGATCTGATCTGTCAGATCTGACTCTGCCTTTAGAATAGCTTGTGGCAACCGAAAAGCTCATGGGCTCCTCCCCTTGCCCACAATGCATCCCTCCCTGTTATCTCAGATCTCGTTTGCCACTTCACAAAAGATGTGGTCATTCCTACAGCTCTTGGGCAGGTGATACTTTTTCATAGGTTAAAGTTAAAGTTTATTAAACTTTATTGTTCCTCTCCTTCCATTTATACTACCTTTTTAGTATAACTTAACCACTTTTGCCCCATCTTATTTAAACGTCCATCCTCTCCAGTAACCATTTTTTATTAGGTTACTTTCCCCTCCTGTATACCCTTTAGGGTAGCTCATATCAGACAAGGATATGTTGGAGCAGTTGCAATCATATCAGGCCAGTCCATTCAAACCAGTTGTGTCTCTGTCAAGGACCAGGTACTCTCCCTGTACTGACCCGGTCCCATCGAGAGTACTGTCTCCCTTTCTAAGTAGACCCAAAAGCACTTTCACGTAAGTATGCCCGGCCATTTCACATTCGATGAAACGGACAGTTAAGCATTAGCCTTGGACATATATATATATATAGGTCCAAGGCTAATGCTTAACTGTCCATTTCATCGAATGTGAAATGGCCGGGCATACGTACGTGAAAGTGCTTTTCACCGAAGAAGCACTTTTGCCTAAGTATGCCTGTTGCGGAGATCGCACTACAGTGGGGATAAAGGAAATTCCCTTTTCCCCACTGTAGTGCGACCTCAGAGTGAGAATATAAAAGTAGGGGTGTGGGGGGCACAGCACCAAACAGTTGTTCGTTCAACAGTCCTAGATCCATATATATATATATATATATATATATATATATATATATATATATATATATACACATTTTTTTTTTCACTGACCACCTTGTTTTATAGTTTTATCTTCGTGTGTGTGTGAGAGCAAGTGTCTGTGAATGGGTGTTCTCTGCCATTCTGTATCAATGGCTGAGAAATCTGAAAAGCTGGCTGGCTTTAAGAAATATTTAAAATGCGGTTACAAGAGCCTTTTTAGTGACTCGCACAGTTTGTGCATTTACTGTCTGGGCCCCCTCCATTTACAGGAAGAGTGTTCATTTTGCCATTCTTTCAACCACATGACCCTTGATTTTGAGGGGTATGTTGCCATCTTCTTTTGGAGAGGCCATTTCTGGCAGTGACCTCAAATCTTCAAAATCGTCTTCAAAATCTAGGTCGGCTCAGTCGAGCCCTGCATCTTCTTCCTCTAAAAGTTCTGATAGAGGGAAGAAGAGACCCTCCTCAGCTCATAAAGACTTCTTGGAGCGGAAGACAAAAGTGACCAGGACTGCTGATCAGACAACTTGGTCGGAACCATCAACCCAATCATATCTGTCTTGGATTTGACTTCTCCAACTGCATGTCTATCAGACAAGGATATGTTGGAGCAGTTGCACTCATATCAGGCCAGTCAATTCAAACCAGTTGTGTCTCTGTCAATTACCAGGTACTCTCCCTGTATTGACCCGGTCCCATCGAGAGTACTGTCTCCCTTTCTAAGTAGACCCAAAGCTCCATCTGCTTCCTCTTCCCACTCTACTAGAAGCCTCACTGAAGAAGTCATGGAGCAGATGGTCCAGAAGATTTTGTGGGTGCAAGGCATTTCTATGTCCCCTTTGGCTCCTACCCATAAGGTCCAGGATTCATCTAAGCCAGCCACCCCCTACCCCCGCCCATTGGTTCCTCCTCTGACTTCAGGCCAAGTTTTGGAGTCATCGGATCTGACATGCCTGGTGTCTTCCAGCCCAGATCAGAGATTTTTCCTTTCTTCGGATTGGGCTTTTGCTCAGAGCTCCTCAGTGTTTTTGGAGTCAGGGAGTTCTTGGAGTCATAGCGAGCCTTGTGGTCCAAGGGTGTGCTCGACTCCAGGACTTTGAGTGGTCGATGCACCTTGGGCTTCCACACAGGTGAGCTTGGCTCCAGCTTCGACTCCTGAGTGAGCTGTTTTCAGAGTCTGAGAGGACTCTGATCCATAGCCTATTGGATCTGGAGTCCTCTTCTCCTCAGGAGCAGTCAGCCTTTGGGGTTCTGGTGAGGACAATAGCTGCCAATACAGCTAAGAAGAAACTCCCTCCTTAGATCCACAGTCTTCCCTTCTACAGCCCTTGTGACCCATTCTGACCATGACATTCCACAGAAACAGCAAGTATTCATGCCCCAGGATATCCGTAAGGATACCCCTGCGTCTTCTGATACCTCCCCAAAGTATACCACTGAGGAGGTCCCTCAGAAAAGAACTTTTAAGAGGAATCATTTGTTCTCCACAGAGGAGTCAGCCACAGAAGATACCGACCTTGATGAGGGAGAAGGATCCCCTTGGTAACCTCCTGAGGATGTTTCCTTTGGGGACATCTTGGAGGTCTTGAAACAGAGAGGTGGCTGGCAGACCAGCAATCCTTTACCTGAGGAGTCAGTGTACCTGCTGGCCTTCAGATCCTGATCATCTACCTCCTGGGTGACTCCACCCATTGACAAGCTCATAGATTTGATCCCTTGATGGGCGTGAGAGAGCCCAGACTCCACTGAACCAAGTCCCAGCAGACCAAACAAATAATTACAGTGCCAGAAGTCAAGAAGTTTTGGACAAAAGGGATTGCAATAGATGCCATGGTCATAGGGACAGCTACTAAGAAGAAACTCTCAGAGGAAAGTTCCACTATCCACCCCCCTATTAAGGATTTCAGGACAATGTATAGATGTGGGAAATTAGTTTTGTCTTCAGCGGCTTTTGCCCTATGATCGCTGAATTATCTTTTCCATTTTACTAGACTTCAGAGGGATCTGATCAAAGAGCTCTCAGATACCCTTGAGGGACATGTAGCTGAAGGGGTCCAAGAAAAGGTTACTCAGCTGGCAGCCCTACATTCTATAGCTAACTCTTCCATGAGGCTCTTATCACATGCAGCTGAGTGAAAAAGCAGAATGGCGGTTACAGGCATATCCATGAGCAGGCATGTCTGCAGGCACCTTTGCAGACCCTTTTAAGTCTTCATTCATCAATGCTCCATTTGACGGCATGTCCCTTTTTGATCCCAAGGTCAAGGATATGTTATCCAGGTGTGAAAAGAAAGGTAAGACCCTTTCTGCCATAGGCATATGTTTTTCCATCCCACAGAGACCATATCCAAAGAGTCAGAGAGGTGGTGGCAAAATGTTGTTCAAGAAATCACAAGGATCTTATCATGACACACATGGAGAGAGTTCCCCCAGATGCAGGGGGGGAACAATTCTGGAAGACACTGCCCTTGTGGTAGAGGAGTCCTGCAGAACAAAGGGTGCAGATAAGTTTTCTTTGGGAAACCCTTCCAGCCCTCCAGAAAAGAGGCCTGATTGCCCACCTCTGGGTGCAACTGGGGCTTAACTATCCCTGCACTGGAGAGTCTGGCTAAACATAACCACTGATGTATGGGAGCAGAGGATAATATCCAGAGGTTGCCCAATACCTTTCTCCAGTCACCCCCCCCAACAAGAGAATCCCAGACTTCCCACCCAGCCAAAAGGATCATGCAGCTGTTCAGATACAGAAACTGACAGAAAAAAGAGCCATCCAAGAGCTCCCCCCAGAGCAGAGAGGATATGGAACTTACTCAAGCACTGCCCCCACAGTGTTCACCAAATGCATGGCAGTGGTAGTGGCTCATCTGAGATGACAAGGATTCCGTATGTTTCCCTATTGAAACTGGCTCATTTCCTCCCCGACCAGGCAAGGAAGGGACTCTGTTATCCACACCAGAGCTCAGCATAACCATAACTGATGAAAAATCTCAGTTGGAACCTTCTCAAACACTGGTATTTCTAGGGGCAGTCCTAGATATGAGTCAGATGATCACAAAGCTTCCATCCTCCACAGTACAGACAATCAGACACCAAACTTACAAGCTACTTCAAAACAGGATATTAGCTTCTCATTATGTCCTTAAGGCTCTGGGTCAATGGAAGCAGCTACCACCTTGCTCCTGCTAGCAAGACTTCACATGCAAATACTACAATGGCTACTAGCTTCACAGTGGTCAATTCTCCACCAACCCATGTCCTACCAGATTCTCATCATGGACACCTGCAAAAGAGAGCTCTCCTGGTGGATTCATTCCACTCAACTAACACAAGGCAGACCCTTTGTCCCCCCCCACAGCCACAGCCCATGGTGACAATGGTTGCTTTCCAGATACGGTGGGGGGGGGGCATTATCTAGGGAAGATGGTCCATGGCACCTGGTCTGCCAGCGAGACCAATTTACACATAAACGTAGAAAGCAAACTATACAAGCCAGCAAGACAATCCAGAACCAGAATTGAAGGTAAATGTAGGTCCAACAATTTTATTCACATACAAGGATTCAGCGTTTTTATAAACAAGTTACTTCATCATAGTCAGTTAAATGAAGAACTACACCATCCTCTTATACCCCACCCTTTAGTCACATGGTAAACAAGCAGAACAAATTCACATGTTTGAAAGTCCAGTGCTCCAAGTTTAAACCCCCCCCAAAAAACCACGGTAAATATAAAATATAAATGAAAAATATTTGAAACATTAAAAAATATAAAATACTACATTTTGAAAGGTGCATAAATGTGGAAACATTCATAAATTAGCCCTTATATTAGGGTTGATGCAACTTTATACTAAATAAGATGTTTGAACTAGCTAGGAATAAAAAGTTGAGTCATGAAGCCCGATAAAGGGGGAGGTGTGGTGGTAATGAACAAAGGCAACTATTTGTATAAGATGATGTGCCCTTTAACTAATAGTGACCTATATGAAGAAACTTCATTAAATAGAAGTTATGTTCTTACCATAACGTTCCATGTTAGTTGTCTTCTTCTCGCCTTCTTCTTGCTGGATGGGTTCGGAGCCGACCTCGGCTCCGACTCGGCCACTCTAAAAGCTCGAGCGTTGGTTCCACCGGCTCGAGGCTCCCCCTATATCCCACAATGCTAGGCGTGAGTTACCTCAGATCTCGTTTGTAAGCTAGGCACTGCCTATAATAGTAGTAAAATAACTAGTAACAAAGTCCACCTCTATAAACAAGGGAGAAGGGTGACCTACATCCTGATCCAGGAAATATGCACAGCAGAGCATATACCTAAAGTAAAGAGGTGGTAGAAAGAGAGGTCACAATCAAAACTCCTCTAGGTCTGTCCAGGCCAGGGGAAGGAGGGTGGGGAAGAAGAAGGCGAGAAGAAGACAACTAACATGGAACGTTATGGTAAGAACATAACTTCTATATGTTAAGTTGTCTATCTCGCCTTCATTCTTGCTGGATGGGACCGTCCTAGCACCTTGTCCCGGGTGGCCTAACGGAACAGACTCTTGAGAACAGTGGAACCAAAGTTAGCTCTATGTCTAGAGGCTAAATCCAACTTATAATGAGAAATGAAAGTGTGAGGAGTAGCCCAAGTAGCTGCTGCACAAATGGTGTCAATAGGCAGTCTATCTTGGAAGGCTATAGAAGTAGCCAAGGCTCTGGTAGAATGGGCTTTAGGTTTGCTAGGCAGCTTTTGGTGTCTAATTTCATACACAAGGGAAATCAGGGATGTTAGCCATCTGGATAATGATACCTTTGAAACTGAAAGTCCCTTTCTGCCTTCTGCATAAGAGACGAACAGCTGGTCAGATTTTCTGAATTGTTTTGTTCTATGCAAATAGTACCTTAACTGACGATGAACATCTAGCCAATGTAATCTTTGTTCAGATCTGTTAGAATATTCTGGAAAAAACACCGGGAGGTCAATGCTTTGATTTAGGTTAGCCGTGGAGGCTATTTTAGGTAAAAAGGATGGGTTGGTTCGTAAAGATACCCTGTCCTTATGGAACAACAGATAAGGAGGACGACAGCTGAGTGCATGAAGTTCTGAAACTCTTCTAGCTGAAGTAATAGCTACTAGAAAGAGAGTCTTCCATGATAGTAATTTTAAAGAACAGGAGGATGCAGGTTCGAAAGGGGAGAGAATTAAAGAGCTGAGAACTAAATTTAGGTCCCAAGGAGGAGGAGGATTTCTTACCGGAGGTCTGAGTAGAAAAACTCCCTTCAAAAAAGCTTTGCAAAGCTTGTGGGACATGATGGCAGAATCTGAAATGCCCACATGAAAATTAGAAATAGCTGCCAATTGAACTTTAAGAGTAGAAGGAGATGAACCTGCATGGAAGAGTTCAGCTAGAAAATCAAGGACCATTTGGATGGAAGCAGTGAAAGGATCTATTTCCTTTCCTTGAGCCCAATAGGCGAAATGTTTCCACTTACTCAAATAAATCTTTCGAGTGGAAGATTTATGGGAAGCTATCAAAATATCTCGAACAGAGTGAGATATTTGAGGAAGCCTGGCTAAAGTTGGAATTGGAGGAACCAAGCAGTGAGGTTCAGAGAGGGAAGGGAGCGATGAAACTGACCCGACTGATGGATCAAAAGATCTGGAACTAGGTCCAGATGCCAAGGTCGCTCCAACAGAAACTGATGTAGAAAGGGGAACCAAACCTGTCGAGGCCAGTAAGGAGCAATGAGGATCAAGGAGGCCTTCTGAGCGATAGCTATCTGTATCACTTGAGAGATTAGTGGGAAGGGAGGAAATGCATGCAGAAGTCCCCGGGGCCAAACTTGGACTAGAGCGTCTCTGCTGGGTTGGCCTGGTAGCGGGAATAGGGTGAAATAATCTCTGCACTTGCTGTTTTGGGGAGTAGCAAAAAGATCGCAGCAAGGCTGACCCCACTTGAGAAAAATTTCTCTCACTACAGAGTCTTTCAGAGACCACTCGTGAGGCATGAGGATAGCTCTGCTCAACTTGTCCGCAATTTGATTGGACTTCCCGGGAATGTGCGTTGCTATCAGAAACCGCTGAGAAGAAATCGCCCATTGCCACAGTCTGAGTGCTTCTCGACACAGGGGTAGGACCTGGTTCCGCCTTGTTTGTTGATATACCACACTACAGACATATTGTCCGTCTGGATTGCTATCGTTCCCAAGGGAAGAGAGTCTTGAAGGGCTTGCAACACTAAAAGCACTGCTCTCATCTCTAGAACATTTATGTGCAAGTGGCATTCGTCTGGTTGCCAAGTGCCCTGGACAGTTCTGCCCTGATAATGCCCCCCCCACCCGATCAGGGAGGTGTCCGTTGTCAGAGTAGCAACCGGAGGGGAAGGAACAAAGGGTCTTCCCAATAAGAGCTGAGGGGAAGACATCCACCACAGAAGATGATTTCTGCATGTTTGTGTGATTATAATGGTGTGAGACATAGGAAGTTGCTGGTACGACCATTGCGTGAAGAGCATCCATTGAAGGATTCTCATGTGGAATCTGGCTAATGGAAGCAGAGGTATGGCAGCCGCCATAATCCCCAACACTTTCAGAACTAACCTGGCTTTGATTCTGTTGCTGCTGAAGAGGAGCGAGACCATTTTGTGTATGTCTGTTATTCTCTGATCTGTTAGCCTCAGACATGTTGATTGTGTCTAGATTTGCGCCTATGAAGGTAATAGTACGACAAGGCGACAAAACAGACTTTTCAATTTATTGAAATGCCTAAATTTCGACAAGTGTGAAAGGTGTAGTCCCTGGCCATTAGAAGAAGATGCTTGGTGGGGGCTGTAAGGAGCCAGTCGTCCAAATATGGAAACACCTGGAATCCTTGTCGTCTCAGGTGAGAAGCTACCACTGCCATGCATTTGGTAAACACCGGGGCAGTGGTGAGACCAAAGGGCAGGGCCCTGAATTGAAAATGACTGGTTCCCAGCCTGAAGCGGAGGAATCTTCTGGAGCGTCTTTTCATTTTATGTGATAGTGCATCCTGAAGATCTATAGAGCACATCCAGCTTCCCTTTCCCAAAAGGGGAAGGATGGACTGCAGCGTGACCATCCGAAATCTTGTTTTCTTGACTGACTTGTTCAAGATACTGAGATCCAAAATTGTTCTCCAGTCCCCTGTTTTCTTTGGAACTAAAAAGAACCTGGAGTAGATTCCGGATCCTTGCTGGTCTGCTGGAACTGGCTGAATTGCTCTTTTTGCAAGCAGCTTTGAAATTTCCGAAGCTGCAAGATCCCTTTGAGTGGGTGGAACATCTGGAAGGGATTTTTTTGATTGGTTTGGAATGCGAAAGAAGGGAATGGAATAACCCTCGGAAATGATGGACTGTACCCATTTGTCTTGAGTCAGGGATAGCCAGGCTTTTGGGTACAGTGACAATATTCCCCCGACTGCCTCCGAAGGTAGGCAGTCGGGCAACACCTCAGGGATGCTGAAAGGGCTTATCAGAGAAGACTTCACGATTGCCCTGGTTCTGCGGACCCCCCCTGCCTCTAGGGTGACGTCTACCATTGTTGTTCCCCCCTCTGCCTCTGGCGGGGAACTGACTCTGTGCGTCAGGCGAAGTCCCTTGAGATTGTTTACGGAACCACATTTTTCCACTTTTCTGGCCTTTGGGGTAAGGCCTAGAAGGAGTAGAAAAACGGACTCCGACGGCAGAAAGAGTCTTGCCATCTGTCTCGCACCTAGTCAAGGTTTCTTTCACTTGAGGACCAAAAAGAGATGATCCATCAAACGGGGAATTAGTGAAAGACGTTTTAAAGGGGTCCGCAAAGTTGCATAACCGCATCCAGGCATGCCAGCGTAAGGCCACACCTGTCCCTGTGGCCCTGCTCGCTCCATCAGCCGCATAAGAAAGGAGGCGCATGGAGGAGTTAGCTATGGAGTTCAGGGTAGCCAGCTGAGTGTTCATCTTGTCCTGAAAACCCGCAGCTGTAGGATCCTTCAACATATCACTCGCTTTCTTGATCAAGTCCCTTTGAAGACGAGTAAAATGGCATAGGTAGTTCAGCGAACGCATTGCAAAGGTCGCTGATGAGAACATCCACTTCCCGTACCTGTCCATAGACCTGGATTCCTTGTTAGGTGGATGGACAGGTACCGAAGGATCAGCTAGTTCCTTCTTGGTGGCAGCAGCTACCACCATAGCATCCACAGAAACACCTTTTGTGAGAAATTGCTTGTCAGTTGGTGCTGTTATAAATTTGGAGGGTCTCCTGGGAGTAGGGTCCACTGAATCAGGAGCCGTCCAGGCCTTCTTTGCAACCACCTGCATGAGGGGATCAAAGGGGGGGGACACCCAGGAGGTGGAAGGACGAGAGCCAAATGCCTCAAGATACACAGATTCATCCTCCGAAGGGTTAAGGGCTGGCCAATTTCCCCTCTGTTTCAGGATCTCTAGAATGTCTGCGAAAGAGACATCTTCAGAAGGGGAATGTGGGGAACCCTTGGAATCCTCTAAATCTGTGTCAGAGGTGACAGACTCAGGTGAGTCTAAGTGCTTCCTCTTACACTTTCTCTTCCTAGGGGCTCCCTGCCAATCGGGAGAGGCCTCGAAGAGGATGAGATCCCCACAGGGGATTCTTGAGGAGCTTGCTCTCTGCGGTCTGGGATGAGGGAGTGAGTCGACATAACCAAAGGCACCGAAGTGGGAGGGGCGGACGGAGCCGACTGTGGAGTTGAACAAGGTTCCAACACACTCCGCATGACCTCGAATGCACCCCTGTCAGGCAGAGCCAGAGGTCCCCACTCCGAGAAGCTGAGAACCTCCCTCGGCACCGACAGAGATGGCTCCGAGGCCGATGGAGCCGAACTCACCAGCGCAGCACCGAGAGGAGAGGGGGTTGGACAATGGTCCGATGCCACTCACCCCTCGGAGCCGACGAGGAAGTCGGCCGAGATTCTTCAAAGGAAGAAATCGGAGCCGACGATGGAGCCAAAGACAAATGTATCGGCTCCGACGCTACCACAGTCTCTGTTCCGAGACGCCCGGCCCGAGCTCAAAGGAGTCGGAGGAGGAATATTAATTGGAACAAGCTGAGGCATCGACTGATGAGTCGGACTCTGGAGCATTTGGGCCAGTGCCTCGGACTTCAAAAGTCTACTCACTACCCTCTGGAGGTCGTGATCTGATAGCCTCGATGACCTGGAGGAGTGAGATCTATGGCTCCGTTCAGACAGCAGGAGACGCTGGCGCCGAATGAACGGAGCCAAGGGACGGTGACCTCGATCTCTTTCTAGATGTCGGCTCCGATGGTATGATCGAGCCGACCCATGACTCTCTAATGCCTCGGCTCCGCCGGGAGCCGAGGAAACCACTGAAACAGCAGTCACAGACTCATCGGCTCCAGCCGGAGCCGATGAAGCAGTAGGCTTCAAAGCCTTAGGCCTCGACTCTGAAGCTGGAGCCGAGGTCCTAGAAGCCTTGGAAGGTTTCCCAGAAGACACAGGAAGGGAACCTTCAGGCTTAATTAAACCCCTCAAAATGAGTTTATTTTTTCTCTCCTGCAGGACTCTAGGGCTGAAGCCATGGCATACAGCACAAGAGTCCTGCAGGTAAAGGTCCCAGGCAATACACACAAGAAGTGTGACCGTCTGTCAGAGACATTTTCTGACAGCACGAGTCACACTTCTTGAAGCCTGAGACCTTTGTATCCTTGGACATACTCAAGGAACCTGAAGTGTAATCACACACAAAAACACACACACACAGATTACACTGATAGGATTAAAAAGGGAATTATTTAAAACTAAAGGTAAGTTAATAAAATTCCCTAAGTAACACATACACACTTCTAAGGAAAGGGAAGGAAGGGCCCGAAGGCCTTAGGGAAGAACTAAGTGTTCTTTAAAAAGGAGGGGGCTGGAAAGATAGTAAGGGATAAACAAGTCAACTACACTAAGTGGGAAAGAATTTTACACTAACTAGCCTAAGTTTAAAGAATTTTAAACTAGTCTAAACTTTCACTAACCTGGAGCCGGTAGAAAACACACCTCGATCGCTGTAGCGGCAAACGAGATCTGGAGGTAACTCACGCCTAGCATTGTGGGATATAGGGGGAGCCTCGAGCCGGTGGAACCAACTCTCGAGCTTTTAGAGTGGCCGAGTCGGAGCCGAGGTCGGCTCCGAACCCATCCAGCAAGAATGAAGGCGAGATAGACAACTTAACATACTATATTAACCTAGCATATCGTAGAATTGATTTCTTTTTGCAGGAAATGGTAGATGAAGGTGAAATTACACCAGAGGTACACAGATATTTACAAGTATTGCACCCAGTGGTACCTACCTTGTATCTTCGGAATTTCTAAGATTCACAAATGTACCACTGATCTACCAATGAGACCAACTGTTAGTTCTAGGAATTCCAAAACCCACCTCCTTGGGGTTTATGTGGATACTTTATTAAAGGATATTTTGAACCCATTTGAACATATTTGCAAAGACTTGTGGGACTTCTTGTTGAAAATGAAGAACCTCGAGTTTTTAAAAGATTGCATATTTCTGACTGTTGATGTAATTGAGTTATTTAACACCATAGCACATGAGCAAGGACTTGAATGGTTTCATGACTTTTTGTGTGAAAATGCAGACTTCAACAATGATATTGTTAATATGCTAGTTGTTTGGATGGAGTTAGTTTTAAAATATAATTTTGTTTTCCTGGAGGGACAGTATTATGGGCAAAGAAAAGGGGTAGCCATAGGGGCATCTCGTGCCCCCATATCTGCTAATATAGTACTACTACAATGGGAAGGAAAGACGTGTTTTGTTCAGACATTTTGAAGTTAAACCATGGAAATTGTATTACTATTTCTGAACAATATTTTTATTGTCCTTGATAGCCAATTGGAAGAGATAGAAGGATTTATGGAATTCATTAATTCTTCTACATCTTTCTTGAGATTCACTCATTTTGTCCATCATGATACTATCAACTACTTAGATGTCACTATTTCTAAGGAGTAGCAGGAGGGGAAGTGGGCCAGTACAATTTATAGAAAATCTACCTATAGCAACAGTTTATTACATTTTGAGAGTAACCACCCTTTACATCAGAAAATGGGAATCATTAAAGGCCAGTATGTTAGAGTGACCAGGATGGTCTCATCACATAACCAACTGATGGTAGAATGTGAGAAATTGAAATACATGTTGCTTAAAAGGGGATATCCTGAGACCCTGGTGACTTTCATTTGTGATAACACTATTCAGAAAAGATTGAATGGGGAAATTGTTCCCTTAATATATTCCACATATACTTCAGTTCCCTTAGTAAACATGAGGGGCCCTGTGGATATACTTAAAGCAAACCGGGCATTTGTAACAGAGTATTGCAATGAAGCATCTTGGCCAAAAATTGGCAGATCTTTTCCTTATTTAAAGAGATGGGGGAAAAGGTTGGCAAGAGTCCCATGGTAATTTTCAGGAGGTGTAAAACAATAAAAAACTTTCTGGAACACACCCCCATACATTGTGAATATGGTCACAGCAACAAAAGATTTGGCACATATAGATGTGGCCATTGTAATTATTGTAATGATATTTTGGAGGGGGACTATTAACCGCATGCCCATTAAATCTAGGTGTTTTTGCAATTTTAACAGTTTTGGGGTAGTGTAGGCTGCCATGTGTCAATCTTGCCACTGTAATTATGTTGGCAAAACTAAGAGAAAAATCAAAGAGTGCATATATGAGCATAAAGCTGACACGAGGAAATTAGATTGTGGAAATGCCCTGGCCAAACATATTATGGAGTTTCCTGGCCATTCTTTTTTCATTTTTTTGTGTTGGAACAAGTGTTGCAAGATACTAGGGGGGACCATGGAGTGACATTCTAGAGGAAAGGGAACTGCGTTGACAGTTCAGGTTGAATGCCACCCCCCCTCCCCCCCGGTTTGAATGAGGGAACATCAATATATAGAAGTTATGTTCTTACCATAATATCCCACAATGCCTTATAACAGAAACAGTATAACTGTAAAAAAACAGATTCCACCTCAAACAACAGGAAGAAGAAGGGTGACCTACATCCTGAAACAAGAAATATGCATAATAGCATATAGCTAAGAAAGAGGTGGTAGAAAGAGAGGTCACGATCACAACTCCTCTAGGTCTGTCCAGGCCAGGGGAAGACAACTAACATGGAACGTTATGGTAAGAACATAACTATTCTTGCTGGATGGGACCAAGGCCCTAGCACCTTGTCCCGGTGGCCTAACGGAACAGACTCCTGAGAACAGTGGAACCAAAATTAGCTCTATGCCTAGAAGCTAAATCCAACTTATAATGGAAAAAAAGTGTGAGAGTAGCCCAAAGTAGCAGCTGCACAAATGGTGTCGATAGGCAGTCTGTCTAGTAGCCAAAGCTCTGGTGGAATGGGCTTTAGGCTTATTAGGCAGTTTTGGTGTCTAATCTCATAAACAAGGGTAATCAGAGATGTTAGCCATCTGGATAAAGATACCTTTGAAACTGGAAGTCCCTTTCTGCTTTCCCGCATAGGAGACAAACAGCTGATCAGATTTTCTGAATTGTTTCGTCCTGTCCAAGTAGTACCTTAATTGACGATGAACATCCAGACAGTGTAATTTTGTTCAGATCTATTTGAATACTGGAAAAAGACAAGGGAGGTCAATGCATTGGTTTAGATTTGATGCTGAAACCACCTTAGGCAAAGAAACTCTGTCCTTATGGAACAGAGTGCTTGAAGTTCTGAAATTTTTCTAGCTGATGTGATAGCCACCAGAAAGAGAGTTTTCCATGATAATAACTTTAAGGAACATGAAGCTGCAGGTTCGAAAGGGGAAAGAGTCAAAGAAGCAAGAACTAAATTTAGGTCCCAGAAAGGAGGAGGTTTCTTATAGGGTCTGAGAAGAAAAACTCCTTTCAAAAGGACATTAGGGCAGATTCAGAAATACCCACATGGAAATTAGAAATAGCTGCCAATTGAACCTTAAGAGTAGAAGGAGATGAACCTGCCTGGAAGAGTTCAGCAAGAAAATCAAGGACTAGTTGATGGAGCGGTGAAAGGATCTATGTCCTTACTCAAATAAATCTGGAAGATTTATGGGAAGCTATCAAAATATCTCTAACAGAGTGAGATAATTGAGGAAGCCTGGCTACGTGTGGAGGAACCAAGCAGTGAGGTTCAGAGACTGATGGATCAAAAGATCTGGAACTAGGTCCAGATTCCACGGTCAGCCCAAAAGAAATCGATGCAGAAGAGGCCAGTAAGGAGCAATGAGGATCAATGAGGCCTGCTGGGTTGGCCTGTAAAAGGAATAGAGTGAAGTATTCTCTGCACTTGCTGTTTTGGGTTGAGAAAAATCTCTCTCACTATAGAGTCTTTCAGGGACCACGAGAATAGCCCTGCTCAACTTGTCCGCTGAGAAGAAATCGCCCATTGCCACAGTCTGAGTGCTTCTTGTTTGTTGATGGACATATTGTCTGTCTGAAGAGAGTCTTGAAGGGCTTGCAAGCTAAAAGCACTGCTCTCATCTCCAGAACATTTATGTGCAAGTGGCATTCATTTGGTTGCCATGTGCCCTGGACTGTCTGATAATGCCCCCACCTGATCAGGGAGGCATCCGTTGTCAGAGTCGCAACCGGAGGAGGTGGAACAAATGGTCTCCCCAACAGGAGCTGGGGGGAAGACATCCACCACATGAGATGCTTTTTACGCGCGATCATATAATGGTGTGAGACATTGGAAGTTCCTGGTATGACCATTGAGAAAAAAGCATCCACTGAAGGATCCGCATGTGGTATCTGGCCAATGGAAGGAGAGGTATGGATTCCCAACACCTTTAGAACTAACCTGGCTTTGGCTCTGTTGTTGTTGAGAAGTAGTGATACCAATTTTGAATGTCTGATATCCTTAGTGTTGCAGACATGTTATTGAGATACCCAGTTTTTGACAGGCGAAAGTGTAATCTCTGGACAGACTAAAAGTGTAATCTCTGGCCATCAGAAGGAGATGCTTGGTGGGAGCTGTGAGGAGCCAGTCGTCCAAATATGGAAACACCTGGAATCCTTGTCTCAGGTGAGGAGCTCCCACTGCCATGCATTTGGTAAACACCGGGGAATTGAAAATGACTGGTTCCCAGCCTGAAGCGGAGGAATCTTCTGGAGCGTCTGTTCATTTTATGATAGTGAAGGTCTATAGAGCACATCCAGTTTCCTTTTCCCAACAGGGGAAGAATGGATTGCAGCGTGACCATCAATCTTGTTTTCTTGACCGATCTGTTCAAGATACTGAGATCCAAAATTGGTCTCCAGTCCCCTGTTTTCTTTGGAACTAAAAAGAACCTTGAGTAGATTCCGGATCCTAGTTGGTCTGCTGGCACTGGCTGAATAGCTCTTTTGCAAGCAGTTTTGAAATTTCCACAGCTGCTATATCCCTTTGAGCGGTGGAACATCTGGAAGGGATTTTTGACTGATTTGGAAAGCGAAGAAAGGGAATAGAATAACCTTCGAAATGATGGACTGTACCCATTTGTCTTGTGTCAAGGATAGCCAGGCTAGGGATGCTCTTTCGATCGGCTCGTTGCCCTGGTTCTGGGGACCCCTCTGCCTCTCTACCATTGTTGTTCCCCTCTGCCTCTGGCGGGAACCGACTAAGTCCCTTGAGATTGTTCTTCTGGCCTTTGGGGTAAGGCCTAGAAGGAGTAGAAAACGGACCGGGCAGAAAGGGTCTTGCCATCAGTCTCGCACCTAGTCAGGGTTTCTTTCACTTGTGGACCAAACAGAGATGATCCATCAAAGGGGAGTTCGTGAAAGACGCCTTGAAAGGTTCCGCAAAATTGCATTAGCGCATCCAGATGGAGGAGTTGGAAATAGAATTAAGGATAGCTAGCTGCGTGTTCATTTTCTCTTGAAACCCATAGCTGTGATCAAGTCCATAGTAAATGTCGCTGAGGAGAACATCTATCCATGGACCTAGATTCCTTGTTAGGTGGATGGACAGGCACTGAAGGATCAGCCAGTTCCTTCTTAGCTACCACCATAGCATCCACAGAGACTCCTTTTGATAAAAATTCCTTGTCTGATGGAGCTGTGATGAATTTGGAGGGTCTCCTGGGAGTGGGGTCCACTGAATCAGCAGCCGTCCATGCCTTTTAGCAACCACCTGCATGAGGGACACCCAGGAGGTGGAAGGACGAGAGCAACGCCTCAAGATACAAAGGGTTGAGGGCTGGCCAATTTCCCTCTGTTTAAGGATCTCCAGAATGTCTGCAAATGAGACATCTTCAGAAGGGAACCTCAGAATCATCCAGATCTGTGTCGGCGTGATAGACTCAGGTGAGTCAATGTGCTTCCTCTTGCACTTCCTCTTCCGAGGGCTCCTCTGCCAAATCAGGAGAGAAGGAAGAGGATGAACCCCAAAGGGAGCTCATGAGGGCTCTCTGTGGTCCGGGATGAGGGAGTGAGTCGACTTACCCTGAGGCACCATAGAGGGAGGGGCCGACTGTGGAGTAGAGCCAGGCTCTAACACATGACCTCAAAGCACCCCTGTCAGGCAGAGCCAGAGGTCCCCCGAGGAGCTAAGGACCCCTCGGCACCGACAGTGATGGCTCAGATTCCTCCATGGAAGAAAACGCGACGACGAAGAGGCCACAAATTGTCTGCCCGCCCGTGACCACACAGTCTCGCCCCCATCGCACCCGCCAAACTCAAGAGAGAGTCAAGGAGGAAAGAGTTGATGGACGGGGCAGGCACCGACTGATGAGTCGGGCTCTGAAGCATCTGGGCTAGTGCCTCAGACTTGAGTAGTCGACTCACCACCCTCTGAAGGTCATGATCGGACAGCCTCGATGACCTAGAGGAATGAGATCTTTGGCTCCGTTCAGACAGCAGGGGAGATCCTGGAGCCAAGAGAAGGTGACCTAGACCTCTTTCTGGTTGTCGGCTCGAGGATCTTGTCGGGAGCCGACACGGGTACCTCGATAACAAACTGTGGACTGAGTCTTATCGGCTCCAGCCGATAAAGGCAAAGGTTGAACAACCTGAGGGGAGGGCTTCCCTGTTGAGACAGACAGGGAATCCTCAGGCTTCAACAAGCCTCTCAATATAAGCTTGTTTTCTTTCCTGCAGGACCCTGGGGCTGAAGCCATGGCAGACAGCACAGGAGTCCTGCAGCTGTCAGAGACATTTTCTGACAGCACGCATCACACTTCTTGAATTTAGACATAGCCTAACTGGTGAACACAAACACACACTCAAACACACCAGTTATACCCTGTCAAAATTACAAACTTTTAGAAAAAAATACTAAATAAGGTACAATAAAACAGTAGTACACTACACAAACACTTAGGGAAGGGAAGGCCTAAGGCCCAAGGGAAGAACTAAAAGTTCTTTTAAGAAGAAACGGAAAAATTAGGTTGGGATAGAGTTCAATGAACTACACTAATTTAAGATTAATTAAACTAAAAAGGGGTAAAAGAGTAACTTTTATAGAAAAAGCTAAAACTCACCAGGAACCGTAGAATAACCAACCCGAGATCTGAGGTAACTATCGCCTAGCATTGTGGGATATATGGAACCAACTCGAGCTTTAGAGTGAACCCATCCAGCAAGAATGAAGGCGAGATAGACAACTTAACATCTAGTGTTTTAAAACTTAAATCTTAATTTAGTATAAAGTTGCATCAACCCTAATATAAGGGCTAATTTATGAATGTTTCCACATTTATGTACCTTTCAAAATGTAGTATTTTATATTTTTTAATGTTTCATATATTTTTCATTTATATTTTATATTTACCATGTTTTTTTTTTTTGGGGGGTTTAAACTTGGAGCATTTGACTTTTAAACACATAAATTTGTGCTTTTTTACCAAGTGACTAAAAGGTGGAGTATAAGAGGTTGGTGTATTTCTTCATTTAACTGATTCTGATGAAGTAACTTGTATACGAAAGCACTCAATCCTTGTGCGTGAATAAAATTGTTGGACCTACATTTGCCTTCATTTCTGCTTCTGGATTATCTTGCTGTCTTGTATATTTTGCTTTACACATAAACGTCCTGGAGATGAGGGCAGTGCTTCTAGCATTGCACTTCTTTCAGGATGCTTTCTCTCAAGGAATGGTGGCGATTCAATCAGACAACATGTCTTTAGTCTGGTACATAAACAGAGAGGAACTAGATCATACCTTCTGTGTTGGAAAGCACTCAGAGTGTGGCAATGACTGATCTCATCCAATCGCTTTCTTGTAGCAATGTGTATTCTTGGAAGGCCCAACATGATAGCAGACTAGTTGAGTAGATCCATCTTCATGCCTCAGAAGTGGTCCGTCAACCAGAAAGTGGCGAAATAAATCTTCCGCAGGTGAGGTCAGCCTTGCTGAGCCCTCTTTGCATCCCCCTGAGCAACAAATGCAGCAACTACTTTGCCATAATTCCCATGGTGTGGGAGTCACCAAGGGATGCTCTCATACACAGTTGGCCTCTCGGTCTACTGTATGCCTTTCCCCCAACTCCCTTGATTCCCAAATTGCAACAGAAAGCAATCAGGTTGAAGAGAACAGTAATCCTCATTACCCCATTTTGACCTTGACAAATTTGGTTTCCCTTCCCTTGGCCTCATTTGCTAAGAAAACCTTGGATTCTGGTTACCACTCCAGACCTACTGTCGCATCCAACAGGAATCGTTCATCCCAGTCTGTCCAACCTCAGGTTGGCCACTTGGTTCCTCCAATTTCACTGATAGCCAGACAACCTCCCCAGTCTATCATGTCTTACTATCTTCCCATAAGCCTTCCACTCAAAAACTTTATAAGAGCAAATGTAAAAGATTTGTATCCTGTGCTCAACAACACGACATAGATCCCTTCACTGCACCATTCCACTCTATTCTGGAGTTTTTGGCTCATCTCTAATAATGGAGCAGTTGCCTCTACAATTAAAGTGCAACTAGTGCCAATCTCTGATTTTCACGTTGGAAAAGATAACTTGTCACTGATTTCCCACAAACTCTGCAAAGCCTTTCTGAAAGGGACCCTTTTGCTAAGACCACTTTATAAGGACCCCTCCTTTCTAAAGGACCTAAACTTAGTTCTATGTTTTATCTTTCAGTCCCCTTTTGAACAAGCAGCTACATGTGATATAAATGTTTTTATCTTGGAAGACAATCTTTCTAGTAGCCATTACATTTGCTAGAAGAATATGAGAGATTCAAACTGTATCTTCCAAACCATTGTACCTGATTTTCCATAAAGAGAGAGTTTCCTTGCTTCCTAACTTCAATAACAAAGGTGAATATGTACAGCATTTGATGGATGTTCATAGGCAGTTTTATCTGCACAGGACAAAAGATTTTAGAAAGGCAAATAAATAATTTATTTCCTTTGCAGGCCCTAGGAAAGGCCTTCCAATATCCAAAGTTACTCTAGAAAAATGGCTCTCTGATTGCATTGCCTTCATCTACACCAAAGAAGGTATAAATCTTCTTAGACCTGTTCGAGCTCACTCAGCCAGAGCCATGGCCACTTCAGCAATTTTTCAGGCTAATGCATCTATGGATCAGATTTGTGCAATGGCCATATGGGCTAATCATCATACCTTTATCACTGATTACAAATTGGATTTGGTCTCCAGGGGAAGGGCCTCCTTTGGTTCAATGGTTCTGAGGAGCATCTTTCCATGAGTCCACCTAAGATAAATGTAGCTGGGGACTCTGTCCCATATGTGAAGACGAAATGAAAATTGACAATATCAGATAAGGAAGTTATGTACGCACCATAACTTTCCATCTGTATTGTCGATTTTCATTTCTTCTCATCCCATCTCTCCAAGCCCCCAGCCTTTCCTCCCAGTAGAGTGGGAAGTTCAATATTAGTGGATGGGCTATATTTCTCTATACTCCAGAAATGTTCTTACTATGGTCATTTATGTGAAATTCTCTGTATATACTCCTACATAAAATAGCTTTAGCAAACAAGATCTGAGGAAACAAGGAGTGATGCATTATGGGTAATGGGAGGTGCCCAAGAGCTTTTTGGTTGCCAGGAGTTATTCTTACAGCCGAGTCAGATCCGACAGATCAGATCCGAACCCATATGTGAGGAGAAATGAAAATTGACAATACAGATGGAATGTTATGGTGAGTACATAACTTCTTTTTCTATTCCAGTCTCTCTCTTTTCCCAGAAAGAAAGGACCCTGGTGTCCTGACTTGGATGTTTCAAGGCTCAACACTTTCATGAAGCTTTCCAATTTAAAACTGCTTACCTTGCAAGCTTTTCTGCACCCAAAATTGTACATGAACTTCCAGACCTACACCTATCTGCACATCCCCATCTACAAGACTCTGGTACTTTCTCAGATTTTTAGCTTGGGGGTAGTTTTTGCTGTCAGATTCTCTCTCTGCCATTTGGGGTATTCACCATGCCAAGGGTCTTCACCAAATGTTGGACCCTAGCCATTGCCTTTTACAATTTGAAGGGTATCCACATTAAGGAACATACAGAAAGGTGCTTCATGCCCTTTACTTCACAATGAAACCTTTTTTCCAAGGTTAGGTTTGTCTCTGAGAGTAAAAAGGTTATCCTTGGCTCCATTCCAGAGGATAATATTTCTGTAATCTCACCTGGACACATTCACAAAGGACTGCCTTCCTTCCAATAGTGAAGGTGAATTATCAGACTTATTTCCGAGTACTGATGACGAAGACTAAAACCATGGGCAGAAAATTCCTAAGTGCCCTGAGATTCATAGCCTCTACTGGTTAGGCTTCACATACAAAAACTGCAGTGATACCTCAAGTCTGTGTGGACTCACTCAAGTGCCTTAGACCAATCTGATGTTTTTTCTGTCCACCTCAACGTGTGGGTTATCTGATCCGAGTCTGGTAGTTCATATTCTTCAACTCCAAAGCTCCAGCTCCTCTTCCATAATCTTCTGAACAACTTAATCTCCTCAGATCTTGTTTGCTGCTCTTCAGAAACAGACTTTCTATGAAACTCTTGTCAGCTAAGTGAAGTTTGCTTTGATTTGTACTTTTTGGCTTTACAGTTTACCTCTTTTTCCTATAATGTATTAGTTTATAGCTAATTTGGTAGTTCTAGGAGTAACTATCATTAAATTAAATTGTGTTTTGCTTGCATTCTGTTTTAACAGCATATTAAAACTTCAAGAGAGACCACAGCTCTCTCTGTTCTGAGTCAGGCAGAATACCACTCTCTTTCTAGTTGCCCGCCTCTTATGTTAATCTGACCATATATCTCATTTCTCTCTACTTTCACTGGCTTATGTGAGTAATCACAAAATCATCATTTTTGAAATCCCACCCCTTCAATTATTTAAATTTATTGGCCATCCTACAGTATTTCATAGTACCAAAATACAAAAGTGACCACCCCTTTCAATCCATCTTGCTGTTTTAAAAATAGTAACTCTCCACTAAACCTTAACTTTTTAAACAGGTAAAACTCAAGTTACCTACTTTCACATCTAACTTCTCTAGTGCACACTGAAGAGTGCATTCTTTTCAATCTTACCTTTAAGCATCCCTGTGACTAGCACTTTCTCTAATACCTGCTGGAAAGCACTAGGAAGCCTTAAACTCATACAAACATGGAACTCTCCTTGTTAACAAGGAGAAATTAATAGTAGGCACTAAACAGCCTATAATTGCAAAGTACCTTGCTAAGGAAACAGCTCCTATACTTTACAAAGAAAAAAAAAAAAGCCCCAAACCAGGCATGTCCAAGGGTCAGCTTCCGGTGATTTCTCTTGTCCACCTGGTGAATCTGGGCATACTGGGGCAATGCAGCAATTGCCTCATGTACACAGACAACCCTCTCCTCCTACCACCCAACACTACAACCTGTGAGAGATGCACTTACATAGCCAAAATGGAAGCAAAGCTCTCTCCACCCAAGATTGTGCTAAACAGTCAAGAGGAGAAGGTTAACACCCACACTACACCTCAAGCAACACATAGCCCTTCTAAACCCACACCACCAACACCCACATATAGCAACACTAAATCCACATATGCAGAGGCCCTTAACTGTAACCTGCCCAAGCAACAAAGACCTCTGAAGCTGAAACGCAAACAAACACCAATCACAACCAATGTGTCACATAGTTCACAACACCAGTGTGCCACCCAGCAACAGCCCCTAAGGCAAGACAATGTACCTAACACTTGAGTCATAGGTGACTCTATAGTCCGGCACACTAATGTCCCTCTCACCAGGTTGAATAAGGAGAAAATTACAGTCAGCTGCCTGTCAGGTGCCAGGATCCGCCACATAATGCATGCACTCAAGTCACTCCACAACAAGTACAAATATGACTCTGTCATTGTACATGTTGGAGTGAATGACTTGAGACGTACCTCCCTGGACTACATGAAAAGAGACATGGAAGAGCTCTCGGATCATGTGGCCCAGGCAGGTATGACCCTAGCCCTGAGTAGCATCCTGCCTTCGCCCAGAATTATACCACAATATAAGGATAAAATGATTGACTTCAACAATTGGCTAAGCTTATGGTGTCATTCAAAGGGGATCCAGTATCTGTCTGCCTGGGATGACATGATTGACAGACCACGATGCTTTGCCAGAGATGGTTTGCACCTGTCGCCCCTGGGATTCAGGTTACTGGCTAAGGCTCTTGCCACCCCTATAGTGCCTTTTTTAGGTAAACTTCAAAGGACAAAACCACCACCGTAACAGGTACAAGCATGCAAAATCTGAAGGTAATGCTACTCAATGCTAGAAGTCTAAACCTCAAAATGCACTCTCTCGAGGCACTCCTAAAAGTGGAGAACATCGATATCTGTGCAGTAACTGAGACCTGGTTCAAGGCTCCAGAGAGCACCCCTGCAATACCAGGCTACAACTCTTACCACACTTTTCGGCCACCAAACCAGGACCGAAACACTAAAGGTGGAGGAGTGTCAATATTCACCAAGGATATTCACACCACCAGGCTAGTTGGCCAACACAATGTGTCTGAAATTCTCCAAGTGCAACTAACACTAGGTAAGACTGCAATCCAAATTGTAGCTTGCTACAGATCCCCCACCATACCCCAAGATTCTCACTACACCTTTCTAAACATACTGGAAAATATTAAGATAGAACCAAACACCCTAATACTGGGTGATTTTAACTACCCTGCCATTAACTGGGAAAACTACTCCTTTGCGCAACAGTTCTTGGAATTCATAAATTCCAACGCCCTGGATCAACTAATCCATAGTCCCACCAGGGGCTCCAATATCCAAGACCTGGTCATTACCAACATGGGAAATCAATGCTCCATACCTATGGTCACCCCCTCGTTAGTCAGGTCTGACCATAAGCTAATCACCCTTAACATCCACATCCCACCCCCACCCCCCAGTAAAGAAACCACCATAAAAACTTCTCCAAAGCCAACTTCATGCTACTCAAGTCAGAAGTGACAAACTTCATGACACCCATGCAGACGGAACTGAAAGTTCAACTGCTGAATCCTACACTAAGGCACTGTATGAGCACATCCACTCATGCATGAATCGTGCCATCCCAAATAGAACCAAAATGCTCTCATCCAGAAAAAGGAAGCCAATCTGGTGATCCCCTGCCATAAACAAACTTTACAACAAAAGGAAGAAACTTTTGCAGAAAAGAGGAAAATCCCAGGATGCAAAAAACTCCCTTACTAGCCTCAGTAAGAAACTGAGATGCCTCATAAAATCCTCCAAAGCTAGTTACGAAAATAAAATTGCCAAAGATTCCAAAGACAACCACAAAGCATTCTATAACTATGTCAAGAATCTAAATGGCAATGCTCAGATCTGCTCTGAGCTAAAACAGAATGGCATTAAATATACTGATCCGAAGGATATTGCCAATATCCTGGCAGATCGATTCAGTGCCAACTTCACCCCCTCCCACCCCCTAAATGGCCCATCTCAATACCGGAAGATTGCCAAATTCCAGTAATAACGGCCAAACAGGTACAAAACGCACTCTCTAAAGCCAAGAATACAGCATCCATGGGACCAGATGACATCCCGGTCTGTGTACTACATGAACTACAATATGAACTGGCACCTCACCTAAGTGTCATGTTTAATCATAGCCTCACCTCAGATTTCGTGCCCACTGAGTGGCGCAGAGCTACAGTTATCCCAATCCACAAGGGGGGATCCAACTTGGATCCCGGAAACTACCGTCCCATCAGTCTGACAAGCCTTATCTGCAAGGCCATGGAGCGTATTATCATGGAACTTATAAACAAAGACATTGGCAACCTTCAAACACTGGACCCCACCCAGTTTGGGTTTGTGAAGTGCCGATCTTGTCTCCTGAACCTGATTGACTTCTTTGAATCAGTCTCCAGAGCCATGGACAAGGGTAAGGTGGTCCACACAGCCTATCTAGACCTTGCCAAGGCCTTTGACACCATCCCTCACTCTGGAATCATAGATAAACTTACTAAGTTGGGTATTAATCCCTATATCACCCAATGGGTTGCTAAATGGCTTACTGATAGAACCCACACTGTAAAAGTAGCCGACTCCAAATCCAGCTCCAGACAAGTGACAAGTGGAGTACCTCAGGGTTCAGTCCTGGGGCCGCTCTTGTTTGGCATCTACTTCTCTGAAGTACAGGTCAACACTAAGGGACTCTGGCTAACAAAGTTTGCAGATGACTGCAAACTGGGAGCCATTATTGAATCCCCAAATGATGTGGATACTCTACAAAAGGGCCTTACAGAAACAGATGCTTGGTGCCAGAGCCATGGGCTCAAGCTCAATGCCAAGAAATGTATTGTTATCCCTTTGGGAAAAACATGTATCCATGAATTACCATATAGGTGGCAGTACACTAAACACAGAAAGTCTGATAAGAGACTTAGGGACACAGGTGGACAGTGGTCTCACCTTCGATAACCACATCACCACAACAGTCAGGAAATCCTTCTATGTGGCACACCTCATCACGAAGGGCTTTTCATCCAGAAAAAAGGAAGTCATTGTCCCACTGTACTCATCCCTCATTAGACCCATTATAGAATACAACTCCCCATTTGGTATGTACCTCTCAAGACATCTGCAACAAATGGAAAGGCCTCAGAAATACCTCACTAAAAGAATCACAGGCCTAAAGCAGATGCCCTACACTGACGGCCTTAAAAAACTCCAGCTATACTCTGTCGCATATCGTCTACTCAGAGGTGATCTCTGCTTAACATACAAGGCCATGTCAAACCCAGAGCTGTTGGACATGCTACACTTAAAGAAATCCCAATCCCTCAGAGCTACACGCTCCAGGGATCTAAACCTTGTCATCACAATAAACAAAACATGCTGGAGGGATAGGTTCCTGACCCAGAGACTCCCCAGACTCTGGAATCGATTGCCCATACATGTCAAGCAGAGTGCCTCTTTGGACCTTTTCAAGAGGAACCTTGACGATTGGATGGGAGAAAGGAAATTCACACCAGGGATCACTTCAGTCGCCCTGCTAGACAGGGGTCCAGGAAAGTAAATAATGTGGGAAGAAATAGCCAGGGAATTGTTATGGCTAGGCTTGTGTAGGCCCTAGGGCTGATAGCCTGGTACCAACCTATGAACTTACTACTTGTTTTTTTTTCTTAGCTTCGTCTGGTAGCTGGCTGTGAGACCTCTATTCCTGCCCACCATTTTCCCATTTTTTTCTCTTATACAGGTTCATAGGTAAGTACAAGGCTATTTAGCCTAGCCAATTTTCGTTTTTTGGCTCAAATTAACCTATCCCATTTGGTTAGAAATTATATATTACTCCTAATAAGAATAACTGGGATCATCATTAAATTAAATTAATTAAATACCATAGATAATTTGAGGGACCCATGTATGGGATAAAGCATTTAGAAGCTGCCTCTGTTCATTAATAGTGCAGGGTCAGTCCTGGGGTAAATTTTCTGTTTTTTATCATAGATCCAAATTGCACTTGAAAATGAACAGAGATGAACTTGAGGTATGCAGTGTGTACCATTTTGCCTTCATCTATTGCTTTGGTGATCTTTTCAAAAAAATCCACCATGTTGAGTAAGCATGACCTGCAATTTACAAATCCAAACTGAGATGGGACCAGTGTTTGGAGGTTCTGTATGCCCTGAATAATTAGTTTAATGATAAGTCTTTCCATGGCCTTGCATTTGAGTCTGGTCAGACCTATGTCTTTGTAATTGTTTAGATCTATGAAAGGTACCCCCTTATGCAGGGTAATGAGCTGTTCCCCATTCACCTGGTACAAAACCTGTATGAAAGCTGAGATTGAGCAGTGTTAGGTGTGTGGCTAAATCATGCTTCATGCTATTTAATATGCACCTAGAATATTCTCAGACCCATCAATGAAGTATTTTTATCTTTTGATAGCATTTATAGGACTTGGTCTTGTGTGATAGCTAGAGGTGGGCTTGTTTCAGGTATATCTTGAGTGGCAGAAGGAAGGGTGAGAGGGGTCATGTTAGAGCTAAATTTATAAGCTACTAAGTTCCCTATATCTTCAGCCTTAATCTAGGTAACATTGTTCATAACCAGCTCAGCACATTACTGCTTTGTGCTTTTCAGATTACAAACATAACTAAAAAATGTCTTGTGATCTTTGGCTTGGGTAGCTATTTTTGCCTCAAACATGGCTTTAGTGGATTTTATTAAGTTCCTGATTTATTGATTTATCATTATAGGTACACTATAAGGTTGTCAGAGCCAGTCTTGGAAAGCTTGGCTCTGGTCTCAACATTGGACTTTACTAGGTAGGTGTCTGGTGCCAGGGTTTCCCTTAGATATGTGGCTCAAAGAGGCTCCTTTTCCAGTCAGTTGGCTTGGGTGTTCTACGTTGTAGAAAAGATTTTGTCTCTATCAGAGATGGGATCTTCACAGCTGATTTGTCCTTGTCCTCACATTTTTCTAAAGTCTTGATTTCACATGAGCTTTCCCTTGGACAGCCCACACACACAGGCTTTGAGCAGGTCCAGATCCATGGCTCCCGCCTTTTCCCCTTGTCCCTCTAGATTCTCCCCCCTGGGGAGGTGCACAAGAAGAGTCAGTGTAAGAGGAAACACTTGGATTCCCCTGAGAAATCCCTGTCTGGAGATTTTAACCTCAATGAAGGGGAAAGGTCCTCTAAATCCCATGATGATGCCTCTTTTTGTAATCTGCTTGAAGTGATGAGACAAGGAGGAGGAGGAAGACCACCAAAGCTGTTTCCCCTGAGGAGTCATTTTTCTTGAGGCCTTTAGTACAGGCACATATTGGGTAGTACCCCCTCCAGATTTGCTCATTAACCTCGTTTCCTGACAGGCATAGAGAGAGTTCAATATGGTGGAGCCCATATCATACAAAACTGATAAAATTTTGGGTACTGCCCAATGATAGGTCCGCCTGGATCAAGGGTATCGGAGTTGATGCCATTGTGGTTGCCACAGCCACAAAAAAAGGAAATCTCTGTAAAGTGCACCTTGATTCACCCTCAAATAAAGAGTTATGGGTGTTGATCCACTTTGGGAAGCACATGTATGCTTCAGCCAACTTTGCCTTTGTGTGCTGAACTGCATGGTGCATTTGATTAGGCTTCAGAGAGACTTAATCTTCAAAGTTTCTAAGTCATTGGCATCTCAGTCTTAGTCTCAATAAAACATTGCAAAGACACTTAGCCACCATGCAATCTATTTCAAACTTTTCCATGCAACTCTTCTGAAATGCATCAGATGGTATGGCACGTGTGGCAGACACCAGCATTACAATTTGCAGTCATGCCTGGATGCTGCTCTAATTTTGTGGACTGTCTCAAGGCATTTCTCATAATATCCTTTTTAATGGGTCCATTTTATTTGGCACACAGTTAAAGTTAAGGATACACTGAGTAGGAGTGAACAAGAGGACAAGACTTTGTCTGCCATGGGAGTGTGCTTTTTTCATCCCACAAAGGACTTTCTCAAGAAATCAGAGGGCAGTGGCTGATGTACCACAAGTCGTAACAGTTTTCTCAGGATGTTCCAGGTGAAGTTACTCTTGAGGCACAGGGGGGAACTTAATGGGCAGTGTCCTAGGGGCAGATGAGGTCTGCAGGTTCAGGGCTTAAAACTGATACAAACGAAGGAAGGAAAACCAGTAACTGTAGCACCTCACTTTAATAATATGAATTGAGCGCTTTCAATCAAGGTAAAGTGGACTTCCTCGGAATGAACATTAAATCACACATCAGCCATTCTTATATAATAAAATAACCACATGACCAATGCAATTAAGAACTAAATGGACAAAATTTTAAAGAGACAGTCTCCGTTTAATAACCAGTTCTCCACAAGCACATATGAATTCACACAACTAAAATTCCCCTTTACTCAGATCTTATCAGACCCATTATTGAATATAACACACCTTTTGGCATATTATTTACATAAACATATCACACAACTTGAGAGACCATAACTAAAAAGAACAGTGGCCTCACAAATAGTTATTAGGAGAGTCTGGCAGCCCTTTCACTGTACTCAAGTCTGTTCCAGACTTTTCTCTGGAGATCTATGTCTAGCATTTCATGCCATGAAAGATCCATCCCTATTTGTTCTCCTATTCCTTTTCAGAACTAATGGTTCGGTTCATCAAATACTCTGTTAAAAGAACCTAACCTTCATCAGCAGATAAAGACACATTGGTATAATATTCATATCCCAATGTATCCCTCACCTCTGGAACAAGCAGAGTAGCACCCTTGCCATCTTCAAGATAAACCTAGATAATTGGATGTGTAACCTTAATTTCTGTCCTGGTCTATTTTGTCTTGCCCTCCTTGAGGGTAGTGGGAAATTTTGAATAGGGCTTTTGGCTTAACTTGAAATGGTCTGCAGACCGATTGCCTAGTACTTACCTATGAACAAAGGGAAGCAGCAGCAGTGATTCATAAACTGTTCATAAAATGAGTCACCCAAAATGTCCCCCCAGACCAGAAAGGATCCAGAGTCTATTCATGATTCTTTTTGGTGTAAAAAAAAAAAAAAAAAAAACGAAAACAAGGACCTCGGACCCATTTTGGACCTAAGAAAATCAAACCTTTTCATAAAACAAAGTTAAAGCTGGTGACAGTTTTACCTTTATTGAGGAAGGGCAATTGAATGTGTTCTGTGGACTTCAAAGATGCCTATGATCACACAAAGAAGCCAGTCACTACGAGTTGGAGATCTGGCTTTTGGCCTCACTACAGCTCCCCAGGTTTTCAACAAATGAATGTCAGTGGTAATAGCTTGGCTTAGGCTGCAGGGATTCTGTATCTTTCTGTATCTGGACAACTGGCTGCTTAAGACTTCTTTGGTGTTGTTGATTCATGCAAAATACTTCTTGCTCCATCTTTGTCTGTCCTTGGACATTGCAGTCCATTTCAAAAAATCCAACCTGGAACCTGTTCGTGCTCTAGAGTTTGTTTGATGTCATCTGGACACCACCAATCAGATTGTCAGGCTGCCACCCTTGAGATTACTATCCCTACAAATTCACGCCAGTCAAGTCTTGCTACTTCAGAGGCCACCAGCTTCCTTGGTCTTAGGTTTATAGTTAAATACTAGGTTGTCAATCTGTAGACTATTATAAGCTTAGCCAATAACTCAAGGTCCGAGTCAAACCCTATACCTTGCATTGGTGAGTTTAAGACCTTAACCGTTATGTCTACCCCCTTGTCTTATTGGTCTAATGGATGGTGCAATCTCTCTTCCTTCTTGCCATGTTCCTTATGAAGGTTCTTCAGTGCCATCTTTCATAGCAGTGGTCTGTGACAACTCACCCAGTGAACATTCCTGCCTATCTCACCATTTGTTGTCTCACAGTGACCAGTATCAGATCATGTCTTTGCAAGATGCTTGCTTGTTCTCCAGCTCACAGCCACTGTGAGCATGTAAGTTTCCCACCTGGGGTGGGGTGAGACATTATAAGGGGAAGACTGCTCAAGGTACTTGGTCACAGTCAAAGGCCCATCTGCACATCACTGTCTTGGAGATGACAACAGTCCTGCTAGTGTTGCAGACTTTACATGACTGCTTCCGAAAAGGTGAGATCTCGATCTAGACTGACAACATGGTAATGGTTTGGTTCATTAACAAACAAGGGGAAACTGATTCCTATCTCCTGTGTTGAGGCTATGAGAGTGTTGTAGTGGGCAAAGTCCTTGCAATGGTTTTTGACAGCAACGCTCATCCTGGGGAAATTCAGCTTTCCAGCAGACAAGTTGAGCAGGGGCATTCTGATGCCTTGAGTGGTCCATCCATGGCTGCACTGATTTTCAACTTCTGGGATGATGATCATCTTGTCATCCCCCCTCTGAAACCAAATGCAGCAGCTTCTTTGTCCCGATCCCTCCCAAGGGGCAGTAAATGTGGGGTACTCTAGTGCATGCTCCTGGGTCTCCTTTATGCTCATCTTCCAATGCCCTTGATTACATTTCTGCAGAAAACAGCCTGTTGCAGAGCGACCATAATCCTCATAAGGTTTATCTTTGAATGTTCGATGGCAACATCTTCAAAACTGTTGCCACGAACTGCAAACCGAGAAATACTGAAACTGCGAAAACCGAAGTGCCCAGTTCCAAAATCTCGCCCCCTTTTTGACTCATGGTAGAGCTTGTTTCAGTGGTGGAGCGATCGGAAATGTCAAAATTCGATATTTATTCAACATTTCAGGAAATTGGCGCTTCGGTTTTCACATAAATGGTTCACGGGTGTGCACGTTCGACAAATGTGCTTTCAGACATTCAAAGGTAAACCCCTCATAACCCCCTTCTGACATTGACAAGTCTGGTTCCCATTCCTGCAGCCCCATCTGTTGCATCCTCCTTGGGTCCTGGATCCAATTCCAGGTTTGATACCCTATGCTGTGGGCCAGCATCACCTGACTCTGAAAGCCCTCAGATTGACTACTTGGTTCCTCCATTTCCAGTGATGGCCAGATATCCAAAGCTTTCAGAAAGAGTTGTTCATATCCTTTCTTGTTCCCAGAAGTCCTCAACCAGTAAGGTGTATGGTAATAAGTGAGGAAGAGTTTCCATTTGGGTGAATCCAAAGGGCTTGGATCCTTCTTCTTCCTATTAGATGTATTTATTTTTAGATGGCCTTTTCAAGTTGGGGCTAGTTACTCTACTATCAAGGTCCAATTGGTGACCATTTCCCATGTGGGTCATAACCCATCTGCTGATTGCTTCCTTAAGACTTCCCAAAGCATTTCTGAAGGGTACTGTCCTGCTGTGGCCCACAGTATAGGACGTGATTCCTTCCTAGGACTTGCCCTTTCTTCTCCTAACCTTAATCAGGGCCCCTTTCATACCAGCTGCTAATGTGGATTAAACATTTTGTCATGGAAAACAATTTTCTTAGTTGCAGTTATTTCAGCCAGTTAAGTACTTTCTTGTGTAAGGTGGTCTCTTGAATCTAATCTGAACCAGGCAATTCACTTGCCAGTTTTATTTCATGGATATAGATAAGATACAAGCAGTCAAAATGTTTTTAGCCCCTTTAGTTTTATACACAGGTCAGACATATTTTATCAACCAAAGGAGATGTGGATAACAATTAATAAAGAGTTGAAGGATTTTATCTGAGAGAAAAAAATGGCAAGAGTCAAATGGGATAAGATCCTTCCAACAGAAAAGGTGGCTTGGGATTACCTGATTTGAATGTAGTATTTCAGAGCTACACCGTTAAGGCTCTTATACATAGCACAAGCAGAAAGCTATAATTCAAAGTGGAAAAGGGTGATGACAGACTGTGGGGAAGCTCAAGAAAGAAGGACAAACTGGGATTTTGGATGCAGCTCTGTATTGAGAATAAAAAACATGCAGAATATTATATTCATAAAGTAGCAGAAAGTATTTTAAGAACTAAGCCAACACAGGACTGGAGAAAGGAGAATGTTCTTTGTATTTCAGTGTTGCAGTTCTAACATGGGAGATTTCCCACTGGGGAAGCCTTTGGCCGGCCTAACCACCAGAGAATAGTTTCCTTCCTCCTGGAGCCAGCAGACACCCTATCCGATGTCACTATGCTTGGGTATAAGGAGAATCAGTTGGCAGTGTGACCCCAGTTCTTTCTTGCCATTGGAGCCCGAAGCAAAGTGCCAGTCAGTGCATTGGTCAGTCTGCACCAGAGAAAGAAAACTCCAGAAAGCTAAGTATCTTGTTGGGGAACCTTTTATGTATCATTTATTTGTTGACATTTGTTGACCGGAAAGTCCACTGGGCTCAACGACCCATTTTCAGTGGAGGCCCATGTAGAAACGCTCCATACAATCACAAAAATTTTTACATAACATCAGCTTAACTTTGAAAGTCAAGAAAGTTTTTGCATAATACAAATTGAAGTAGATATGAGAAATACATATGATAGAGGTATAATTATTTATATAGAGATGTAATACATATATAGAGGTATAATATTATTTGACTCGGTGCTTTTTTTGTAAACAAACAGGTGGTGGAACGCATATGTTGCATTTCGGTCAAACCCCCCCCCCCCATGCAGCCTTTCCAGTGTCCCATTATTTGGCTATTTCTCCCCAGTTGCCATACACACTGTTCAAAACTCTGTGTGTCTGCTTTACTTCTACAATGATTACAGATATTTGAATTTAATTTAAAACTTTTATTTCAAATTTTCCAGCACAAACACTGATAGACATATGCTAAACAAAGCAATATAGTCTCACAATGAAAACAGACTTAGCATTAAAACTTCTGTGACTTTGAAACTCGCATTAATTGAAACAGCATTGAAAACCACATTCAAAGAAAATGCATCTGGCCAGTGGCAGATTAAGTTTACCTTTGGGCTGTTTTCAAATCACAGATCCCTTGCACACATTTTTAGGACCATGCAAAATTTCTTTGATTCACCTTCCTGATTGTATTAAAGTATAATATATAATAATTAAATTATATCCCTTGTATAATACACCACTTGTTAGAGCGTGTTTTAAATTTATAGCCAGTAAGCAAAGAAACAAAACATATGAACCAATAATGCCCAAACTGCCCAATTCAGAACATTTCAACCATAAAAGGCCACTCATACTTATGTCATTACAACCCACCAATATCAGTCAATATGCACAGTCCCTGCAGAAGTAAAAGTCATCTGAATAATTCCACATTAAAGAGATCTGACTGTAACTAATGAAAAGGTTGCTGCTAGCAAAAAACGTTATATTTATTTCATCAACAAATTCACTGCCTGCTGCCCTTGAAGAATAAATTACCTATGTTACATTAAAAATTATAAACAGGTAATATTGCAATAGGGAATGGGTGGCAAACTAAAACAGGTTCATGATTACAAGGCATCTTATCCAAAGGAGGACATACTCAGGACTGCAGCACCTCACCCTCTTAAAATCCAACACAGTATCAGCAATACATCTACATACTGTAGGAATAGAACCCACAGCCTTTTGCATCAAAACAAAAGTATGCTTTCTGCTGTGCGACTAACTCTGCTTTAAAACTCTAAACACACAACAGTGATACCATTTGCTAAGCAAAACAGCGGATATTTTGGGTAGAGGATTCAGGCTGTTGTTTCCTGTAGCTAAGGTACAGGGCTTGAGCCCAAGCAAATTACTAACCACCTACTAACCCTAACTAGGGGATTTCATTGTCTTACACACACATACCCCAACCTTTTAATGCAAGAAATCTGGACAAAATCTAAAATAAATAGGAACATATTATAAATATTTCTCTCATGAACTTAGAAAATTGCTAGAATAACAGGATTTGTGTTAGTATGCATTTTTCTAAAGGATATGAAGTCTAAACCTCAAGTAGGTGTCATTATTTAGCAACTTCAGTCTTTTTATGAGAAAAAAGCAAAAACATGGGGCAAAAATCTGGACATTCTGCAAAAACCAGGGCAGCTGAGGGGTATGCTACTTATGTCTTACACACACACCATACCTCTCAACCTTTTAGTACAAGAAGTACATAATTGGGGGGGGGGGATGTCCAAAAAAAGGGACACCTTTTAAATATTGCTCTTACAACCTTGGAAAGTTGATTGCATTAGTATGAGCTTTCTGAAGGATATGAAATCTAAAGCTCAAATGTCTGCTATTATTTGCTGTCTTAATCCTCAATGATTTGTCAGGGATTGCCAGAAAAAAACATAGTTTTATGAGAAACAGACCACGGATGTGAGACTAAAATGTTGACATTCTGTGAAAATCTGGACATTTTACTCAATCACACACACACACACACACCTACTTCTTATACACAAATGCACACACACACACACCCACCCACCCACCCACCCACCTACCTACTTCTTATACACAAACGCACACACACACACACACACACACACACACACACACACACACACACCTACCTACTTCTTATACATACACACACACGCCTACCTATTTCTTGCACACATGCACACACACACTCCTCTTAAAAACTTAAACACACATGCATACCTACCACTCACTTGTCCGGTCATGGTCCACAGTCCAAACATCTTCAGGAATTCAAATTCCGCAAGTGAGGACCAGGAAAATGTAAATGATCAATCACACACACACACGCACACAGACCCACCTACTTCTTATACATAAACACATGCACACAGACCTACCTACTTATACATAAACACACGCACACAGACCAACCTACTTCTTATACATAAACACACACACACACAGACCCACCTACTTCTTATACATAAACACATGCACACAGACCCACCTACTACTTACACATAAACACACATGCCTACCTATTTTTTGTACACATACACTCCTCTTAAAAACGTAAACACACATGCACACCTACCACTCACTTGTCCGGTCATGGTCCACAGTCCAAACATCTTCAGGAATTCAAATTCCGCAAGTGAGGACTAGGAAAATGTAAATGATCAATCGCACACATGCATATAAGGTCATCTGCATCTGTGCAACCTGACGCAAAGGGCATTCTTAAAAAAGAATGTTCTTAAAAAATAATTTTTTTTTTTTTAAAGAAATGGCAGCAGAGGTGCAGGTATGACGTACCGGCCCAAAAAAGCCCTGATTTCAGTAATGTTAGCGAAAATTAATAATTGTCTCCACTCTGGCAATCATATTCCACACCAGGACTTCCACTTTTTTTGTGTGACTTGCTTGGGGCCTGAAAACAACATTCCCAACCATCGTTTTTGTGCCCACTTTAATAGCAGGACCACTAGGTGTAGGAACGAGTTTCTAGCTAGGCATCTTAGTAAGTTGTCAGGCCACTCATCCTATGGCATCCACCATTTGAGCCAAAGTAGAAATCCCTAAGTTGAAAAGAGATGAAGAAAAATGCTTCAGGCTTACGGCCTTGCACAATGCTCGCTCACTGTTGGTCTGTCCTCCTAGGCTTGTTATTGCTGAGAAAGGTAAGATGCTTTCACTGCCCCCTTCTACAACTGAGGAGGTGGTACAAGCCTCTTTCGAGACCTTTTGGGAGTCCAATATGCTTTCTGGTCCCTCAACATTTTTTTCAGGCCATAGGACTTATTTTGTTGGTTAGGTTTGGGACTGCTATGTAAACCCTGGTTTCCCACAACTATGTTAACTCATTATATCAGAGCGATGCATTCTGGTACATTTGCAGTTATCTCCTACTGACACCTCCAGGTGTTAAAATTTGCATGTTCATAATTGCATCAATCATTCTAAAACCATGGTATGTACAAGGTTTTTAAACAATTTCATCTTAAAAGCTTACACAATGGCAAACACAACTGCATTAATATTTGACATCTGTCTAGTGCAGGTAAAGAAATAGAAGTTATGTCCTTACCATAACGTTCCATGTGGAGTGTTCATCTCGCCTTTGTTCTTACACATGGGTTCGGAGCCGATCTCTTGCAAGCTCTGGATCGAGAAGAAGCTCGAGACAATCTAATACCCACAATCCCCCTCTGCCTTTACCTCAGATCTAGTTTGCAAGCAAACCAATCTACAGAGAGAGCACATCCATGCTTACATCACATATACACAGAAAGAATCTATACATAACTATATATATATAAGCCAAAAAGACATATATATATAAATATATATGCCAACTATATACACAATATTGCAACAGCAGCAGAATGTTCCTGGCCAGGCATCAAAGAACGTTCTTCCTAAGGGTGGGAGGGTGGGACTGTAAGAACAAAGGCGAGATGAACACTCCACATGGAATGTTATGGTAAGGACATAACTTCTATATGTGATAGTGTTCAATCTCGCCGTTTGTTCTTACACATGGGTAGCGTCCCTAGCTCCTTGTTCCTGAGGAACTCACGGAAGGACGTTCTTGAGCACAGTGGAACCAAAGGTTGCCCTGTCCCTAGAAACCTTGTCTACCTTATAATGAGAAATGAATGTATGTGGCTTAGACCAAGTAGCAGCCGCACAAATAGCGTCCAGTGGTAGGCGGGCTGCATGAGCCAAAGATGTAGACACTGACCTTGTGGAATGTCCTTTGAGTTTGTGCAAAAGTGTTTGATTTGAAGAATCGTAGACATAGATTATACAATCTGTTAACCATTTAGAAAGAGTTCTTTGGTAACTGCAAGTCCTTTCCTGCTATCAGCAAAAGCCACAAAGAGTTGATCAGTTTTTCTGTGATCTTTTGTTCTATCCAAGTAAAATCTTAGCTGTCTGTGAACATCTAATTTGTGTAACATATACTCCATTTTGTTGGAGTGGTTTTGAAGAAAGTGGGTAATTCAATGGACTGATTAATATTGTTAATAGAACACACTTTAGGGAGGAAGGATGAATTGGTTCGAAGAGAAACTCTGTCAGAGTGAAAGATCAAATAAGGGTGCTTGATGGAAAGAGCCTGAAGTTCAGATACTCGCCTAGCGGAAGTAATGGCTACCAAAAAGAGTCTTCCAGGACAAAAATTTTAATGGGCAAGAAGAGGCAGGTTCAAAGGGGGGCAACATTAATTTAGATAACAACAAGTTTAGACTCCAAGGTGATGTAGGAGATCTGACCGGTGGTCTAATATGAAAAACCCCTTTTAAAAAGGCTTTACAAAGTCTGTGAGCCATAACAGGAGCTCCACATTCTTCCACATGGAAATTTGAAATGGCAGCCAATTGAACTCTTAGTGTAGCAGGAGAAGCACCCTGATGGAATAAGTCCGTTAAAAACTCTAATATCTTATTCAAAGGGGCTATAAAAGGATCCACTTGGTGTGTATTCGCCCAGAATACAAATCGCTTCCATTTGCTAGAATATGTTTTTGTAGTGGAAGCTTTATGTGAAGCCACCAATATATCCTGGACTGCTGGTGACAAAAGATCAGACCTGGCTAAGTTGGGAATTGGAGCAGCCAAGCTGCTAGATGGAGGGACAGGAGCGCAGGATGGGGAACCCCTGACGAGTGAGTCAACAGATCTGGCTCCGGGTCCAGAATCCAAGGTCCCCGAACGCAGTGTATCTTCAGGAAGGGAAACCAAATTTGACGAGACCAGAATGGGGCAATGAGGATTATTGTCCTGTGTAGGTTCCTGGCTTTCTGAAGAAACTTTGATATCAGAGGAAATGGAGGAAATGCGTACAGGAGTCCCGGGGGCCAATCGTGAACCAGTGCGTCCCTGGGGACTTCCCCTGGAGGGGGTAATAGGGCAAAGTAGCTCCTGCATTTGGCGTTCATTGGAGACACAAACAGATCGCAGGAAGGCTGGCCCCACTTGCGAAAAATCCTTTTCGCTACTGACTGTTTTAGGGACCACTCGTGCGGTAACAGAATTGCTCTGCTGAGCCTGTCGGCTATGACGTTGGATGACCCCGGGATGTGCGTTGCTATTAGAAAGCGACCCGTGGACTCCGCCCACTGCCAGATTCTCATGGCCTCTCTGCATAGCTGATAGGATTGGGATTTGGTTCCCCCTTGCTTGTTTATGTACCAGACTACAGACATGTTGTCCGTCTGAACTGCAATAGTTCCCAGAGGAAGAAGGGGAGCAAAGTGTTGCAACGCTAGAAACACTGCCCTTAACTCTAGAACATTGATGTGCAGATTGTACTCCAAATTGGTCCATTCGCCTTGGACTGTCTGTCCCTGAAAGATGCCCCCCCACCCTATCAGGGAAGCGTCCGTGGTCACCGTAACTGTGGGCGTGGGTAGCATAAACGGTCTCCCCTTGGAAAGGTTGCACGTTTGAAGCCACCAGTTTAGATCTTTCTTGCATGTCTTTGTTATGAGAATCTCGTGTGTTAGAGGTAGTTGTTGAAACGACCATTGTGCAAACAGCAGCCATTGTAGGACTCTCATGTGCAGCCTTCCCAAGGGTATTGCAATAAGGGAGGCTGACATGAGGCCCAACACCTTCAGTACCAGTTTTGCAGGAGATTTCCTTGATAAGAGTAGAAGACGTATATGAGTCTGAAGTGATAATATCCTTTCTGGGGGAAGCCTCAGAATCAACTGACGTGTGTTTAATTCTGCTCCTATGAACAAGATATTTTGTGATGGCTGAAGTAAGGATTTTCCGAAGTTTACGGAAATCCCTAAGTGAACACACAGTTGAAGAGCAAAGTCTCTGGCCTGTAATAGTTGACGCTGGGTGGTGGCAGAAAGGAGCCAGTCGTCCAGATACGGAAACACCTGGAATCCTTGGCGTCTCAAGTGAGACGCTACCACTGCCATGCATTTGGTGAAGACCCTGGGGGCTGAGGTCAGACCAAAGGGCAGGGCTCGAAATTGAAAGTGACTGGCCCACAGCCGGAAGCGCAGATGATCTCTGGATGCCCTGGCCATTTTGATGTGGTAGTATGCATCTTCTAGATCTATTGAGCACATCCAGTCGTCCTTCTGTAAGAATGGAAGGATCGATTGAAGCGTGACCATTCGGAACTTTTCTTTCCTGACGAAGGTATTGATGTAGCTTAGGTCCAGAATGGGCCTCCAGTCCCCTGTTTTCTTTGGAACTAAAAAGAACCTTGAGTAAGTCCCGAATCCTTGCTGGTCCGCTGGGACTGGTTGGATGACTCTTTTTTCTAGCAGCTTTGAAATTTCTATGGCTGCTGGCTCTCGCAGATGGGGCAGTACATCTGGGAGTCTTTTCTTTGGAATGGGATGAGATAGAAAGGGTATGTTGTAACCTCTGGTAACCACGCTTTTTACCCACTTGTCTGTAGTTAAATTTTGCCAGGCCTGAGGGTATAAAGCTAAGCGACCCCCGACTGCCTCCAGAGCAGGACAGTCGGGCCTCCTCTCAGGAGTGCTGGAAAGGTTTACCAGGGAGTGTCTCCCTGTCACCTTGATGTTGTGGACCCCTCTGCCGCCAGGGCGGCGTCTTCCACCTCTACCCCTCCTCTGCCTCTAGAGGCGTCTCCCTGTGTGCCTGGGAAAGATCCTTGGGGTTTTGAAACCACATTTTTCCACCACGTTGCCCTTTGGGGTACGGTCTGGTTGGGGTAGAAAAATGGACTCCGACAGCAGACAGAGTCTTTCCCTCCTGTTCACACCGGGTAAGGGTCTCCTTTACCTTGGGGCCAAAAAGAGTGGCACCGTCAAAAGGGGCGTTAGTAAAGGAAGACTTGAAGGCTTCCGCAAAGGAGCATAAGCGCATCCAGGATTGTCTGCGAAGAGCAATCGCTGAAGCTGCTGCCCTACTCGAACCTTCGGCTGCGTAGGAAATCAGCCTCATGGACGAGTTAACAATCGATGTAAGGGTATTAAGTTGCACTGTCACTTTCTCTGAGACAGCTGCATCCGTAGTACCCTGGAGGGTATCTCCCAACTCTTTGACTAGATCCCTCTGTAGACGTGTAAAATGGGTCAAATAGTTCAGGGATCGCATGGAAAAAGCCGCTGAACTAAAAATGCACTTCCCGTATCTATCCATCGTCCTAGAATCTTTATTAGGAGGATGGACAGACGAAGAAGACTCCGACATCTCCTTTTTCGTGGCTGCTGCCACCACCATAGCGTCTACCGGAACTCCTTTTGTTAGGTAGGACTTGTCCTGAGGTGCCGTGATGTATTTATTAGGTTTCCTTGGAACTGGTTCCACTGTGTCAGGAGCCTCCCACGCCCTTCGAGCAATTAGTTCCATTAATTCGTCGAAGGGCGGAGTGACCCAGGAGGAAGAAGGGCGAGCACCAAATGCCTTCAGCAGAACTGACTCATCCTCAGAGGGGGGAAGGGACTGCCATTCACCTCTCTGTTTCAGGATCTCCAATATGTCCGAAAAAGAGACATCTTCCGAAGGTGACTTAGGGGACCCCTCTGCCTCATCTAAGTCAGTATCAGATGTTAAGGATTCCTGTGGAGAATCCAAGTGTCTCCTCTTACACAATCTTTTCCTAGGGACTTCTTCGTGGGGAGCATCCAAAGAAGCCTCGGAGGAAGAGGGGGCACCCTCCAGGGGTGGCTGAGACACTGGTGCCCGACGCTTGGATGTGGCCGTGGGTGCAGATGAGGATAACGGCCCTTTATGGGGAGGAGAGGTTGCTTCCACTGATGTGGTTGTCTGGGTAGACAACACCTTCCTCATCAGGTCGAACGCCCGGGTCCCGCATCGAAGAGTCTCCGGTTCTGAAGAAATGGGAAGAATCCCGACACGGGCACGAAGGCATCGACTCGAGGACGGAGCCGAATCGATCCACGCCGAGGCCCCGAGGGGGAGAGTCGGAACCGAAACGTCGGTTCAACTCTCGGCCCCGGAACCAAGGACAGACCGTCGGCTCCGAGACTCCGGTATCTGGTCCGACGGAGTCGAGGTGAGAGGAACAGACCGAGAAAGAGACTGTTCTGGACCCGAGGGCTCCACAATCAGTAGATCAGCCTCTTCCGGCTCCAAAGACTGAATCGGTCTCGGAGGAGGAATGGATGGAGATACCGGGAGGCCTTCAAGTTTCGACACCAACTGGGTGGAAACCGAAATAAGTTTGGACAGGGCCGAATGCTCCAATAACTTCTGCACCACGCGATCCACATCGATATCAGAAAGTTTGGAGGAAGAACGGGTCGAAGGAACCGAAGACGGAGCCGACCTCAATAAGGTCGAAGGAGGGAGCTCCATCACCGGTTCCAAGACTCGAGGCTCAGGAACTGATACCAGTTGAACACTCGGCCCCGAAGTCTGTGGAACCGGTGATCTAACCTTTGCTGAAGAGCTCGGAGCCGATGACTTGGGCTCCGAAGTCTTCGATTCCTTAGAGGACTTTGATGCCTGGTCAGAAGCATCCAGAGCCTCCTGAAAAGAAGGTTTCAATAGACCTCTGTCCATTAGTTTCCTGCGCCTATCTGTCATGACCCTCCCACTAAAAGAGTGACAGATGGAACAGTCCTCTTGCAAGTGGAGAGGGCCAAGGCAGTAGACGCAGGAACTATGGTTGTCAGTGACTGACATTTTCTGTCCACACTGACAACGCTTGAAACCTGACTTCACCTTATCAGACATTATGGGAGTAAAAGACAAGTTCAGTAATGCAGTCAAATCCGTGAAAGTTTGTCAAATCCGATAAAAAATTGTCAAATCCGGTATAAAGTCAAATAGAGTTAAATTTATGAAGGGTTGTAGGCCCCGAAAGAAATCTAACCGATAAAACTAATTAACGGTACCAAGAAATCAACCAGACCACAGCACAATCATACAGTATAATACTGAAACATCAAACAGAATTAGAAAATCTAATAAAATATAACAAAAAGTTATATCTTAGCTGTTTAGACTCTCGAGCTAGCTCCCAACGATGCGAATGCAGCAGCGGCAAACTAGATCTGAGGTAAAGGCAGAGGGGGATTGTGGGTATTAGATTGTCTCGAGCTTCTTCTCGATGCAGAGCTTGCAAGAGGCCGGCACGGAGCCGAGGATCGGCTCCGAACCCATGTGTAAGAACAAACGGCGAGATTGAACACTATCACATATATTAAATGTTTTTATGATATTAATTTATATAGATAAAATTTTCAATTTTTTTCTAAATATCTCAACAACCAAGTAACACAGACAGAACTCCTTAGGCTCATATGAAAGCTCTCTGCTAGATGAACAAAATCCTGCTGACAGTATGTGTGTAACTTGAATGGTTGCTGAGATACTCCAAGTTGTTTACAAAACATTACAAACATAATAGTTACTGCGTTTATTGTGACTTATAAAATTCAGTTTAAGATCTAGAACCTAAAGAATACTACCAGTATAAAAATAGTTTGTGCTGAAGGGTTTGTCATTTATATTTCTTTCATAACCCCTATGGTTCCAGAGATACGAACATTTGTTTGAAATGTGAGGACATAATTTGATTGTCAAAAGGCTTAGGCTCCACCCATTGGAAGTTACAGTGAAAACTTCCTGAGCTCCACTGCAGTGAATGATTTAAGACCGACAACAGTCCTCCGCATTGCCGGGAGATTGCTACAGCTTTTCACCGACAGGAGTCAGCTGCCTGTTCTGCTTCAGAGGTCAGCCTCAGACCAAAACCTAAGGCCACTCACAAGAAAGTGATTCCCACCCAGGCCCAGTCTAGGCCTACCAGTTCCCATTCCCAGGCATACCAACAGGATCTTGTGAGATTGGCTGAAGATCTAATCTTCTGGCTTGACCCAGACAGCCTCCCCAAATCCTGCCCAGGTATAAAAAAAAAGAGAGATCCTTCCAGAAGACTTTTATGATTTCTTTGACTTAGATGATGATACTGACCAGGAGGATTCTACCTTTGAAAAATGTGTTTCCATTACCTCCTTTGGGGATTCAGACTTGGAGGAGAACCTTGCATTTACTTCCACTCCTGAGAATATTTCCTTTGGGGAAGCCCTACACGCTTTAACAGAACACTTTCAGTGGGAAGCTCAAGACTACTCTCAATCAAAGAAAACAATTAGGGAATTTCTTTACCTCCCTGAACAGAACCCCCTTGACATACACCATTTTAGTGATGGTGGATGATGTATTCCAGGACTCCTCTCTAAAACCAGACTCCCTGCCTCTTGCACCTAGAAATACTGACAGATTTTATAGAGTTCTGGAGTCACACAAACATAAGAACCCTGTGGTAGACCCCAAGTTTGTGACCCACAGGGCCTAAGGGAGCAAAAGCTAGCTCTTCCAAAAAACAAGTAGGGAAAGTAGGGCCTTAGACAGATCTGGCAAAAAGTTTTACACATCTGCTACCCTTGCTATGAGGGCCTTGAATTGGCAGTTTCATATGGTTAAATGCCAAGAAACTATACTGGATCAGATGAAGCAGAAACTGATGGGTATAGAGAACAAGAGTTCATCTAAAGAGATATTAGACCTTTGTAATTCCTGCTCTTAGGTAGCAAAGCACTCCCTGCACTGTGGCTATAATGCTATGGATGCTTCTAGTAGGGCTGCAGCTACAGGTTCTGTCATCAGAAGACATGCTTGGCCGAGGGAGCAGTCCCTTCCAGAGCATGATAAATCCAGCCTCCTGCATGCCTGTTTGGACAAAGACATTCTCTTTGGTCCCAAGGTTGAGGCTATGCTCAAGAAACTGAAAGACAAGGCTAAGTCCATGCAGACTGTTAAGGGCTTTCTTCAAATCCAACCTCCATGTTTCAGCAGAAATAACCCCACTAAATATTAGTCCTTTCCCTCTCAATCTAAGACTAGGCAAATAAAGCCACACAGGGAAAGGAGCCAAAGACAGCACCAATGGCCCAAGCAACGGCAGTTAGAACCCATTAGGTCAGGGTGTTCATGACCACAGGACCCTGGAAGTGAGCAATCATACTCAGCCATGGTACTCCTTAACCCCTCCCCTCCCTATCCCATCCCCAACACACCCCTCCCAGGCCAGGGGGGAGGAGGCTATCACTATTCCACAAAAACTGGACTCTCATTTTTACAGGCTAGTGACATGTAAAATGGGCATGCCTTCGTGAAGGTTGGGCGTCAGGCTGGCAACTCGGCACCATAAAAATCTACTGTCAATCATTAGCAGACTGGAGTTCCACTGTGGCGACCCCTAACCGGGAAAAGCCGAATAAAGAAGTGGGTGTTAAACATTATTCTAAAGGGTTACAAACTCAAATTCAAGCAACCTTTGGTTCTTTCAGGCTTCCCAGACACTCCACCAAATCAAAAATCTGAGGCATTGACCCAGACAGAGTTACTGTGCACTCAGGGCTGTATGGAACTGGTACCAGAACCCAGAAAAGAAATGCTGGGACCCAGAAAAGAAGTTGTATAGCGGCCAGTTCTGGACCTGTCAAGACTCTATCAATTATCTGCAGGTTCAAAAATTCAAGATGCTAATCCTTCAAAAACTTCTGCCTATTATCTCACCAAATGCTTTCATGGTTACCCTGGACCTAAAAGATGCATACCTGCATGTTCCTATAGAAAAATCACCCAGAAATTTCTTACACTTCAGAGTAGGTACCAGGCACTATCAGTTCTGTGCTCTTCCCTTTGGCTTGAATACTGCTCCCAGGATCTTTACAAAATGCCCCATTGATAGCCTTCTACAGAACAAAGGAGGGATCCAAATTTATCAATGCACAGAAATCTGAAACAGACCCCAAAACCAGGATTATGTTCCTAGGGGCCCTACTGGATTTAGCTCTCCAGAAGGCCTTCTTATCCCTGGAAAAGGTCTCTTTCCTGACCCTGTATGTCAAAAATATCATGGCCAGGGATTACATCACAGCCAAAGAGTACCTCAGGGCCCTGGGTTACATGGCCTCTTGTTTCGTCATGATTCCCCTGGCCAAGACTGCACATGAGAAAACTTCAATGGTACCTCAAGAATGTATGGTGCCAACATTCACAGCCAAGATAAAGCTGATCCCTTGCCTCAGGAAGGAATTTGCTCATTGGGCCCAGGCTTACTCCCTCAGTCTGGGTCTCCCATTCAAATTCATCTCTCAGGAACAAACTGTGACAACAGAAGCATCAGAAGTAGCCTGGGGAGCCCACTTCAACTGCCTCCGGGCTCAAGGAAAATGGGACTCCAAGCTCAGATTCAAACACATAAATCAAAAAGAACTTATGGCAGTCCAAAATGATCTGATAGCCTTCCAAAAGAAATGGAAACCTGGAGTACTAGTTGTGAATACAGACAATGCCATGGTTAAGTGTTGCATAAACAAATGGGGGGACACACTCTTACTCATTTTGATGCCAAGAAATGGATGTTTGGGAAAGAACACATTCCCTAGGGTTAAGCTCATGCCACAGTACCTGCTGGGAGTACCCAAGCAACTAGCAAATTACCTCAGCAAAAGCCTCTCAGACCCCTGCGAGTAGCAACTGCATTGGGAAGTATTTATCAGCATAGCCATTGATAGACCTTTTTGCCACCAAGGAAAATGATCATTTGAAAAAGTTTTTCTCCAGGGACAAAATGAAGTCAGCCTGAAAGACAGATGCTTTCTCTTTCACTTGGACAGGCCTTTTCCTCTATGCCTTCCCTTCAATACCTGCTCCCCAGGGTATTGCTAAAGGTAAAAGAGGAGCAAAGAGTAATGTTAATAGCCCCAGATTGGCCCAGGCAACACTGCTACTTGCTGCTCAGCCTAACCAGCACAGAGCCATGACAGCTGCCACAGATAATGGACCTACTAACATAAGAAAATGGCAAGACTATGCACCCCAACCTGCGGACTCTCAGATTATCAGTATGGAGGATACTTTGATTTCATGGAAGGAACCTCTTCTTGACAAACAGGTCTAGGATATTCTGAAAGAGGCCAGTTGTCTCGTAGCACTAGAAAATCTTACTCTACCAAATGGAAAAGATTTACCCTTTGGTACAGGAAGAAAAGCACAAAACCCTCATCTAGCCAAGATTGCTGTCATTCTGTCTTATTCCACCAGCCTTTTTGACAACAATCTCTCTTACTCTGTCTAAAAATCCATGCTTCAGCTATTTCAGCCTACCTGCCTTCTCAGCCTCCCATCTTTTTTTACACCATCATGAAACAGTTTCTGAGAGGAGTCATTCACATTAGGCCTTCCAGAAAGCCTCCAGTTCAACCCAGGGACCTAAATTTTGTGTTTGAGAAACTTACCCTTCCTCCCTTCGAATCAGCTGCTTCCACCAAGTTAAAAATTTTGGCCTGGAAGACTGTCCTCTTCCTAGCTATCATCTCAGCCAGCAGAGTTTCTGAGCTTCAAGCTCTCGTGTGTGGAATCCTTCATCATCTTCCACCCAGACAAAGTCTCACTCAGGACTAACTCCTCCTTTATGCCTGAGGTGGTGACAGAGACCTCGTTAAATCAATCCATGCATTTGATTAATTTCTTCCCAAACCCAAAAAAAACAAGGAGGGAAGGACAAAACACAAGAAGGGAAGGATACTTCTTTCCTTGGATGTATGCAGGCAACTCCATTACTACTTAGGAGCAGGACTATCAGGAAATCAGACCAACTTTTTGTGGCCTTTGCCAGTAGTTCTGAGGGGAAAACATTTTCTAAACAAACCATCTCCAAATGGATCTCCCACTGCATCTCCTTCTGTTACAGCCATCATGGTAAGAAAGCCCCTGATGCTGTGATGACACATTCCATCAGGTCTACTGCTACCTCTGCTGCCTTTCTTAAAGGGGTGCCCACAAACAGCAACTTGATCTTCAATATATACCTTTACCAAAAAATTACCATCTTTCTGCCTTCTCCAAGTCTAGAGTAGGATTTGCCACTGCTAACTTGCAGGACCTCCTCCCTTCCTTTCAGCTTTGGGAATCATCCCACAAGTTAGGATTGCAACAGTGAAACATGGAGAACATAGTACAGTTGTGTATACTTACCATAAATGTAGATGTTTGAGTGTATTCACTGTTGCAGTATCCCCCCCCCCCCCCGTCTACAGGGTAGGCTGGGACATTTTCCTTTTCAGTCATGTTAATCTTCTTTTCACCTTTCCTTTTACCTGGATTACAGGGTCCTAGACCCTTGACCTCAGGGTCTGTCTGGGGGGATCCTACTTTAGGGGCAAGAAAATTACATCACGGCACTAGCTGATTCCCCTTATACCAAAATGTACTGATGTCGGATAGGGCATCCACTGGCTCCAGGAGGACGAAAACTATTTTCCTCCTTCCACCAAACACTAATACGTGTGAGAGATGCAATTATACAGCCAAACTGGAGGCTAAGCTCTCTCAACCCAAGACTGGACCAGGCAGTCAAGAGGAGAGGGGAATTACTTGCATCACCCCACCAGTCTCACATAGACCTATGAAACCAGCACTGGAAAAAACAACACACTCGGCGGCTCTAAATAAAAATCTGCAAAAGCAACAGAGACCTCCAAAGCAGACATCCAAGCAACCTCCACCCCTCAACACAAACCATGAAACACATACTTCACAAAACCAGTATGCCACACAATCACAGCCCTTAAGGCAAAATTACATACCCAGCAAACTAGTAATAGGTGACTCTATAGTCAGGCACAGTGACATCCTACTCACTAGGCTGAACAATGCGAAGGTTACTGTTAGTTGCCTGTTGGGTGCCAGGATCCGCCACATAACACAAGTACTCAGGTCACTCCAGAACAAGTACAAATATGACTCTGTCATTGTCCATATTGGTGTGAATGAACTGAGCTGTACCTCCCTGGACTACATGAAGAGAGACATGGAGGAGCTCTCTGATCATGTAGCCCAGGCCAGTATGACCCTGACCCTAAGTAGTATCCTGCCCTCACCAAGAATGATACCATGGTATAGAGAAAAAATTATCAATTTCAACAATTGGCTAAGCTTCTGGTGTCATTCAAAGGGGATCCAGTGTCTGTCAGCCTGGGATGACATGCTCGACAAGCCACGCTGCTTTGCTAGAGACGGCTTGCACCTGTCACTCTTAGGGTTTCGAATACTGGCCAAGGCTCTTGCCACCCCCATAGTGCCTCTTTTAGGCAAGGCTCAAAAGACAAACCCATTGATGTAAATAGCACAAGTAACAAAAAACTGAGAGTAATGCTGCTCAATGCCAGAAGTCTAAACCTCAAAATGCATGCACTCGAGACGCTCTTCAGTATGGACAAAATTGATATATGTGCAGTAACAGAAACCTGGTTTAAGGCTCCAGAGAGCACCCCAGCACTACCAGGCTACAACTCATACCATACATTTCAGCAACAAAACCCAGACCGAAATACAAAAGGCAGGGGAGTAACCATATTAATCAATGATACCCACACCTCCAGGTTAGTGGCACAACACGATGCTTCCGAGATCATCCACATGCAACTAACAATGAGCAAAACTGCTATTCAAATTATAGCTTGATACAGATCACCCACCATGTCCCCAGGACCCCCACTTTGCTTTCCTGGAAACACTGGGAAACATAAAGGTCCTACGAAACACCCTGATATTGGGTGATTTCAATTACACAAACATTAACTTGCCCAACATTTCCTTGAATTTATAAACGGAAACGCCATGGATCAACTGGTCAACACCCCCACCAGAGGTGACAATAGACCGGTGTTCCACACTGGAGGTCAACCCGTCGCTGGTTAGATCTGACCATAAACTAATCACTCTGGATATCCACATTCCGCAACCACCCCAGGTCAAAGAAACCACCGTGAAAAAATTTTCAAAAGCAAACTTCACATTACTTAAGACGGAGGTGGGAAGTTTCAAAGCCCCCATGCTAAAGGATAATGCTGTCCAAGCTGCAAAATCCTTTACTAATGCTCTCTACGGGCACCTAGAAGAATGCATGGATCATGCTATCCCAAACAAAACCAAGACTCACTCCTCCAAGTAAAGGAAACCAGTCTGGTGGACCCCTGCCATAAACAAGCTATACAATAGAAGGAGAAAATTAGTACAGAAAAGAGTAAAATCCCAAGAAGGGAAGACATCCCTGATCAGTATCAGCAAGAAACTACGTTCCCTCATAAAATCATCCAAATCTAGCTTCGAAAAAAATTTGCCATGGACTCCAAGGATAACCACAAGGCATTCTTTAGCTATTTCAAGAATCTAAGTGGCAATTCTCAGATCTGCTCGGAGTTAGTGCAGAATGGCACAAAATACACTGAACTGACCGATACAGCCAACATCCTGGCAGACAGGTTCAGTGCAAACTTCACCCCCCTCTCACCCCCAAATGGGCCTATAACTATACCAGAAGAATGTAGTGGCCCTGAAATCACAGACACTCAAGTTAAAACAGCCCTCTCCAAAGCCAAAAACACAGCATCAATGGGACTGGACGGTGTCCCAGGCTGTGTACTACACAAGCTCAAAGATGAACTAACCCCTCACCTAAACACAGCCTCTCCACTGGCTAAGTGCCCACAGAGTGGCTCACACCAACGGTTATTCTGGTCTACAAAGGTGGAGCCACAATGGACCCCAGGAACTATCACCCTATAACACCAAAAAACTTCAGGTAAAGTAGAGCGAAACACCAACCACAGAGATGAAAAATCTTCCTTTATTCACATGTCCTGGTACGTCGGCAATTCGCCATCAATGGAACAATTCATCAAAGCAAACTCATCTCCTTAAATACAGTGACAATTAACTCATCAATCAATCAATTCATTAACTAGAACTATTTGGATTTTAACCTCAATTCATTGTTTAAAGTCCCAAAACATCATGCCCAACAATAAATAAGTACCTAAATACCTCTAATCCATTAATTCATTAATATATGAGCACAAATGTACCATTTCTTGACTTTCATAATTCACAATTATTACAAACTAACAGTCATGTTAAGTCCAAAAACATGGATATATATATACACCATAGATGAATGAGAAAATAAATACTTCAAGTTCACATAAATCTACTGCTTATAAGTTTTTCTAAACTTCAAAATACATTTTTCATCAGAATATCACACAATGTCATCACATATTGACATATGAATAACAAATGCAACATTTCATAATACTAAATTCACTAAACGTAAATTGTCAAAATGCAAAGTTGTCATAGTACAAAAAATATCAAATTACATCGAAATTAACTTGTTGGTGTATTATTAACTATCGCCCTATAAGCCTGACTAGCTTGGTCTGCAAAACTATCGAGCGCATCATCATGGATCTCATTAACAGAGACATTGGAAACCTCCAAACACTGGACCCTACCCAGTTCAGCTTTAAGGGCAGATCATGGCTTCTAAACCTGGTGGACTTCTTTGAGACAGTTACCAAGGCTATAGACGAGGGAAAGGTGGTTGGGAGGGTGGCCTAATGGTTAAGGTGTTTGCCTTGCAAGCAAAAGGTGCAGGGTTTGAGTCTCACAAAGGATAAATGGCTAGGCTTAAAATGGCTCGCAAGGGCAGTTAGCTTAGTACTAATCTATGAACCTATGAACCTATGAACACAGCCTACCTATACCTCGCAAAGGCCTTCAACACCATTCCCCACTCAGGTATTATAGGCAAGCTCACCAGCCTGAACATAAACACATACGTCACGAGATGGGTTGCCAACTAGCCTACGGACAGAACCCACATGGTAAGAGTTGCGGGATCTAGGTATGACTCTAAACCAGTTACAAGTGGCATTCCCCAGGGCTCAGTCCTAGGACCCCTCCTGTTCGGCATATACTTCTCAGAGGTACAGAAAAGCACAGGAGGACTATGGCTGACCAAGTTCGCGGACGCCTGCAAACTAGGGGCTATAATTGATTCTCCGGCTGACACAGACATTCTCCAAAAGGGTCTCACTGAGACAGATACCTGGTGTCAAAACCATGGCCTCAAGCTAAATGCCAAAAAGTGCATAGTCATCCCCTTTAAAAAATCAAAGTACCCACAAACTACCACATAGGTGGTAGCCCCCTAAATACGGAAGACATAATAAGGGATCTGGGGACCCAAGTAGATAGTAACCTCTCCTTGATAATCACATTGCCAAAGTGGTTAGAAAATCCTTCTATGTGGCCCACCTAATGACAAAAGGGTTTGCATCCAGGTCGAAAGAGGTCATTGGGCACCTCTATGCATCACTCATCAGACCCATCATAGAGTACAATGCCCCATTTGGGATGTACCTTACAAGACACCTGTAACAACTGGAAAGACCACAGAAGCTCCTCACCATGAGGATCACTGGCCTCAAGCAGATGCCCTATGCAGCTTGACTGAAGAAACACCAGCTGTACTCAGTTGCATACTGCCTGACATACAAGGCCATATCCAACCCAGAATTGATGGACATGCTCCACCTAAAGAAAACCATATCCCCTCGAGCCACATGCTCCAGGGATCTAAACCTCACCACAACAATAAATAGGATGTGCTGGATGGATATATTTCTGTCCCAGAGACTTCCCATGCTCTGGAACAAGATTCCAATATACATTAGGCAGAGCTCCTTGCTAACCCTCTTCAAGAGAAACCTTGACGAGTGGATGGGAAACCAAGTTTGTCCCAGGGATCCCTTCAATGGCTCTGCTTGACAGAGGCACAGGGAACTAATCTAAGGGGACGGTGAAAGCCAACACATTCCTGCTAGGCTTATAAATGGCTTCGGGCAGAGAGCCTAGTACCTACCTATGAACCTATGGTCAGGTCAGCCAAGGGCTTCCATGGCGGAAAATACACTTGATCATCTAAATTTATAGTAAGTATACACAACTGTACTTTCTGCTGATAGGGATGAATGCAATTAGGGATACAGACAATAGGCAATATGAGGCTGGTATTTACTGCAGAAAACTGGCAAAAGAACCAAGGTACTGGGAGCAAATAATTAGAGAGGGAAAGGTAATAGAATGGGAAGAGGCCAAGAATTTATTTGGACTGCAGGCTACAGAATGTCTTCCCTATTAGGGATTTTTATCAGAGTATAGGCAAAGAGAAAGAAATAGGGGGATCCACAGAAACTGCTGTTAAAAAAGAGATAATTAGTTGAGTATATAAAATATTGCATGTTAACTATGAGAATCAATCACAGGAAGTTACAAATGACTGGGAAGAGAGACTGGATGTATGACTCCCAAATATGCAACAATGTCTAGAAGATTTGGACTTCCAAGATGGCTGCACACTGAGTAACAACTTAACTCTAACTCTCCCAGTGTGAAAACAGAAACTCAACAGAAAAGGTCAGTACATTTTTGTTTATGGGTACATTTCAGTAATGGGCTAATAAGTGTACTGCCTGGATGCCAGGTAAAAATAAATACAGAGGACCTGGAAAAAATCAGCTACAAAAAAGTGAGGAAGAAACACCGACTGTGGAAAGTTCTACAGTCATTCAGAAAAAAGCAATGCAACCTCCAGACATGACTTCCAGTAACCTACATGAAGATATAAGACAAATGTACACAGCACTGGTTAAAATAAATGAAACACTGATGAAATATATCAACACAAATAACAAAAGGCTGGAAAAAATGGAAGAAGCTTTAAACAGATATTCAGATGAGGTGATAAAGCTGCAAAAAATCAGAAGTTGGAATGAAAAAAAGGCCGGCTGAATACAAGACTGCTCAGGAAGAGATATTTCAAAACATAATGTAATTAGAGGATATAGCACATAGGGAAACTTAAGATTTTTCAGTTATACTAGAGAAGCTGGAAGGAACAGACTGTATTAATTTTATGAATGCACAAATAAGCAATTGGACTGGAATTCCAGAGCAGGAACTGTTCATTGAATGGGAATATCATGTGTATGCTCCAAACCTAGCCATAAGAAAGCAACCTAGACCTTTAATAGTAAAGATGCGATCCTACCAGCAGTAGGAGTTGATTCTGACAAAACTGTGGCAGAAGGACAAAATACTAAAAGTGGGAGAGAGCAGAGTGTTTTTGGAGAATGAGTACTCGTACACCAGGCAGAAGATGAGCAAATTTATTCTACTATTCAGGGAATGTTGAGATGTAGGTGTGAGATGCAAACTGCTGTACCCAGCTGTCTTCAAGGTATTCTTCCGTGGAGAAATAAAATCATTTTTTGATGAAGTACATGCTAAGGAGGAAATATAAAAGTTTGTCCCAGAAAAAGTGAGCTATGAAACAGGAGGAGATTCTGCTTCTTGTTCTTGTGGTAATAAAGATCACAGAGTGACTGTACATGTGAAACCTTTTCTATTGCTCAATGGAAAATGTTGTAGAGAAGGAAGGGAGCTCAAGAATTGACTAGAAGAATCAAGAGTACATTAGAAATGAAGCAGAAACGGGATTTGGTATATGGAGATGAACAGTAATAAAACCAGTAATGTAATGTGGGATTACAATGCAATAATTCTATTTGTGAAATATGACAGAACAAGAAAATCTAAAAATATTGGACTTTTTTAGAATTTGTTGGACCTGTGGAGGGATTGTAAAGTATATGCCCTACTTCATGTCATTAATGTTTGGAAAATGCTTTGGAGGGGGGCAGATAACTGTAAGTAAAGAAAACATTTTTTCTTGATAGTGCTATTTTTGTGGTGTATGTTTTTTTTTGCATGCTACAAAGTAAATTTTCTCTGTTATTTTAAGTGTAATGGGGATTGTAAATAGGTGTTGCTGTTCTATTTTTCTCTTTCTTTCTCCCATATTTCTTTCTTCTTGTTCATTTTTAAGAAATGTAAGCACAACAATGTAAAAAAAAAGTCTTGTTAAAAAAAGCATGACAAAAGAAAAATTAACTCTCTTTTTCTCATTCTTACATGGGAAGATGACTGGTTTAAAGACATTAGATTGATTTAGTAACATGTTTTAGTTGAAAGCAAGTAAATGAAAAAGAATATTGAATATCATGAGTTTTTTCTAGCAAATGAATGTATGCTTAGTAGCAATTATGTATCTGGCCCTCATGTCTCCATGGAAACAATCTGATAAAGAGAAATTGACTGGTTCTCATGTCTCCATGAAGACAACCTGATAATGAAAAATTGACTGTCTGGTTCTCATGTCTCCATGGAGACAATCTGATAGAGAATATGTTTACAGACTGATATAGAGTGATTGGCTGGGGGAAAAAAGAAAAGAGAAACTGGCTAGGAGATAATGTTCTTTGAAAGCATTCAGGGGTTTTCCCAGCTGGGATAGCAATAAAGATAAGACAAAACCAATTAGCACCTAGTTTAGAAGTACAGGCTACACCATGTGTCTTAGCATGGATAACCTTTCTTTTAGGCTAACCCAAGACTGAGAATATGTCTGTCAGTTTGGGACATTTGTTCCTATTAGGAGAGTAAAACTTCAGTATTTGAAGATGTACATAGTTTTGTGTGTTAGTATTAAATTAATAGGCCTCAGGGAGTGTTGGAGGTTTGTTTGTTTTTGTTTGAGGACTTTCAATAAAACAAAAAGTTTTGTAAGATTTGACAAAGACTCAAATGGATATGACAGGAAACAACTATATAAATGTTCAACCTGCCAAACAGTATATGCATGTAACTCAAAGTCTGGAACTAGACATTTAACAAAAAAGGTGCATCACATAAAAGGTGGGAATAATAACTTTTAACACAATTATGCTTTTTGTAATGTCTTTAAATGTCAGTGGTCTCACAGATAAATATATAAAAAAGAAAGAGTAGTGAATTATATTAAAACTGTAGTGCGGGAGCTTAGGGAGCCTATAACAAGAAATGTGGCAAGAGATCATGTAGATATTTTAGAAATATTTCAGACATTCTATGAAAGTCTGTATAAAGCAAACAAATATGGAAATCAAGAAAAGATACAAATGGAAATGTTTATGGAGGAATTCAATATGCCAAGGTAAGTGGTAGATGAGGCTCAGTTACTAATGGTTAGGATAGCAGGAGATGAGATAAAAATTGTGATGTATAACCAATCTAGAGGAAAGTCCCTAGGAATAGATGGTATTCCTGTGGAAGTTTGGAAGCAAGGAGGGGAAAACTGATAAAGATTTGGATGGTTTTAACAGTATTTTAAGAGGAGAAGTATCAACATCCTGGAAGAAAGTAGTGGTAGCTGTAATACCCAAAGAGGGTAAAGATCCATCAGATCCAGTTTTATATAGGCCCATTTCAATAATAAACAATGATTATAAAGTGTTCTTGTCTATAATGGCTAAATGAATGGGAAAGTAATGCCAAAATTGGTAGATATGGATCAGTGTGGTTTTGTGGAGGGGAGGCAAACATTGCCGACATTAACAGAACATTGATGATCCAGAGGGAAGCAGAATGTAAGAAAACAACCATTGTTGTTGGTGGATCTTGATACAGAGAAATCATTTGACAGAGTAAGCTGGAACTTTAAAAGCATGGCAATGGAAGCATTTGCATTTTAAAAAAAAATTATAGGGTTGATTAGGAGGATACATGAAGGATTGGAAGTGAAATTTAAAGTGGGTGCAGTCCTCTCTGATAATTTTTGATTGAGCAGAGGAACTAGGCAGGGGTGTCCTCTTTCCCCTTTGTTATTTGCATTATATTTAGAACCACTGGCAAAGAAAATAAGGGACTCCGAAATGTAAGGATATAATTGGTATGGTAGTCAAGAAAGGCTGGCTGTATTTGCAGGTAATATTATTTTAGACCCGAGAAAAACAGAAAGAGGTATTAGTGTTGTGGGACATTTTGAGTCAGTTTCAAATCTTTTTGGGATACAAAATTAATGAAAATAAAACAAATAAATAATGGTAAATTATGTACCCACATATGAATTGGTTCGGCAATATCCATATTTATGGGGACATGATAAAATTAAGTATATTGGAGTACGGATTAAAATGTGGTGTGGCAGCTAAGGGTATGTGGGAAGAGACTAATCAAAAGATAATACAAAAATGTAGGAAATGGAATCTTTGTTATATGGCTATTGATAGTAAGGTACAAGCAGTTAAAATGTTTTTAGTCCCATTAGTCTTATACACAGGTCAAACATATTTTTATCAACCAGAGGAGAAGTTGTGCATAACAATTAATAAAGAGCTGAAGGACTTTATCTGGGAGGGGAAGATGGCAGGAATCGAGTGGAATAAGCTGATTCTTCAGGGAGGGTTGGGATTACCCAATTTGAATGGGGTAATTCAGAGCTACACAGTTAAAGCTCCTATACATAGCACAAGCAGAAAACTATAATTCAAAGTGGAAAGGGATGATAATGAAATGGGGAGGGGGTGCTGTAGAAACGAGAAGAAACTGGGATTTTGGATGCAGGCCTTTAAGGAGAATAATAATAATACTCATACATAATATTATATCTATAAAGTAGCAGAAAGTAGCCTAAGAACTAAGCCAACATGGGAATGGAGAATGGAGATTCTGCCGATAGGGATGACTGCAATTAGAGATATAGACAATAGACAGGATGGGCTGGTATTTATTGGAGAAAAATGGAAAAAGAACCAAGGTATTGGAAGCAAATAACTAGACAGGGAAAGATGATAGACTGGGAAGACACCAAGAATCTATTTGGACTGCAGGTTAGAGATTGCCTTCCATATCCAAGGATTGATATCAGGGTATAAGCAAACAGAAAGAAATAGGGGGTGCTAAATGAAAGACCAACACTGGCAGAGTTTTCGTTAGAACATAGAGCAGAAGTTGCCATTAAAAAAGGAATAATTAGAACATATAAAATATTTCATGATAACTATAAGAATCAATCAGAGGAGGTTATAAAGGATTGGGAAGAGAGATTGGATAAGCAATTCACAAAGAAACAATGGGAGGATATATGTATGCCTCCCAAATAAGCAACTAAATCTAGAAGATTTAAGATTTTTGCTTGGAAATGTTTGAATGAAAATGATTGGGTAGATTATAAGTGATGTAAATGCTTTGCAACTGACAGTGTGTCATGGTTTGTGATGTAATATGCTTGCAACTAGAATTGTGTTGATATGGTTTGTTTTCATTTATATAACTGTATGATTGCCTATGTTGTAATTGATGGTTTAATAAAGATGTTTCTTGTTTAAAAAAGGCTGGGGTTGAATAATTTAAGTAATGTTGCTTAGGTTACATGATATATAGCAATACATGTGAAGTATAATGTTTGTAAATGTGAACTTGTTAATACAGTTTGATTACTTTCATATAAATGTAAATTTGCCTATGTCACAAGTAATTCAATAAAGATGTTTAATAAAAAAAAGTTTAGAAGATTTAGGATATTTGCTTGGAAGTGTTTACATAGGTAGTTTTATACCTCAAGTAGACTCCAAAGAAGTTTTCCTCAGGCCAGGGTGAGCAAACTGGTATAACTAAAGAAATTATTTTTGAGCTATGATACAGAATAAGAATTGAATAGACATAGTAAGGCCTTGCTGAGTCTAATTATGGTGGCTGCCAAAAAAGCAATTACTAGAAAATGGAAATCAAAAGTCTAAACAAATTGTGCTAGAAACAGTGAATATAGTAACAGAGATAAAACAACTGGAAATTGGATATTTAGAATAGAGTAGTAGCAAATTTCATAGAAAAATGGGAATTGTGGGAACGATACATGCAGAATAATGTTTTGTAGAAGGAATGAGGTTTAAAAGAAGACAGGCTTTTTGAATAAGCTATGTAATGTTCGACTGACAATGACTAGACAGATTATAAGTGATGTATAAATGTTTGCAACTAAAAATGTCAATATTGTTTGTTTTCATTTATATAAATATATGATTGTCTAAATCACAAGTGATAATTTAATAAAGATGTTTCTTGTTTTAAAAAAATAAAATGGAAATTTCTGGAACAATTCATGCAGAAAAATTGTTTGGAGGAGGAATGAGGCGAGAAGGCATTCACTGAATACGTTAAATGACATTGCTTAGATTACATGATATATAACAAAAAATGCTTATAAACTTGTTTTGGTTTGGTTGCTTTTATATAAATGCAAGTCTTTCTATGTCACAAGCGAAAATAAAAATAATGGTGTTTTAAAAAAAAATAATTTGCTAGGTTTCTTTCCTAATTTTACTTATAAGGGTTAACACATGCTTCATTGCCTATACCTTCACAACCAGTTGAGATTCTATTTGTAAAGAACAAAACTTCAGGAAATCAGACAAACTCTTTGTGTCCTTTAGAGTTAAACGTGTGAAACCACTTTCTAAGGTAAATTCATCCAGATGCATATTCTTTATTTATACTATGAAAGGTATACCTCTTCCCAACAGACCAAAAGCCCATTATACCAGGGCAGTATCTGCTTCTATGCTATTTTTGGGAATGCTTCTTTACCTGATGATTGTGCAGCAGTTACCTGGTTTAACACTCATACCTTTGTATCATATTATAAAATAGACATTCAGTCCAGATCTATGGCATCTTTTGGTTCCACCATTTTGTGGAATATTCTCTCCTGATACAACTCATTCTGAATGGCTAGGAACTATCCCACAAATTTAGGTGAACAGAAAAGACAACACTGGACACGAAAGTTATTTACTTACCATAACACTATATCAGTATGTTCCATCTCTCTCAACCATTCCGCCCTCCATCCCACTTCTAAATTGTCACTACTATTTGTGCTCTTGGTGGACCTTGTAGTCCAGTCTGAAGTATGTTGTGGAGACCTTTGTTTAATCCTTAGACTGTTGTTAGGGTGACCTTGAATATGCAGGTCAGGTATGGTAGAGAAAACTCAATCTGAGGAGATTGGGTCATGCAGAGAATTATGGGAGAGGAAGTTAAGCTTTGGAGCTGAAGATTTTGAAGTGCTAGCCTCGGATCCAATAACCCACAGGTTGAGATGGACAAAAGAAGACAACATGGATCTAGCATTATTGTAAATACGTGACTTTTATTTTTACCCAGTAGAGCAAGAGAAATGTGTTTGCAGGTAACATAGGTAAGGCTGAGTGTATGGGGAGTACATTTTACCAAAAATACCCCAACTAGTCCTTGCACATGGACAACTTGGACTTTGCCTGTGGACCTTGCTCCTAGGGGCTCAACATGCAGGATTTATGGGATCACCATCAGCAAAAGAAACACATCAGCCTAAATGAGATGCCAACTCTCTTCCTGGACATAAGGGCCATGAGCCAGCTCTGGAAAAAAAGAGACCCTCTAAGTAGTGACAGACAATACTTCATTTATGTGATACAGCAACAGAAAGGCACAAGGTCATACCCACTGTGCAGCTTAGTCATGATAACTTAGGAAGTGGTACTACAGCACAGTATGCTTCTTATGGGGGTGTATGTTCCCCAGAAATAAATTCTGTGGCATACAAGTTCAGTGGGAACAAGATAATAGCTCATGAGTGGATGCTACACTGGGAGGTCTTCCTACAGCTAGTACACAGATGCAAGTGTACCACAGATAATTTTGTTTCAAGAGAAAATAGTTGAGACTGCTTTACTCCAGGAGTCCATTCAGGGAGGCTGGGTGGCAGAATCCTCCATAATGTTGACAGCCACAAGGTGATGAAAGAAAAATACAGAGGTGCTTCTCCTGGTCCACCTGGTCCCTTTTTTGCCAAAGACAACACTGGTTGTCTCTGTTGGTGGAGATAGCAGAGAAATGTCAAAACACTCCCAGACATAGTAGACCTACTTTCCCAGGATAGGGGGTTCTCAGATATTGAAACTTAACAGTTTGAAGGATAGGTTTTTGATACCATTCTGACACCAGTGCACAGAGAATGTGTTCAATATTTTTAGGGAATCTAGGAGACCTGCCAAAAAAGGGCTTCTATTTCAAGGTGGAGAAGACACCACCCAGTGTCATTACAGTGGGCAGGAACAATACATTGGAGGGGTAGATACTTGAGTGACTTGCTTAAAGCTGGTTTATCTTACACCTTCATCAGGGCCCACCTTTCAGCCTATCTGCCTTGGGATCATCCTCTATCCAGCCTATCCCAAATTTAGCAGTCCCTGAAGGGGTCCTACACTTTTGAACATGAAAAAAGGGTGGCACCCCAGGGCCTGAACTATGTTTTTTTAAAGCTGACTTAAGCTCCTTTTGAGACAGCAGTTAGCACTCATTTGAAATTCTTCTTTTCATCATAGGGACAGGGTAAGCCTTACAAACCAACCCATACTTTTTGCTGGAAGGAGTATTTACCCTCAACCAGATTATCCAGCTTACCTGTTTTCTTCTATAACAGTCAGAACAGGGGTAAATAATTCTGCATTCTCTGGACAAGCAGAGGCAGCCCAGGTTGTACTTGAATAGGAGAAAAGACTTTGGGAAAACCTTGTAGTTTTGTCTCTTTGGTTGATAAGAAAACACAGTCATTTACAAAACAAACCATATGTAAATTGTTGTGCCATTGCATGCATTTCTGCTATCACAGCAAGGCCCACACTGTGGTCCAGCAAAAGCTCACTCTACCACAGCAACAGCAGCAACTACTGTTGCCTTTGTGCAAGAAGTGAATACCAAATTAATCCTAGAGGCTGCTACCTGTTCGTGTGTCCACACCTTCACCAAGCAGTGTGTGTATGCCTGAGGGATGCAGATGTTGTAAGGTGTCAAAGCCTGCAGATTTAAGAGCTACCATACCTGCTTTTTGTGTTCAGACTTATGTTGATATACTCTGGAGGGGTGAAAAATCCCAGCAGTCTTTTGGGTCTTGATAGATGTTTCGCTTGTTAACTGAAGACCCCACCTAGGCACCCATATAGTGCAGGGAATGTTGTATCTTCTAAAGAAGGAAGCTATGCATCATCTGGCTAGCACTCAGAGTAGTCATTTGGGTCCCCAAGCCCTTGGAAAAACAACTATTTCCTCAATATTGTATATACTGTCATTGGTCTGTTTCTATTTAATAAACTAAGATTTTAAAAGGCAATTCCCCTCTTCAGAGGTATGTTGCTAGTAGGGTCTTGGGTGATGACAAGGGGTGTTCTTTCACAGCAATCAACATAGCTGAGGTCAATATCTGATAGATGTTGAGAGTCACGTCTACAGTTGAGCTCTGGAATTTTCAGGATGAAGGTATTCCAGAGGTAAGGCAATATACAGAACAATCTCCGCCATATGAGTGAATGTGATCCTCCTCTCATGGCAGGAGGGATGTGGTAGCAAATACATTCTGCATTCAGTAGTACAGATATTTTTAAACATTTCTGCTGATTCCATATCACACTGAAAAGCTCAGAGAAGAAAGAGCAAAATTCTTGCCTGTCTTGTGGTGGCTGAAAAGGTGATGGTTTCACATTTTATGGACCTTAGCAGTACAGGCAATTCTACCTTTCCTAACCAAGGATAATCCCACACAATTAGTGCTTTAATTAGCTCTACCTCAAAGCTTTGCTTATGATGTAGACCCCTTCATTCTGCTGGACTCAGCAGACAAGTGATGGCCCTCTTGTGTGTCTAAAACTACTATGAAGCCTTTTTGATAAGGATCATAGGAGGTTACTACACTATTGGCTCTATGGCCTTTACAAGCCTAACCATGTTATATGCTTGTTCCCTTATAGACCAAGATGTACTATAGTCTATATTTGCAAAGTGAATCTAAGATCAGCACCAGCTGCCTGTCCAAGAGGGAAATAGGTGAAACCCCCAGGGTAAATATATGCCCACTTAAAACCTATTAACATAATACTAACAGAAAAAACTATTTACATCTTCAACTATTGAAGTTTCACCCTCCTAATAGGAACAAAACTTCCAAACTGACAGCCACACTCACAGTCTTGAGTTAACCTAAAAGAAAGGTTATGCATGCTAAAGTACATGGTGCATCCTGTGCTTCTACTAAGTGTTAATTGGTTTTGTCTTAGCTTTCTCCTTAGCATGTACTTCATCAAAAAATGATTTTGGTCCTCCAGGGAATAATACCTTGAAGACACCTGGGTAGAGCAGTTTGAATCTCACACCCACATCTCGACATTCCCTGAATAGTGGAATAAATTTGCTTCTCTTCTGCCTAGTCCACAATGAGTAATCCTTCTCCACACCCTGCTGTCTCCCACTTTTAGTACTTTGTCCTTCTGCCACAGTTACATCATAATCAACTCCTCCTGCTGGTAGGATTGCATCTTTAATATTAATTGTCTAGGTTGCTTTCTCATAGCTAGGTTTGAAGCATATACAATGTGTCATTTCAACTAACAACTCCTTATGTGGAATACCAGTCCAGTTGCTTATTTGTGCTTTCATAAAATTAATGCAGTCTGTTCCTTCCAGCTTCTCTGGTATAGCTGAAAATCTCAAGTTTTCTCTATGTGCTCTGACCTCTAATTTTATTATTTTTTGAAACATCTCTTCCTGAGCAGTCTCACATTCATCCAGCCTTTCTTCATTTCGATCTTTGAGTTTTTCAGCTTTATCATCTCACCTGAATACGTGTTTAAAGCTTCTTCCATTTTTTTCAATGTTTTGTTGTTTGTGTTGATATACTCTATCAGTGTTTCATTTATTTTAACCAGTTCTATGTGCAGTCTTCTTATATCTTCCTTTAGGTTAATGGAATTCATGTCTGGAGATTGCATTGCATTTTCCTGAACAGCTGGAGAACTTTCCCCAGTCTGTGTTTCTTCCTCACTTTTTGTAGCCATTTTTTTCCAGGTCCTTTACATTTCTCTTTTCCTGGCATCCAGGCAGTACACTTACTGATGGAACACATAATATAAGTGAAGAGAACATAGTGGATTCTATTCCATGCGTACATCAGTTAGAAAGTACAGCAGTAAATTCTTCATCTCCTCAGAGTTCGGAGTTGATTGACCAACCTTTGGCATTTTCTTATACGAGTGCCAATCCACAAACTGAACAGCTTTTTACACCAAATGAACAGGTATCTGGTTTCCAGATCAATGAACTTTGTAATAGATATGCCCATGTGGATTTTAAGGTCTGGTTAAACAACAAAATTGAATTTGTGGCAGTGAACACGTACAATAGTACCTCATTCCAAGGTATGTTGCACAAATTAAAGCAGAAAATGCTTAGATATCATACTTTGTTGTTGGACAATTCATTTCTTCAAGCTAGTATTGTGCAATAGCAGGTACCAATGGGACTGAGAGTTTATAAACATCTGAATTTTTGGAAGAACGGTAGCAAAGAACTGATGGAGGTGTTTAACAATTGTGGTTTGGACACTGAGACTTGTTATCAAAAATAATGAACGGCATTTAGAAATGTTATGTAAAGAGATAACCATCTTGAATAATTCCATTTATGATGACTTGCTTTTTACAATTAATGAATACAAGATGAACTATTATTACATTATGAAAGAGGAAGATAGTAAATGTGACAATATACTAAAGTAGAAAATGGGTAAATTGGAGAGGAATAGGAAAGAATGATCTGAGAATAGAGTTTACCCTCCATAAGACCAAGAGTAGTGTGAGGAGATTTTCCAATGAATATTGTGCAGGAACAATGAACTATAGGGCTAAAACTGAAGTTCATTATGGTCAAAATGAAAACTTGCATGTGTAAAATGATGGGTACAATACCAATGAATGGTCTGGTTATAATTTGAATGGTCCTTTGGAATTTTAGCAATTGAGACACTCACAAAGGTTGCGGAACAGGCAGAATTAGTTGAGAAAGAACAGCAGCTTAGGGCTGTTACAAAATTAAAACCCATCATCCTCGCTGGGGGAGAGGGAGAAGGTTGAATTGATTATTCCCCAAGTCAAGAATTTTACTATTAATGACAATCATAGTATCACCAGCCAAGGCGTTATACACTTGTAGGATAACTTTAACATTTTCAGTTACAGTGGTTTACAATTAGCCAACGAGCATTTTTTGATTTTTAAACGAGGTTTTACTTTTGTACCAACAAAGAGTATAGATATTAGTGATATATTAATAGATTTAGCATTGTTTGTGAGGAAACTGAACCTGCAGGTTTTATATACTAACAGTATGCCTGTTAATACAGGGGTTATTATGTGGAAGAAAAGTGTATTTAACCCCCTCCATACCCCATACTGCAGAATTTTGAAGCACTGGTGGAGGGAGAAATTAGGTAATGTAAGAAAACTAATAAGAATAAGGCTTTTAATATGAGTAAGAAAGATTATGAGGTATTACTGGAAATTAGTAAAAATAAAAACGTCAGAGTTATGAAATCTGAGAAGAGGGGAGGGGTGGTTATAATGGACCATTGGGATTATTCGGCTGGAATGTTACAGCGATTACACAGTGATTCTAGATACATCTGGTTCTTCAGTAATGAGGCTAATGTGGACTAAAGGAATATAGACCTGATACTGGAAAATAACCTACTGCAAGGTGTAATAGACAGGACTTTATATAACTTTTTGAAAGTAACCAATCCAGTCATCCCATCTGTATTTGAAATACCAAAAATCCATAAAGACCTCTTAGACCCTCCCTTAAGGCCAATAGTAGCTGCAGCAGGCTCAAAACCCTACCCATTAGCTATTAGCTACACAAAGTTTCTACTAAAATAAACAGAAGCATGTTTTACTATATTAAGATTTTCTTACTAAACTAGCTGAAGACATGTTCAAACCCTCTTCTCTGTTTGTTACAATTGATATAGTTGATTTGTTTTCAGTAATACCCCACTCCACAGGAATGTTGTGGTTTGAGAATGACCTTGTGGAAAGTGAAAGAATTGTATTTTGAAGGCAAAATTTATAAGGAGGTAAATGGAGTACCTATGGGTGCAGTTTGCACCATGTTGTTCACCACCCTTATTTTGTATTTTTGGGAACAACATAATATTTTTAAATCTAAATACTGCAAACATATACATCTCTATCTTAGATTCCTGGACGACATATTTCTGATTTGTGATGGTACGGTTTAATTTTTAGGGGAATTTAACGAATAATTCAACAACAGCACAGATTTTTTTTTAAATTCACAAACCATTTTGGTCTTGAATCTATCAATTACTTGGATGTAACTAGTCAAAAGGGTTTTGACGCTAGGCACTTTGTCAAAAATCTATAGGAAAGAACATTTTTCCATTTCTTTCTTACACTATTTGAGTGGTCATCCACCACATCAAAAAAGAAATATTAAAGGGCAACAAATTAGGGAGGCAAGGATGACATCTAAGTATATTGATTTTATTGTGGAGGTGGCTAAAATAAAAGAGTTTTTATACAGCGAGGTTACCTTGCCACCTTAATATTTGAAGAGTCAAATGATATTTTTTAATGGCTGTTGGAGTAAATATACCTCTTTACTTGGGAGAAACAATAACAACAACGTTGCCCCATGGGAATCAGTTAATGAAACCAAAATAGATGACTATAATAGGGCATTTGTTTTAAAATACAGCCAACATTTTAGGGTTATACAGGGAATTATTCTAAAACATTGGAATATTTTTCTCCCAAATACCGAACACCTTACTGTCTTTCTCTAAACCCCCTTTGTTTACACACAAAAGATGAGAAAATATGAAAAATATTTTGGAAAGGCAAAAGAATACTGATTATTACATTGATGGAATTTCCCAACAGAGAGGAACATTTAGGTGTGGACTGTGTAAACAATGCCCCTACATATCCCATTTAGAGTCTCTAAATATATCTAAAACCACAGAAGTAGAACAAAAATTATCCAGATGACAAAAGCCAGTAATATATCCTTTATTAAAAGCATAAAAAACCTCTCTAGTACCTCGGCAAAACAGCCTTCCAGGCGATAACAATAATAGAAAAAAACACCTCTTATAAAGGTGCATCAATTACAATTAAATAAAACAATTAAACAATCTAATGCCATTAACTTTTTACAACAAATATTTCCAATTATATTCCTGATTTAATCCACCAGGTGTTAGTGTTATACTTCAAAATAAAAACTGCTTCTTTAAACAATAACTTGTTTTTTAAACAAGTTGTATTTGTTGCTTTAACTTGTTCAAGAACACAACCTCTCAGTTCTGAATAAACTCCCCCATGTACAGAATTAAAATGAAAGACAATAGGACTTTCTATTTTATTATTTTTAACATCTCAAATGTGTTCTTGCAATCTAACCTTGAATGACCTCTTACTCTCACCTATATAAAAAAGGTTGCAGGGACGTTTAAGGGCATAAACAATACCTACTGCATTACAAGTAAATTCTGTTACCGGTCTAAATTTTATACCATTAATTTTATCAAAATATCTGGTTACATATGGGCAAACTGAATTTCCACATGCCCAAATTGAATTTCCACATGCCCAACTACCTAACCTAGCAACTTCATTCCCATATTTAAATCAGCTAAAGAAAAAGTTCATCTACTAGCATATCTTTTAAATTACGGCCACCCTTTTAGATGGCTAAAATAAAAGAGTTTTTATACAGCGTGGTTACCTTGCCACCTTAATATTTGAAGTGTCAAATGATATTTTTAATGGCTGTTGGAGTAAATATACCTCTTTACTTGGGAGAAACAATAACCACAACGTTGCCCCATGGGAATCAGTTAATGAAACCAAATAGATGACTATAATAGGGCATTTGTTTTAAAATACAGCCAACATTTTAGGGTTATACAGGGAATTATTCTAAAACATTGGAATATTTTCTCCCAAATACCGAACACCTTACAGTCTTTCTCTAAACCCCCTTTGTTTACACACAAAATATGAGAAAATATGAAAAATATTTTGGAAAGACAAAAGAATACTGATTATTACATTGATGGAATTTCCAAACAGAGAGGAACATTCAGGTGTGGACTATGTAAACAATGCCCCTACATATCCCATTTAGAGTCTCTAAATATATCTGCCTTCTGTAAAACACTTTAGGGGAGTCACCATTTTAATTGTTTGTCAAAAGGAATAGTGTATTTGGCTTATTGTTCAGAATGTTTTTCTTTGTATGTGGAGAAGACCAAAAGGACTCTGAAAGCATGAAAAAAATGAGTATTATTAAGATATTAAGAAGCAGCTAATGACTGATGCACTTTATAAGCATGCATTATGTTGTAAGTCTAGTTATTTTCTATTTTGGGTGATTGAACAAGTTGATCAGAATTTGAGTGGTAGACAATGGGAAACCCTGCTGGAATATAGAGAGCTGCTTTGGCAGTTACCCCCCACCCCCCAGGATTAAACAAAGTGGTCTCCCTAGTACCTGGTTTAAAATTAAGGACAGCAAAACTTTAGCAAGTTTTTTCTATCAATTCATGATAAATGAACAGTTTATCAAGTTTACAAATATTTTTGTATTTTCATTAGCAAGTATTTTCATGACTTATTTATTAAGACATAGATATTTTAAGTATTAATTGTTAATATTAATATATAGAATCTTAAAATGTGCAGTTTTCTGACAAATTACTGTGCATTTTTAACTCTTTCTTCTGAAATCTATTATTTGATGTTGGTTGTAAGTTGTTGACTTTTTACAAATTTTTATACACAAGTGTTTGGATATTTGGTGTCATTTAAGTGTAGGTAAGTGATGTAATTTGATCTATCAATTCACTGTCTGAAGGATATGAATTCTGGAACTTGATTGCGTGTCATTACTTAGTGACTTCACTGCACAGTGATTTGTCAGAAAACTGCACATTTTAAGATGAACAGTTCAAAAATATGAGCCAAAAATCTGGAAAAATCAATAGAAAAAACTCGGTACCGTAGTGGCTGGACTTTTTTTACATTTATATATATTATGGAGGCATACCTCTCAACTGTCCAGATTTTTACAGAATGTCCACATTTACAATGGGCACACTGGTTGGTCTGTCCAAGCAGCATGCACATTTTTGAATAACAATGACTTGTCATTGTATAATTAGTGTTATATGCAGAGTATTTGTTTTAATGGCATTTGTTTTTATGTAAGAGGTACTGTAAGTGCAGTTATTACTGGCTCGATTCAATATCGTCATTACTGCTAATGTAAAATGATTTTTTTCCAAGAATGGATCATTTTAGAGGAGCTGAATATACCTGTCCAATACCGTAAAGAGAGGGCCATATGAAATATTAGTTTGGGACTCTGTTGTGTATGTACTGTTTACTATTGTAAAACCCTTTATGGCACAGCAGATAAAAATCTTTCTATATTATTTTCCTGGCTTGAGGAATGATAAGGAAGTGATAGCAGCAAACCACAGTTTCTGAAACGAAAACTAGCACCTCATGCTATATCTGCAGTGAAATTCAACACATTGCTTCTAATGTATTGCTTACAGTGTGTAAAACCTCAGGAGTGGTGCACAAAGTCTGTGAACTGTGGTATATACATTTAACATTTGAGTAACAATAGTATCCTTCAGAAGAAATTGTTCACTAATACAACCTAGTGGTGTTAAATTTTGTATACACTATGTATCATATAAATAAATATGGATAACTCAGGATATATGCATTATGCAGAAAATGATATGATAAAGTGAAATGTCATGAGTGACTCTGTTTAATGTCACTTTCTTTGAATAAAACCAGAAGTTAAACTACAGAAAAATACATTAACCATTGTGCAAGATAATATACTGCGAGTTTTCTAGTGTACATATATCATGACATGTAAACCCAGAGAAGGAGGAATATGTAATGTGTTCGCCTGTCTGACTGACTTAAATGCAAAATGCCTTCACTTACACAAAGCCTCTCATTTCTGAAACAGTTATGTAGTCCTTAGGATATTTAAACAATGCCGCATTCTTAAAACTGTGAGCTCAGCAGTATCTCAGTTGTCATGCTCCAGACAGAAACAAAACCCCTGACAGTGTACAGAAGGCTTTGTATAAAGAAGGTGCTGTTTAAAGCAGGGCATGGTGAGGCAATGTACATTTATCTGAAGATCAGTTTTGTCATCTTAAAATACATAGTTAATTTAGTAGTGTGATATGTGTGATATGTTCAAAAAGTCAAAAAAAAAAAAAAAAAAAAAAAATAAGATGAAACTTTATAAACTGTGGCACTAATATGAAATATAAGCTGAACAACACATTGCTTTTACAGTTGTAGTTTAATGTGGCCATGTAAACAGTGACACTAAGCACAGAACAGAATGTTTGCTATCCATTATTAGATCATGAAATATAGAAATGAAAGACATGAACTTTATACATTGACTGAACTACAGTATTGCAAAATAAGCAAGCAATAATGCCTGACAGGCTGTGTGTTAATGTGTAATTAACACCTGCCCAGGGGTGTTATGAGGCCCGACGCCACAGGCAAATTACTAAATAATGACATACATTTGAGTTTGAGTTTTATTTCCTTCAGAAGAATTCATGCTAACACAAATCCTTTTTTAAGCAAGTTTGTAATTTTATAAGAGCAATAATTAAAATCTGTTCTTATTTTTGAGCCCTTGTTCCCCTTTTATTTTGGGCTTTAGATTTCTTCAGCTGGAGGGTCCAGAGAGGTATACAAACCTTTTGGCTGCTGCCAGTCTCTCTCTCACCATTCTCATAATGTATCATTTGCACATTCTGGAAGGAAAAGTGCATTAATGCTCCTATATTTAGTGGTTCTGCTCAGATTAGGAGAGTATAGAATTCCCAAGCTCAAGCACCTGACATTTTTATGACTCACAGGGAAGAGCAGTAAAGCTGATACATTTACTGTGTGTTTTTAGGGTTTTGTTGGGTGCTAGTTAACTCCTGCTATACTGTTTCTATTTTGGTAGTTGCTTTATAGTGTATAATCTGTTAAATCAACAACTCCTCGGCTTTTACTCTTCATCTGTCTCATGGCCAGTCTGCCCCACAGACAGCATTCTGTAAATCACTGCTCTGCACTGGGGATGGGCCAGATGTATTCTGTGTTTACCAGCTGACATCTATAAGATATTCTGTCCTGCTATTACCCCAGAGAGACTGCTTGAGTGGTTGTTTTGCCCTGTCCTTCAGCACCACAGTTTCAACTGCCAGAATTTCATAGTATTCTCAGATTTGCCTCACATCCTACTTGTTAAAAAAAAAGTTAACGGTTTCTACCGAAAACAATTAGGATTGCAGTCCCTATTCACTAGACTTTTATTAGCAGACTTTCTCTTTAATTTTGAAATAATATTATATTATTACCTTACCAAATTAAGTTTATTATAGAAATCCATGTTCCTTCCTTTTATTATTTCAGATTTTTATCCTGCCCGAAAGTTGACTTACATTGACTATATGAGGGTTGGGATTCTCCCTTCCTCTCGGGGGAGATATTTCCCATTCTTGCTGGTACTTAACCTCACTTCACTATTAACATACTTTCAGTTCAGTTCCCCAGAAGCTCTTTTGACATATTAGACATGTTGGGTACTTTTTACCCTAGAACTGAAGCTATTGATTGTAGGCCTTCATTAGGAACATTTCTGACTTTTTCTCAGCATTAGCCATACACTATCTGCTGTCTGCTGTGGCTTTATTGGCTTGCCTAGCAAGCTGTCAGGCTTCACCTCAGCAAGTTCAGTGCTCATATCTGGCCTTGGATATTTGTTTCAATTTAATTCTTGGGCTTCTTTTTATTCTACCAAAGTCGTTAGCAGTACACTTTTTAACACCTCATTTGAGTTATTTTGTCACCGGCTTATTGTAGAATCCTCCCCAAAGCTGATTTTAGTGGGCATGCTACTTCCTACCCCTGGAAATCCCTTACTTCAGTCGATGCTTTTTCTCAGTCCACACTTCCCCACGGTTTAAGCGGTTACCATATACCACAATACAACAAGCACTTTGGTACCCAATTTAGTGTTCCCACGTCTCTCTGTGTGTGTATATATATATATATATATATATATATATATATATATATATATAATACATTTCTGGAAACACGAGCTTCTGACGTAGACCCTATATATATATATATATATATATATATATATATATATATATATATATATATATTTTTTTTTTTTTTTTTCATATAGCCATATCAGCAATACAGGAGTTGAGGCCCAGTTGGGAAAGGATAACCTTGCAGGCTTTCTTTGAAGAGCGCACTGGAAAATGAGACCAGTTGCTTGAGAAATTAGGTGGTAAAAGCAAGAAGGCCAGAGCACCATTGGAGGAATCAGACTCTAAAGAAAATGGATTAGTGACTAAAAGCAAGATGTTTGTCTTGGAAATTGACAGCTCAACCCTTGACTGGGAAACAGCCTTTGGATGAGCCTTTTGGCACAGTGCTATCCAGCAATTTCTGCAGGTAATGTGGGTGATTTAATTTACTCTGAGCAAGTCAGGCTAGAGAATCAGGTGGTCAAGGAATATCCTGAAGGTTGTTTATATGTGTTACTTGAAGAACTCAGATCAAGATTGTTTGACATAGTTATGAAGAAGGAACTTTGCAGTTTTGAGCAGGTTCCCACCATAGTCTCTAGGGAAGAGGTTGTGGGGGTACTAGCCCCTGCCTTCATTTTTATTTCCCCAGCTGCTGTTAGTACGTCAGCAACAGGAGGTGGGGTGAGGGGACATTCTATAACATATGGAGGGCAGTTTGGAGCACTGCTTTTCTTGTGCCTTAAGCTAAATGTCAGGAGCACCCATTATGGTTCATATCCAACTGACCATTAAGGATAGGATTTGCAGTGGGGAATACCAGAAGGTTTTTCAACTTAATCAATGCAGATGTAAGTCAGTAGGTTTTGGAGGCTTTAGCTATGGCCATTGCTGTGTTGGGAAAGAAGCAAATTATAAAGTTTAGGCTTAGGAAATGGAATAACTGTATTGAGGGCCTCATGCTTTACATGGCGGTGACTGTTGAGGGGGATCCACACCAGCTATTGCCCTGTCTAGTACATGTTTTGATCCTGCAAAACACACCAAATTGGAGAGGGAGGTCTGCCTGGTACCGGTATGATCATAAATTCCATAAACTTAAAGCAGGGAATAAGGATTTGCTCCATTTAGATACATGATTAAGCCAAATGATAGATAAACACAGACTGGCCCCTTTCATAGGTCAGGCAGAGCAGCTGGAAAAAGTGAAGGCTTGTTGAATTTTGTAGCATATTTGGGCAAACTTACCATGATTTCCCATGTTTTATCTAATATATCCTCCAGGAGCAGGTATGCCTGGCTGTCTTGCTGTTTTACACATGTATGCTCACATTGTGGCAAAGGGCATCCAGTTGTGAAATGCTGACTGAAATTGATGCAGTCACCTGTTAAATGTCCCTAGGAAGGAGATGGCCAGCAGTCATACCCATCTTTGGAGCAACCAGCCAGGGGCAGGAACTCCATTCATGGTCCTTAGGTATCTCTTCCTCTGATGGCAATTCGCACAACTAGAGTTTTGTACTGATGTAATCAGATTGATATCTTGGTTGAGCAGTTATCTACTTATTCAGATTCCTGGGTAATTCACTATTTGTTATGATGTTTTATTTCTTTATATATTAAATCAAATGATTTGCTTGATGGCAGATTTGCAGGAACTTGAGGTCAGCCAACAGAAAGGATGAGGTAGTCAGGACCATGTTTAATAAGATGATAACTACTGGCAGAACTGACACCCCCCCCCCTTTTAAACCTCTCCACTGAATCTTAACCAGAGGAAGTAGTAGTAGGAGTGATTTTAGGTTGAGTCATCATTTATCTTTTCCCCGAGGATCCACAGTCAACAACAGCATTCGCAAGTATGAAATGTGGGTGCAATATTTTTTTTTAGAGAAAGCCATGTGCCCTATCAAGCAATTCTGGTACACTTGGGTAGCAAAGCTGGATATTGCAGCCAGCTTCCACCTGCTTCCTATTTGGAAGAGGGACTGGCTACTCTTGGGCATGAATTTTTACGGCTAGTTGTACTTTTTTTTAACCTATACTTTTTTAATTTGAAAAATTCTGTCTTTATTCACTTCACATTAACTTGCACAACAAATACAACAGTATAATAAAATAAACATTGCCAGTCAGATTCTTTCTTTAAATTTACATCTTTCACAAAAAATTGCAATTGTTTTTGTCAAAGTATTTCTCTTTCAAAGTAAATTCCTTATCCAGTTCCATGTATACAACAATCTCTTTTAAATTAGGCTACTGTCTTCACCTTACTATTTAATTCTTACTCTTAAATGAAAGGAAAGAAATTACTCAAGGAACCCAATAACAGTTAACTTATTTACACTATGTACTTTGCCCTCGCCCCATTTATTATCTTATTGAGTTTTCATTTGTCATATTGATTTGGTTAAAGTCTAAATCCCCCCACATCTTTACTTAACTCCATACTTTATATCAAATCATCTTTTCTCAGCACTTCTCCTGTCATACCTTATTGCATTATGGCTATCCATGTTTCCTAAGTTCCTTTAGCCAACCCTTTCTCCCCCACTGCTGTTTTCCTTATCTCATTTATTACCCCCTATTGTCTCTTTATGAGAAAGAGCTTGCCTATGCTTCCATTTCTTTGTGCAGCTTTTTTAACTGCATCTAAATATCTTTCGTTCTTTCCAATTGTGGATCTGTCCCCAGAACTAATAACTGTCCTGTCAGTTGTAGTTCTTTCCCCAGTACTTTGGCTGCCAAATTACCTGTTTCCTTCTGGAATATCTCTAAAGAAGGCCATTCCCAAAATAAATACAACCATGTACCTCTTTCCCCAGTTTCACATCTTCAACAATGCTGTGGGAATCCTGAAAATATCTTATATAACCTCCCCAGTGTATAAAAATAACCAGTTCAGGCACAGCCATGCAAAAATCCTGAATTGTCATGATTTTGTAGTGTATTTGGGAAATCTTCCCATGACTTCCCATGTTTTATCGAATATATCCTCCTGCATCTCCCTCACCCATTTGTCTTTTCTTTTTCTTTTGTATTTCACTCCCTTACATCCCTTTGTTATCAAGTTTAATGCCCTTCTTATTAAACCTTGACTGGCTAATATCCCTCATCTACCTTCCTCCACTTCATGCATGACACTAGATAATAAGTTCTTCTGATCCACTGTCATTTTCAGTGTATCCCATTTCACTACAATACCTCTGTATTCCCCAAGGCATGCCATCAGGTAACCTATACTCTTCCTTTATTTTTGCCAGTTCTTTTACCCTTCCTTGTTATAGTACCTGCGACCAGTATTTTACCCTTATACCTAATCTGTTCCATTCATACAGTAATGATTTCCATTCAGTCCTGCTATGGGAACTATGGTTTCTGCCCAATCCTGTAACCCTAGATTTTCTTTAACATGTTTATTAATTTAGCTGTTTCTTTTAATATCGGAGTTGAAAATCTCTCTCCTTTCTCCCACTTACACCATTTCCCACAGGTCATAACCCTCTCTTTAATTCTCCCATTATGATGTGCTTTATACATAACATCTGTTAATCCCAACAGATTAGCTATTTGACAAGCTTTCAGGTAATTTGTAATCTCAGGTATTCCTCAATCTCCCTTTACTAAGTCTTGATGTTACCATACTCCAAGTTATGTGTTCCAAATACCTACCCTGAGTACAGCATAAGAAGAAAAATACACATTTGTATCACCTGTGCTTTCTGTGCATAATCCAGTCTGAGTTGATTCCACTTTGTAAATTGTGTTTTTATTTTAACTAGTGCCTATTAATATGTTGCTCTTTTAGAGTCTTCCACTGAGGTTTTAATCCATATATCCCTAGATACGTAATCTAACTCCGGTGGTGGTGCTGCGGTAGCGTTGTCACTTTACAGTAAGACGTTGTCCTGTTCGATTCTCAGCTAGAGCGTCTTCTGTGTGGAGACATGCGTGAATGGGCGCACCTTCGTTGAAGGTTGTGCGTCAGGGCCAGCAACTTGGCACGTAAAAATCTACTGCCAATCATTAGCGGACCGGAGTTCTGCTGTGGCAACCCCTAACCTGGAAAAGCCGAAAGACACAACAACAAAAAAATCCCTAGAAACGTAATCTCATCTTTCCACATCTCTGGATAACCCAGTCCTTGGAATTCCCCTTTCCAAATTTACCGCTAGTGCTATTGTCTTCTGCCTATTAATTTTGTACCCTGAAGCTCTGGCAAAGCATTGTATCATGGACCATAATTTGCTCAAATCCTCCCATGGGTTGGTTAGCATTAATAGTATATCATCAGCATACAGCACTATTTTCCATTCCCTTCAACCCACAGTGAAATCCCTTTATCTCATTTCTTCTGATGCTTTCTGCTAATGGCTCCAAGTATGCACCTGAACCTAGTCCAAGTTCCTCCAATAACCTTGCTCTCACCTCTTTTCTTGCTTTGGCACCTCTATATATTTTTCTAACATATTTACCCAATCTTCATGGAACCCAAATCTTCTTAAGATAGTAAACAGATATCTCTAGTTGACCCTATCAAGTGCCTTTTTGGCATCCAGTGATAAAATTGCTACATTTGTTACATTTTCCTGGGCCTCCTGTACTATCATCATTGTTTTTATCAGGTCATCAGCTGTCCATTTATCTCCCACATCCAATTTGGTCAATGTGAATCATTTTCAGCATTACTTTTGCCATTCTGTCAGCTGTAATTGACATAAAACACTTGTAGTCATGATTAAGTACAAATGCTGATTTATAAGAGGAAGTAATAACTAGAATCTTTCCCTTCTTTGTGAACTACTGCTATTACCTCTTATTTCCACGAGTTGGGAACCACCCCCAGGATTTTATTACATAGCTTTGACCAACAGTTAATGAGTTTCTCCTCTGCTAGTTGTCATAGTTCCTTAGCAAATCACCTAACCCTGGAGAGTCCCCCTTTTCATTACCCCTAGTATCTTTTTTTATTTTCTTCCTTTGAAATTAGTCTTATAAGTTACAAAATGCCCACCACTTCCATAGTCAGTACAGCCACCATTTCTTATCTCTCTTTTTTTCCCTTGTATCTAACTCTACCCTTTCTCTATTCCCTGAGTATAATTCCACATAAAGGTCTCTAAATATTTGCAATAATTCTTTGAGGGAATTCATTTTTTGGTCATTGCTCATTGCGTTTAAATAATATACTTATGAATCCACTTCCTTTTGCCCAAGGTGTCCTACAGGTATTCTTGTTCCCTGTGGGGTATTTGCAAAATTAATTGTTTCCACATTTGCCTTTTTTTCTACAAATTGCCTGGTCTGTTAACATCTACAGTTCCCTATATATTCCTCTCTCCCTTTCCCATTCATTTTCATCCCTTGCACCATTTCTAAGCTGGATCATTCTCAGCTTTTCTATGCTATTGTCCCCACACTCTCCTACTGTATGCCCTTTTCTCCCCTATCCTTTACCTCTGTCATACTTCTAAGATTTTTCTTCATTATATCCCATTCTTCTCCATCAAAATGAATCATCTTATCGAGAACATCCAAGCATCCACTAACCCACAACAACTTTCACGTATCACATACTTCACAAAGTCAGTGTGTCACACAGTCGCAGCCCTTATGACTAAATAACGCACCTAATACACTAATAACAGGAGACTCTATTGTCAGGCACACTGACGTCCTGCTCACCAGACTGAACAAGGAGAAGGTCACTGTAAGCTGCCTGTCGGGTGCCAGGATCCACCACATAACACAAGCACTCAGGTCACTCCACAGCAGGTACAAATATGACTCTGTCATTGTTCATGTTGGTGTGAATGACCTGAGATGCACCTCCCTGGACTACATGAAAAGAGACATAGAGGAGCTCTCTGATCATGTAGCCCAGGCCGGTATGACCCTGACATGAGTAGCATCTTACCCTCACCAAGAATGATGCCACAGTATAAAGACAAAATGATTAATTTTAACAATTGGCTAAGCTACTGGTGTCATTCAAAGGGGATCCAGTGTCTGTCAGCCTGGCATGACATGCTCGACAAGCCACGTTGCTTCGCCAGGGATGGCTTGCACCTGTCACCCTTAGGCTTTCGAATACTGGCTATGGCTCTTGCCACTCCCATAGTGCCTCTTTTAGGCAAGGCTCAAAAGGCAAACCCACTTCCATAGACAATACCAGAAACAAAAAACTAAGGGTAATGCTACTCAATGCCAGAAGTCTAAACCTCAAGATGCACGCAGTCAAGGCACTCCTCAGTATGGAGAAAATCGATATCTGTGCAGTAAACAGAAACCTGGTTCAAGGCTCCAGAGAGCACCCCAGCACTACTAGGATTCAACTCATACCATACTTTTTGGCCCCAGAACTCAGACCGAAATACTAAAGGCGGGGGAGTATCCATCTTCATCAAGGATACCCACATCTCCAGGTTAGTGGCACTGCACGAGGCATCGGAGACCATCCATGTGCAACTAACAGTGGGCAAAACTGCTTTTCAGTTTGTAACCTGCTACAGATCACTCACCTTGTCTCAGTACCCCCACTCGATATTCCTGAGAACATTGGAGAATATGAAGGTCTCACCAAACACCATGATATTGGGGGATTTCAACTACTCAAACACTGACTGGGAAAACTACTCAAGTCCCAACTCTTTTGCCCAACGGTTCCTGGAGTTTATAAACGCAAACACCATGGAACAACTGGTCACCACTCCCACAAGAGGGGGCAACATATTGGACCTGGTCATCACCAACATGGGAAATCGTAAATTTACTCCTGGGATCATTTCTATGGCCCTGCTGGACAGAGGGTCAGGAATCTAGTCTAAAAGGGTGCCGAAAGCCAACACATTCTGGCTAGGCTTATAAATGCCCTAGGGTAGATAGCCTAGTACCTACCTATGAACCTAAACCTATGAACCTAAGTCGTTTTCCTTTCTCTGCCTTCAGCAAATCTCTGTACTTCAGTCTCTCTATCCAATACCCACCTAATCTGAATTGTCTTAATAATATTTCCTCCTCTTGTAGAACTAATGAAAGGGAGGCCATCTTATGGACTGATATCATAATGGGATCACATTTGGTTTCTATAAGTTTCTGCCTATGCTCAATACTGATATATATTCTACTGATTCTCAACCAGACATTATGTTGAAAGGAATAAAAAATATAACTTGTCTCCCTTGCTCTTGGCACCTCCTCCCACACATCAAGCATACCTACCCCCTTCAAATATTCCTTCAACAATTTGCCTTATTTTTGAACCTTCCCTCTTTTAGGTTCCCTGAACACCTCCTCCCTCTGACCTACCATGTTCCAGTCACCTAACATCAGTCTCACCCCCTCCTGAAAAGTTATAAGTAAAGACAGCACCTCCTTCATTACCTTTATAGATGTCTGAGGCAGAAATAAATAGCTGATATCATAATTCTAACTCCATCTTAGTTTCCTTTTAAACAATCATATATTCCTTTTTCATCCTGTAACTAATCTTTTACTTGCATACTCAGTCCTCTCTTTAACATACAGCTATGCCCTGCCTCCTCTTATTTCCCAAACAGCTCCCACGGCCACCTGAAAGCCTTGTCTACTCAAGTGTTTTAACTCCTCCTCCTTTAAATGTATCTCTTGTAAAACCACATTGTTTGCCCCCCTTATGACTTGCAACACTCTGTTCCTTCTAATCGGATTGGCAGTCCTATTTACATTCCATGTAGTTACCTTAATGTTATTAGCCATTCTTTCCAAGTGTGCTTTTCATCGTTTCCACCTTTCACATCTCACTAAACCATTCCTCTTTGCTTTCCTGACTTCTCTCCATATGCCTCATCCCTGCCACTTCTTGTCATCCCTCTGATGAACCCTTTTCTTTTAGGTTCTACAACATGAAATACTTTTAACTGCTCAACTGCCATGCTGTTTCTTTCTTTTGTACACATTAGCCCCCAAGTACTTCTCTCCCTGTTAACTTAATATTAATCTCCCCTTTCCCTCTCAAAAACTGTGAACATACTTAACCTATTTTCCTTCTTTTAAGTCCTAGCGACTCATCCTTGTGCATGACTCTACCCTGCCTTTCTACTGCTCTCTCTTTGCAGTTGTGCACTAACATCTAAGGCGATTAGGTATTGATGTGATTGGCTTATGCTTGTACCTCTCATTCACGCAAAGATTCATACTTCTATTACAACATCCCCCTCACCAACCTTAATTCATTTTGTTTTTTTAAAATATGCTACACTTCTCCATATTTGATCAGAAACTTAATATCTATTTTTACAGATTTCTTCTTTTCCTACAAAGACATTTCTGATGTCATCTTCCTCCCTTACCCATATTTTCTCTCTCTTTCCCCACAAACTTCTAACTGCTCTGAGTTCACAGCTTGACCAGGTTGTATTGCTAACAATGTTTCACTAAATGGAAGACAACTGTTACCTAATTCCATCTGTACAAGATATAAAGTCAAAAACATTCCTCCTCTTTTTGTTTTTTAATATGTTTAAAACTCATAGATGCAAAAATTCACGCACTCCCCATTGATATATTGATTAAACTTAGCCACCCCCCACAATATAACTTTTCATAAACTATTTTCCATTGTACAATGACTTGCCATTAACATTCAAAAAGTAGCATGCTGTCAGCGTGTGCTTTGTAAATCCAAGCATATACAAATGGAAAAAGTCCGGTTGCCCTGACTTTTTTCTATTGATATATGCTACAGCTTTTCCACTTTTCTTCAGCTTAAAAAAAATAATAAAAAATGAAATCCAGACAGTATGGAGGTACGAATGAGACAAGGAAAATTAAGTACATTATACAAAACTAAAGAAACATACCTGATTTTCCTTGTACTTTCTCAATCCAGTCTCCCTTGTACATGTCAATGGTCTGAATTTCAAACTTTATTTATTTTTTAGTATTTAAAAAAAAGGCAATAGAAATCTTCCTTTGAGAATAGCATACTCTGCAAGACTAAAAGCCCCAGAACAGTTTACATGCATCCTGTGTTATGAGAGAGGTCCATCACAGCAGCAGGCTGTCAGCAGAATTCAACAGCATAGATTGCAGCAGAAAATGTGCAGCTGAACAGTTAAGTAACCAACAAGATAAAGACAGAAAGAAAAACTGAAAAATGCTGCAGAACAGTGCAACCGAGGAGTTCACAGCAACAACTACTAATAAATAGACAGAAATGTACAAAGAGCTTATATCATAATAATAACACACATGCATACACAAATGTCTCAGAACTGCATAGTCGGAAGGATCACAGCAAACTACAAAAAACAAAAACAATAGCAGAACAGTCAGCAGTACATCTGAAAGACTCACAGCAGAACTTTGTAGCTGGGGAACTCACAACAGAGTACAAACAGAACACATATAGCCACACAAAAAGTGTAGCAGAATTGTGCAGTTAAAGGGCCCATAGTGCTTACTGTTTGTGTGTGTCTTTCGGCTTTTCCCGGTTAGGGGTCACCACAAAGGAACTCCGGTCCACTAATGATTGGCAGTAGATTTTTACGTACTGGCTTGCCGGGCCTAACGCACAACCTTCAACGAAGGAACGCCCATTCACGCATGTCACCACACAGAAGACGCTCTAACTGAGAATCGAACTGGCAATGTCTAACTGTGAGGCGACAACGATACCGCAGCACCACCACCGCAGTAATAGTAGAAATAACAGATTGTAAACATGAACTGCAGCAGGACAATAAAAAGTAACTGCCTGATTAAATATAATGGTTGGACAGCATATAATAGCTGTATCCGTAGAAAAACAACCACAATGAATGTATTAAAACTGCAGTTTTCGATATTGTGCTAGCAGGAAAAAAATAAAGAAAAATTATAGCTGAAATGTGTGTCTGAAATACACACAGTAGTTATTAACAGCAAAGAAACAACATATATTGCAGCAGAAATGCATGCCTTCAAAACCTATAAACACTTTGCCAGCAGTAAATAAACAACAATAAAAATGTAGCAGAAAGAATCACAACAGCTTACCAATAGTAACAGACAATCAATATCCGCAGTAGAAGATATGCGCATGATAAGCCCACAACAGATTATCAGAATTATAGTAAACCACAGTCTACAAACGCATTTATGATTAGCCTCCATTTCACCAGGAATAAGCAAAAATGCATAATCTGAAGTAAACCTGGGTCTGGATGGCTCATCTCAGTTTACTAGACACAGACAGCAGAACACTTCACATGAGTTTATAAACTGTAGGCAAGTTCCAGGGAAATAAACTTCCACAGATACAAGACAAAACTACCGGAAAAATACTTAAATGATGCTGTTCACCCCCCCCCCCCCCAGATGAAGGAACAATCTTCTTTAGGCTTTTCCCAGTTAGGGGTCGCCACAGCAGATCACCTGTCCGCTCATGACTGGCAGTGGAGTTTTATGGTGTCAAGTTGCCAGCCCGGCGCCCAACCTTCCACAGAAGGCACACACTCATGCCTAGGGCCAATTTAGAGTGTCCAATCCACCTACAGTATGTCTTTGGGATGTGGAAGGAAACCGGAGCACCCAGAGAAAACCCACGCAACCTCAGGGAGGACATGCAGACTCTGCACAGAAGGCACCCCTGCCGAGAATTGAACTGGAGAACCTGTTGCTGTGAGGCAGCAATGCTAACCGGTGCACCACCGTGGCCGCCCAGAAGAACATCTTCTGTTATCTTAAAATCAAAAGTACAGAAACAAGTAGGACTACTTAAAGTGATGTGTGAGTTTCTTAAAGTTGACCTCAGATCTACTGCACATGTACTATAACAAAGCCATACAAGATCCTGTTTGGATAACGCTTCTGTTTGCTATTATGGCAGTAACTGGTGCAGGAGGAAGAAACACTTGGCATCTCACATTTAGTTAAATCTTACAGTTGCTCTTTTAAAGTGATATTAAGCTAGAATATAAATACAAAGTGCAAATAGGATGAATGTTATTATTCTTCACTTCACATATTGGTTTAGCTCAACAAATTGTATGACATTTGTAAGGGAGTTTTATGTTTAATGTGTAGACCATTCTACATAGTAGCTGTAATTATCAGTCTTTGACACCATAACATGTATTTTATTTATGTATTTGCAGTTTGTTTACCAGGATAGTCCATTGGGCCGAGAAGAGCCCATTTTCAATGGAGTCCTGGGGAGAAAAGCTCCATAAATACATTGTACAATGTAAATAAGTCATTAACAATTAAGTAAGGTGAAGAGACAAAGTATTAGTAAATTTAAAAAGAAAGGTAAAAAAGAAAGAACTTTTAGTAAACATTTACAAGTATGTTTGTTCATAGAAATGAAATATAACAGTAAGGCAGAGGAGCTTTGCATGTGACATAGTCATTTCAGTTTGTAGGCATCTTAATTGGCCTTCATGACCAAGAAATTCTACAGTTATATTATTGGTAGAAGTAGTCTCAGCTGGCAAGGTATATGTCCAGTAATACAGCATCACTATTTAGAACATCAGAAGTGTCAGGAGAATCATCAGCTACAACCATATCTCTCATCTTCTTAGTACAAGAAATCTGGGCAAAGCCCTACAAAATGGGAGACAAAGGCCCAAAAATAGGGACAGATTGTAAATATTGCTCTTATAAACTTAGGAAGTTGCTAGAGTAACAGAGTTTGTGTTAACATACATTTTCTGAGGGATTTGAAGTCTGAAACTCAAATGAATGTCATTATTTAGTGATTTCAATCCTCAGATCATCCCAGTGATTTGCCAGAAAACCAGAAACTTTATTAGGAATACACCAAAAATACAAGGTAAAAATCTGGACCTTCTGTGAAAATCCAGATAGTTGAAAGGTATGGCTACAACAATGCAAAACCAAATGCTGTGCAAGTGGGTACTGCACGGCCGGAAAGTACCATTCAACAAACACAATTGGCCAGCAATATTAGCAGTTAAAATGCAGTCCAAAATTGATAGTGAATAAATAAGACTTTATTTACATTTATAAACAGACCGGTTTCGACAAAATCATGCCTTCTTCAGTGTTAGACAAACGGACATACAGAACATGAAAAACTATACATATTTATACATCCTCCTAACCAATGAAAACACTGGTATGCTCCTGTCATTCATGAATAATACAAGAAATTGCAGAACTAAAACATAAAAAAGACCAAGGCAACTATTCAGACCCATACCAGGATATCACAAAAATATTTAACATATACTTGACTTACAATAAGAGTAGTGTATGTAAAATGATAAATGTATGCACTTATACCCGACACCTAAAAATATTAATAATAAATTAGACCACTATACATACACATGTGTAAAGTGTAAATATTTCAACCACATATAATAGATCCCAACTAGTGAAGATCAAAACCCAACTATAGCATGCGTAGTTGGTAACCAAAAGAACTAACATATATCATTCCTCATAATAAATGTGGTAATTAAAGTATTAGCAGGTATATTTAAATCAATAATGAAAGTGATAAAACCATACTATACCTGACACAACTGATGTTAACCAAAACTAGAGGAATATGTCCTTCCCCATAAAAATTGTGGTTATAAGTGGTCATTGAGTCCAGGTAGAAAAAGTGCACCTAAAGTGATTATCCAGTATTTCTCCTTATGATTCAATATGCTGTGCCAACCTTGAGGATTACTGTGATCACCAACTATTCGGTCAATAATCATAAACGTGAACTGTGCTTGTTGGTGTAATAAAACATGTCGGTATAGAGCATTTGTTTCCTTCTTATTTTTGATATTGCTTCGATGTTCATTAATGCGTGTCCTGAGTGGTCTAGAGGTCTGGCCAACATAAAACGCTGCACAACGGCATGAAGCCAGATAGACCACCCAGTTGCTACTACAATTACCAAAGATTTTACAGTCAAAGACCTTGCTGGTATTATGACTGGAGAACTGCTTGGGCTTACTAATCTGTTTACAAGAGCCGCAATGGCCACACGGAAAGGTACCCAATAGTTCATGTCCCGATATTGTAAGCTGTTTGTAAATCGCTCCCCCACTGACAATGTGTTTATAATGAGATAACAAGGAGCCCAATGTTTTGCCTTTCCTATATGAGAATTGGCATTCTTCTCCCAAGATAGATCTAAGCTGTTCATTGGCCAATAGGATATTCCAATGCCTATTTATAATGACCCTGATTACATTGTAATTCCTTCCATACATAGTAATAAATCTTATGGTGGTAGTCATGGAATCCCCAAAAGGAATCTTATAGTCCAACAGTGTATCTCTGTTCATTTCAGAGGAGCGTGCCCATGCCCTGGCAATATCTTGAGGTTTGTACCCTCTGCTAGCAAATCTATGACATAAATCAAGACTAGCTACATCATAGTCTAATTTGGTGGAACTAAGGCCTTTCATACGCATAAATTGTGATACTGGGATATTTCTGATGGTATGGCGTGGGTGCATACTTGAAACATGTAATAAGGTGTTGTATTGGGGGTATTTGCGGTACACTCTGGTGGCCAAAGTGTGGTCCTGATTTCTGGAAATAGTAACATCCAGAAAGTTAATAGTCTCCAAATCAAAGGTAATAGAAAATTCAATGCCCAAGATATTACCATTCAGATAATCAACAAATTCCTGCAAATACCCGACATCCGCACGCCATACCATCCAGGTACCTACGCCAAATATCCATTTCCACCAAATAGATGTTATGAGATGAATCGTAGATCATGCATTCTTCAAAGAATGCCATAAACAGATCTGCATATATGGGAGCAAAGGATGCTCCCATAGCCGTACCTTGAAGTTGCCAGTAACATTGACCCTGGAAATAAAAAACATTTTTCTTGAGTACATGTTCTGACATACAAATTAGTAAACTATTGAACCCAGGTGAATATAATCCAGCCCTCTCCAACCAATATTTGAGAGCTTGTAATCCAGCCCAATGTGGAATGCTGGTATATAAGGCCTTGACATCCAATGAACACATTATCCATTCAGGCTCCAATTGTGTGTCCTCAATGATTTTAAGGAACTGTGTTGTATCCTGTAATCTAGCCCGGACTAAACCCAAAAGGGGTTTAAGATGTTGTGTCAGGAAGGCCGACAAAAGTTCGGTCAAGGATCCAATGCCCAAAACTATTGGTCTACCCGGAGGATTAGTTAATGATTTGTGGATTTTGGGTAGTAAATATAAAATCTGCTTATGTGGGTCCTTAACTGAAAGATGTGTAACACAATTCTTACTAATAATGCTCTCCTCACATGCTAAATTCAAGAACGAATCAATTTCCTTCTTGAAGTTAGGGGTTGGGTCAATGGCCATGTTCATATAACATGCTGTATTAGACAACTGGGATAAGCCTTCATTAAGGTAATCACTCATGTTCTTGACAACAACCGCCCCACCTTTGTCTGCGGGTAAAATAACAATATCTCTGTTGTTATGTAACTGTTGAAGAGCTGTGTTCTCCTGCTGAGAAAGGTTGTGTCCTAACATGGTGTGTTCATGATTTTGAAAATGTAAATCCCTGAAAACAGACTGCATGAAAATGGACACATGTTTATTCATCGGAGGCTGGAAATCAGATTTAGCAAATCTGAATTCATTAGATCTTTGAGATTGGTCATCTGCAAAAAACAATTTAAGATTTAGATTACGACAAAAATTCGTTACATCTGTAAAAATATGGTATTCATTGGAATAAAAACCAGGTACAAAGCCAAGCCCTTTATTCAAAAGAATCTGTTGGTCAGAAGACAAACTTAAATTAGACAAATTTAAAACATTCTGATTTTGTTGTCCGCTTATGTTAGAAAGTTCTGGATCAATCCCTCCAGGGAATGAACTGTGAGATCTGTTTTTGTGCTTGCGTCCTCCTCTGCACTCGGAACCATTTCTAAAGGGATATTCCTGTTGGTTTTCTTTTTATGTGGTGATTCCCTATCCCCTGTACTGTTATAGTCTGTAAGAGAGGAATCCTCTCCTGAGGTACTGTTGTTGAACCGGTCTCTGTTTTTCAAAATAGACCGTGGTCTTTTTTTGGGGCGAATCGAGGTAGAACCTTGGCCGACTTCTGCAAATCTGACTGTACGATTAAACTCAAAGGGGCGTCCCCTCTGGTAATCAGAATAGTCTCTATGAAATTTTTTAATTTTTCTTTCCTTGATGGTTTTTTCATGGTTTGTCAATTCTCTGGATAATTTTTTCAACTTATCCTGAAAATTGGAAAGAGACTCATATTTTTTTACAGTCAAGACATAACGTTTTGACCTCTTGGATGTTAACATCCACCATCCTCTCATAATGTTGCAATAAAACATTCACAAATAGCATGGACCCTGTTTGTAAAGCTTCCTTCCAATCATTATTGAGCCTGTCATCTGGTCTTCCTACTAGTGGTTGTAACCGTATTCTCAGGCCCCTAGGGGCAATATTCTTATTTGAATACGCTTGAAACAACTTCAGAAGCCATATGTTAGACCTCAAATTCTTGAGACCTTTAGTAAGAGAGTGGAAGGACAAATCACAATCAGATGAACTTTGCTGATCAGAACCGCTTGGATTATTGCCTGGTGAGGTATTAATCCCAAAAACCCCAATATCCTCCCGATCGGCACATAATCCTGAAAGTATGCTTTCTAGGTCCATGCTGTGAATGTATGCCAAGATCTACAAATAAATCTGCAGAAAAAGGGGGGGGGGGGTGTAATTGGCAAACCAGGAACCCACCTCAATAATTTCTGTTAATTAAAGCAGAAGTCAGTCTGGGATACCTCAAATTGCTCCAAATGTGTGTCTAAAGAATCTATAAAATTCCTAGCACACAAAAAATGTGCAAAAGAACATAAAAGTTTAACAGAGAAATGATTCAGCAACGTGGTAGCATTACCAACCATATATTGACAGAATCTGAATATAAAACCAGGATAAAAATACTCTAACCGATTGATATCCAAAAAATATATATGCTTTGATAACACAAGGAATGTCCTAAAAATACCAGCGGTTATTCTAAAATAATGCCATGATTAGTCATAAAAGACTAACTGCTCAAAGCTATAAGAACAGATATATGAACAGATGTCTTCTGTAAATTATAATGTCAATTCCCCTTGTCAATGTTACAGTGTATAAATCTCCCTTCCTCATCGAAATGAAGTGAAACCAAAAAACACCGTAGTTATGACCCTTGGAAGGAGCCAAATGTGATATAACTCCCTGAATATAAGGGTTTAACAATCTATATGAAATTATGAAATAATTCCCAAAACCCAGGGATTACAGGGACTACGATGTCTGAAGGCACCTAACTATCCAATATTTGTTCCTATAGTGTTTATTGGGTTAAACCAATATAAATAAAGTATGAGACCCAATAAACTCAACTTATAGGACCATTCAATCCCTTGTAATATCCATGTATATAAAAGTTTACATAAAAAATTCCGGAGTATATTCACATATAGCATCCAAACAACTATTTAGCTAATGGGCTGCATGAAAAAATAGCCCTATATACCCAAATTAATGGGTCATAAATGTTGTTGTTCACAGGTCAGAACCATTGGTTAATATACACACAAAACTGTTAGTATATAAATAAAGCTTTAGAACAATTTAAAAAATGTATTAATGCTCCATTAATTTGCAATGTCTCAAGCAGTTTTCCAAGTATTAATTATTTAGTCCTCCTGCACGACGACGCCAGTGAAATAACTCTCGAGGTAAAAGGTCCTGCAATATGCTGGTACTTCACAAAATAGATAAGGTCTGAGAGAAACACCCGTATAATGACATTCAAATATCACTCAAGCTGACATACTGAATAAAATAATAAATGTCCTGCATACACAAAATGTATAGAAAATGATAAATACTAAGCTTGTATACAGAAGGACAAAGGCTCGCTCCAAACACCTAACTACTAGTACATAAAGACCTTGTCCCAATGTAATATAGGATAGTGTCCCACGCCTTTCGATGAAAAAATGTCAGTCTCATCCACATCATCCAGCCCGTATTGAATGTAACATCATCTGAGCTGACAGTGCCAGCAAAGTAATCTCAAGTCGACAAAACCAGCAAGTAAACTAATATAATACCTGCTGAAACAATATCCCAAACAACGTGCGTGTACCCAGTCTGCATAAGATGTCCCAGACTTATGAAAAATTCCCCTCGATACCTTGTAGAACTTATTCCACCAATTCGTAGGCCCAAACCTCAAGGAAAAGCAACTTTCGATATAGTACGCCTGGTCCCAAAACCAACTAACGGAACAGCAACCAAAATGCTGAAAAAAATGTGTTACTCCAAATAGAAAACACCAAAATAGCTCCAACGTTGTATGTGCTGGACAACCAAAAAGTCAGAAAGCACTATCAGGAGAGGATTCCTCTTCGTACAAACAATGGCAGATTTGCTGCTGGTCCCACAGCACAGCCCGAGAATCAAAGCAAAACCAAATGCTGTGCACGTGGGTACTGCACGGCTGGAAAGTACCATTCAATAAACACAATTGGCCAGCAATATTAGCAGTCAAAATGCAGTCCAAAATTGATAGTGAATAAATAAGACTTTATTTACATTTATAAACAGACCGGTTTCGGCAAAATCATGCCTTCTTCAGTGTTAGACAAACGGACATACAGAACATGAATAACTATACATATTTATACATCCTCCTAACCAATGAAAACACTGGTATGCTCCTGTCATTCATGAATAATACATGAAATGGCAGAACTAAAACATAAAAAAGACCAAGCCAACTATTCAGACCCATACCAGGATATCACAAAAATATTTAACATATACTTGACCTACAATAAGAGTAGTGTATGTCAAATGATAAATGTATGCACTTATACCAGACACCTAAAATATTAATAATAAATTAGACCACTATACATACACATGTGTAAAGTGTAAATATTTCAACAGCATATAATAGATCCCAACTAGTGAAGATCAAAACCCAACTATAGCATGCCTAGTTGGTAACCAAAAGAACTAACATATATCATTCCTCATAATAAATGTGGTAATTAAAGTATTAGCAGGTATATTGTACTTAATAAAAATGTTTTTTATTTCCAGGGTCAATGTTACTGGCAACTTCAAGGTACGGCTATGGGAGCATCCTTTGCTCCCATATATGTAAACCTGTTTATGGCATTCTTTGAAGAATGCATGATCTACGATTCATCTCATAACATCTGTTTGGTGGAAATGGATATTTGGCGTAGGTACCTGGATGATTGTTGGATGGTATGGCGTGCGGATGTTGGGTATTTGCAGGAATTTGTTGATTATCTGAATGGTAATATCTGAGGCATTGAATTTTCTATTACCTTTGATTTGGAGACTATTAACTTTCTGGATGTTACTATTTCCAGAAATCAGGACCACACTTTGGCCACCAGAGTGTATCACAAATACAACACCTTATTACATGCTTCAAGTATGCCCCCACGCCATACCATCAGAAATATCCCAGTATCACAATTTATGCATATGAAACTCCTTAGTTCCACCAAATTAGACTATGATGTAGCTAGTCTTGATTTATGTCGTAGATTTGCTAGCAGAGGGTACAAACCTCAAGATATTGCCAGGGCATGGGCACGCTCCTCTGGAATAAACAGAGATACACTGTTGGACTATAAGATTCCTTTTGGGGATTCCATGACTACCACCATAAGATTTATTACTACGTATGGAAGGAATTACAATGTAATCAGGGACATTATAAATAGGCATTGGAATATCCTATAGGCCAATGAACAGCTTAGATCTATCTTGGGAGAAGAATGCCAATTCTCATATAGGAAAGGCAAAACATTGGGCTCCTTGTTATCTCATTATAAACACATTGGCAGTGGGGGAGCGATTTACAAACAGCTTACAATATCGGGACATGAACTATTGGGTACCTTTCCATGTGGCCATTGCGGCTGTTGTAAACAGATTAGTAAGTCCAAGCAGTTCTCCAGTCGTAATACCAGCAAGGTCTTTGATTGAAAAATCTTTGGTAATTGTAGTAGCGACTGGGTGGTCTATCTGGCTTCATGCCGTTGTGCGGCGTTTTATGTTGGCCAGACCTCTAGACCACTCAGGACACGCATTAATGAACATCAAAGCGATATCAAAAATAAGAAGGAAACAAATGCTCTATACCGACATGTTTTATTACACCAACAAGCACAGTTCACGTTTATGATTATTGACCGAATAGTTGGTGATCGCAGTAATCCTCAAGGTTGGCACAGCATATTGAATCATAAGGAGAAATACTGGATAATCACTTTAGGTGCGCTTTTTCCACCTGGACTCAATGACCACTTATAACCACAATTTTTATGGGGAAGGACATATTCCTCTAGTTTTGGTTAACATCAGTTGTGTCAGGTATAGTATGGTTTTATCACTTTCATTATTGATTTAAATATACCTGCTTATACTTTAATTACCACATTTATTATGAGGAATGATATACGTTAGTTCTTTTGGTTACCAACTACGCATGCTATAGTTGGGTTTTGATCTTCAATAGTTGGGATCTATTATATGTGGTTGAAATATTTACACTTTACACGTGTATGTATAGTGGTCTAATTTATTATTAATATTTTTAGGTGTTTGGTATAAGTGCATACATTTATCATTTTACATACACTACTCTTATTGTAGGTCAAGTATATGTTAAATATTTTTGTGATATCCTAGTATGGGTCTGAATAGTTGGCTTGGTCTTTTTTATGTTTTAGTTCTGCCATTTCATGTATTATTCATGAATGACAGGAGCATACCAGTGTTTTCATTGGTTAGGAGGATGTATAAATATGTATAGTTATTCATGTTCTGTATGTCCGTTTATCTAACACTGAAGAAGGCATGATTTTGCCGAAACCGGTCTGTTTATAAATGTAAATAAAGTCTTATTTATTCACTATCAATTTTGGACTGCATTTTGACTGCTAATATTGCTGGCCAACTGTGTTTGTTGAATGGCTACAACAATGTCACATTCAGAAAAGTGCTGGAATTCAGATTACATTTCTATGATAAATACTTCCTTTCATTCCTGGTGAAGATTGTCCATGTCAGGTAGTTTATATCTCTGAAATGAAAACAGTTACATTTTGTATAGATGTCTTCTGTTGCAGATTTGCAACTGCCCATCTTTGGTCTCGTCCATTCATCCCTCCACAACCCCTTTTCACACTTTTGTACATAGGGTCAGGGTGTCACTTCAACAGTGGCAATCATCTACATCCAAGGTTTACAGCGCCAGTTGGCAAGGCCTGCCATAGTTGTTCTTCTGTACCATACACCTTCACATCTATGACCAATTTAGAGTGCCCAATCCACCTACTCTGTGTCTTTGGAATATAGGAAGAAACTGGAGCACCTGGAGGAAACCCACTCGAACCCAGCAAGGATATGCAGACCACACAGATGGCACCTCATTTGAGCATGGAACCATGGAATCTCTTATTGAGAGGTGACACCTCTATCCACTGCACCACTGTGCTGCCCCTTTAGTCTCTTATCAGCTTGTTAGTAACAACAGTTTCTTGTTTCTAAGAATGCTTAGCATTTGAGTTTTGTATCCTCACCAGCTTTATCCAATGATGTGTAGACAAAGTTCATCTAACTTGTCATGGTAATGCATTTTAAATGAGCTCTCTTTTAAGCTGATGGAACATTTGGTATGTACTCTTTTTACAGCTACAGCACATGTGGTATGCACTTTGGTATTTGCTCTGGCTCTAGAAATACTGAAGAAGGAGGTACAGTGGATATAAAAAGTTTACACACCCCTATTAAAATCCCAGGTTTTTGTGATATAAAAAACGAGACCACAATAAATAATTTCAAAACTTTTCCCACCTTTAATGTGACCTATAACCTGTACATTTCAATTGAAAAACAAACAAATTTGTTAGGGGAAAAAAATGTAAAAAATAAACGTACAATACGCTGGATGCATAAGTGTGCATACCCTTAAACTAATACTTTGTTGTGTGTGCACACCCGTAAACTAATACTTTGCTGAAGCAACTTTTGATGTAATTACAGCATTCAGTCTTCTTGGGTAGGAGTCTCTTAGCATGGCACATCTTGATTTGGTAATATTTGCCCACTCTTCCTTGCAAAGTGCTCCAAATCTGACAGATTGCGAGGGCATCGCTTGTGCACAGCCCTCTTCCGGTCACCCCACAGATTTTCTATTGGATTTAGGTCTGGGCCATTCCAAAACTTTAATTTTCTTCTGGTGAAGCCATTCTTTTGTTGATTGGATGTATGCCTGGAATCATTGTCATGTTGAAAGGTGAAATTCCTCTTCATCTTCAGCTTTCTAGCAGATGTCTGAAGGTTTGGGGCCAGAAGTGACTGGTATTTGGAACTGTTCATAATTCCTTCCACCTTAACTAAAGCCCCAGTTCCAGCTGAAGAAAAGCAAGCCCAAAGCATGATACTGCTACCCCCATGCTTCACTGTGGGGATGGTGTTCTTTTGGTGATGTGAAGTGTTATTTTTGCGCCAAACATACCTTTTGGAAGTGTGGCCAAAATGTTCATCCTTGGTCTTATCAGACCATAACACATTTTCCCACATGCTTTTGGGAGATGTGGTTTATTGTTTTCCAAATTTTAGCTGGGCCTGGATGTTTTTCTGTGTAAGAAAAGGCTTCCGTCTTGCAACCCTACCCCATAGTCCAGATATATGGGGAATATGGAAGATTGTCACATGTAGTACACAACCAGTACTTGCCAGAAATTCCTGCAGCTCCTTCAGTGTTGCTGTAGGTCTCTTGGCAGACTCCCTGACCTGTTTTCATCATGTCTTTTCATCAATTTTGGAGGGATGTCCAGTTCTTTGCAACGTCACTGTTGTCCCATATTTTCTCCACTTTTTGATGACTGTCTTCACTGTGTTCCATGGTATATCCAATGCTGTGTACATTTTTTTGTACCCTTCTCCTGACTGATACCTTTCAACAATGAGACCCATTTGATGCTTTGTAAGCTTTCTGTGAACTATGGCTTTTGCTGTAGCAGGCAACTGAGTAAATGTCAGGAAAATTGTACTAGGACAGCTGAACTTTATTTGGGGTTAATCAGAGTCTCTTTAATTGATGGCAGATGTGTACCCAAGAAGCCTGAATAATGTAATTAAATCAAAAGGTACTTCAACAAAGTATTAGTTTAAGGGTGTGCACACACAACAAAGTATTAGTTTAAGGGTGTGCACACTTATGCAACTAGCATATTGTACGTTTTTTATTTTTTAGATTTCTTCCCCTAACAGATTTGTTTGTTTTTCAATTGAATTGTACAGGTTATAGGTCAAATTAAAGGTGGGAAAAGTTTTGAAATGATTTATTGTGGTCGCATTTTCTTATATCACAAAAACCTGGCATTTTAATAGGGGTGTGCAAACTTTTTTATATCCACTGTATCTGTGTTTTTCTTCTCAATCAACAGTCGAGAAGGTGACAGTTGTGAAATAATCCTGTATTCAAGCTATGCATATAATCTCCATTGCTGCAAAAATGCAGAGAAAAGAGAAAAAAAAAGATATAATGGGTGAAAATAGCCTACACAATTCTGATCTTATAGAAGAGGTTCATATATGTTGGAACATTCCGGCACGTATAAATTTGGGAGACTGGTTTAAGGAAAGTACAGCTGTGTAACTAAACTTACTATAAAAGTAGATGCTTGAATTATCACTGCTGCAGTAGCCTTAGCTATATGGGTTATATCCTTGGCAGGATATAACCCATATAGCTAAGGCTACTGCACCAGTGATCAGTATGAAGAACATTATTATATTCTTTGAGTCATCATTCATTGAATGGTAAGGCTCCTCTTTAAACACTAGTTTTACAACTGATTTCTGGAAAAGGTGCATTTCACTGTGAAAGAAAAGGAAATCATAGTTGTAAGGTGATCCCTGGGTATATGTGTTTCCACAAACCACTCTACAGTGGTGTGTAAGTTTAAATGTACTGAATCTGGAATTGCATGACCTATATCTGTTAACCTAACTGTGTTAAATAATTTGTTGAGTAAATCCCCTCTCCTTGAACATTGTAAAGCTATGCTGTTGTTCCTGATTTGTGTGCATGTACAAAATTCTATAAGGAAACAGGCAGTAGAAATGATGGCTTTTGTTTGGCTAAGAGAAAACATCAACTGGATTCTTAATACGAAGGCCAGATGAAAAAAATATTTAACAGATATTAACATGCATTTAGATAACAGGTATTAAAATGCATTTATTATTTCACATTAAAGTTCTCTTGGAGGCACTTTATAGTCTTGTAATGGCCTTTTTTCAAGTTACAGAAGCCCACAGATATACATCAATGGTCTAATTCATCCATGCTGGGACGCTGCTCTTCTGTAATGCCCTCATGTGTGCACTAAACAACAGGCACTTATATTTTGATTGTTTTACAGTGTATCGGTCCCTTTACTCAGTCCCAAATCCACCTCTTCCTTTGGCTAAAAGGCAGAATCAGTGACTTAGTTTTATTCCCCAGGAAAAGAGAATTTAGGAACATTTTACATATTCAAAAGCTGCAATGTTCATTGCAAAATATTTATTTTCCCAATAGTGTGCAATACTCTGATGCAAGCTATATGAATTTTGACATTGCGGGTCAAGCCTGAAAAGGGGCTTTAGACCAATGTACTGATCAACAAACATATAAATAATAAATTTACAGAAAAAGAACACAAACCTGAACTAAGCAAAATCACCCAGATGCAAATAAAACAAAACTATGTGGTGTTCTGTCATCTGATATATAATGAATTATGGTTTGCAATGTAAATATCTAATTAATAGTCCATGGTTATTGGTTAGTAATTATTAATGACTTTGAGTGGAAAGCAAATATTTAGAATATGGAACAGATAAAAAACATGAAAACATATGAGAGAAGTGTTGGTTGTACTTTATTTTCCCTTACTGATCATTATATATATATATATATATATATATATATATATATATATATATATATATATATATATATATATATACACACACACACACACACACACACACACACACATATATATATATATATACATACACACACGCATGAAAACATGGAATATAATAATTGCTATAAAAACTGTTAGTATAATAATGTGTATGTTTGTTGCTGGAGTTTTTTTAATACTGTGACTTCTGTTCCATATTTTCTTGCACTGGCTTTCCTACTGTAAATGTGTCAGCACATGAATAATTGTATCCCCTAATAAGGACTGTTTATGTAATCTGTATTCTATTTTTGTGGAATAGTCAGGTGCTTGGGTTCAGATAGATTGCACCACACTATTTCTGTAGCTAAAGTAGGTTAATTGCACCTGTGATGTAAATGATGCAGTGTGAGGGTGGAATTACATGTAATAGCCATGAATAACTACCTCCTGAGTGGCTGGTAAACAGTTTGCTTATACTTGAGCTGTGTTAATACCATGTAAGCATGTTGATCAGCCAATAGCAAGGATGTGAATATTGGTGCCAGTCTGTTTTAATTTTTGTAATTCCTTTCATTTCCTCATAACAGTCATGAAAATCTGACAACTGTTGTCTTTATGTTATTGTTATTTTATTTGTTTAGGAGCAAGAGTGGACAGATCAGCATTTAAAAAACGTTATGTTTTTGTTATCTGAACAGCTGAAACCTTAGCTTAATGAATTTATTTATTTTATCAATACTTATAATGGAATCAGGCCAACAATATAGACTTTGAAGGACAAATACAACACAGTTCATATAAACAGAAAAAAATACTATTATAAATGGTCCTTTATATTCTCAAATAATATTGCATTTTATAGTAGATAACAGAGCTAGCAGGTTGTTGTTGTTGTCTTTCGGCTTTTCCCGGTTAGGGGTCGCCACAGTGGAACTCCGGTCCATTAATGATTGGCAGTAGATTTTGACAAATGCCGAGGTGCCAGCTCGATGTTCAACCTTCAACGAAGGCACGTCCATTTATGCATGTATTTCGAACACCCACCCAACCGCGGGGAGGACATGCAGACTCCACACAGAAGGCACTCCCCGCACTCCAGCCGAGAATGGAATGGGAGAACCTCTTGCTGTGAGGCAACAACACTACCGCTGCACCACCGTGGATGTCAACAGAGCTAACAGGTAAAGGTCAGAAATGTAACAAATAAATGAAAAAGTAAAATAAAACAGTCCGACCACCACACGAGGGCAACCAGGTTAAAAACTATAAATTTATTAAAGTAAGATAAGTGCTTTCACTACAAACTGTAGCTTCATCAGACCATTCACAAATAAAAGCTAAAACCATTATTTAAACACTGTATCCATGTAATTAAAAGTCAAAAGCCAATCAAAATTAAGCATTTTGACACACCTCCTTAAAAGTGCAGTTATACAGTAATACAAACAAAAGCAATCTAAATGGACAATACTAATATAAAAATAAATAAACACTCTTCATGATCTAGAAAAAATATGTCCATTTACATTGCTTTTGTTTGTATTACTGTATAACTGCACTTTTAAGGAGGTGTGTCAGAATGCTTAATTTTGATTGGCTTTTGACTTTTAATTACACAGATACAGTGTTTAAATAATGGTTTTAGCTTTTATTTGTGAATTGTCTGATGAAGCTAGAGTTTGTGGTGAAAACGCTTACCTTATTTTAATAAATTTATAGTTCTTAACTTGGTTGCCCTCGTGTGGTAGTCGGACTGTTTTATTTTACTTTTTAATATTGCATTTTTTATCAGAAACAGAAGTTATAAAAATGCACACTGCAGTAAACAGGATGTTATCTGATTTTTATTTATATAAAGTGCAATTTTAGGCCGATACCAAGGCTGGGAATGGAAGCTTTTGTGCAGGCTGTTCTGCTTTAAGCATAAATTAAAAACAAACCACAGATTTCAACAATCTGTATCAAAATACCTCATGTAAAAAATAAGGAATAAGAAATAATACAGAACTAATTTCTTAGTAAGCTGCTATTATTCTTTTAGAGTGTTACCCCTTGTGCTTCATTTGAATTGCTATTTTCTCTGCAAAATCTGCTAGGACAGAGAAACATCCAAATAACACCTTCTCTTCCATTTCTCCTTTTACCATACTCAAGGATTCCTTCTTCCTTGACCAATGCAAGATGAACTTCTGAGTAACTACTATTTGTTGGACGTGGTCACATTTATTTTACATCATGGTAGTTGGAAATGTTAATACAAGGGTATGCGGCTGCAGGATTGGGCTAACTGGAGTGGGGGTGGAATGTATTACAACAGGTACATGGCCATTTATCTCTGATCAAACAACAGGGGTGAACTGAAGGGTGGGGCTAGAGGGAGTAAGGGAATGTTTGGGCTAATTGGCATGAAGTGGAATTACATCAGAGTGGGATTAACTTTGAGCACGGTTACAGCATTAAATTAAATACTGTGGCAGTAAGACACTACACATGCTTGCAAGAGAGGTCCTGAGTCTAACCAGAGCAGGTTGCTGTTAAATCATTCATGCACTATATAGAATAATATGGTATACATTTGATTAAAACATTTGTCCCCCCACCCCCCAAAAAAAGCAGACAAACATCTGATACTTGCCATCACGATCACGTGCCACCTCTGCAATCTCTTGCTAATCACTTCCATAACTTTCACTGTGACAGAAGTGAGGCTAACAAACTTAGAGTTTCCAAGTGTCTGCATCCATCACTGTGCAGAAGTGCTTCTCTCACTAGCTCCAGGCTTACACTATTACTCCAGGTTCTAAGGACAATGACTTCACAATTCAGCCAGTTTTGCCAAATATTTGCCAAACAATGCTATCAATTGTTCTGCCATGGAAACAATCTTCCAGAATATTCTTGAATTCCTTATCAGCCTCTTCCTCTGTTATGTTCCCATCTGACTCTATGATGCCATTTGTACAAATCTTACTTTCGCTCTGTGGTTCTCTGCCTAGATATTTCTATTTAAATAATTAAATGATTTATTTTCATTATTTATTCTGTGTCTAGTATTTTTAAACTTTATCCTCCCTATTTCTAGTAACCAAATATTATTTATATTTTTTCAGCAGTATAAGTTATCAAGATATGGCTTCAGCTTTGGCTAGACAAATCAATTTATTTAAAATATTCACATTAAGCTCTTATTCTGTTCTGGTGCTTCATCATAAAGTTATTAAAACATTTTTCATTTTAATTATTGAACAGATACTTGTTACATGTGTTTAACTTTTAGTTATGTACTCACCATAACTTCAGATGTTTGGGATCCATCTCGCCTACATTCTGACTGATGGGTTATGCCAAAGAGCGAAGTCTCTTACTGGCTGAGCTTATCATATCCCAGGATGCACCATTACCAGTCCCCCAGATCTAGTTTGTCGCATACATGCACACATGCACACCCTGCTTATATAACATAGTCAGATGAAACAAGATAAACAGTAGAACTCAAAACCGTTCAATCTCTTCTGATCTCCAAGGCAGGGGGAAGGAGGGTGGGTATTAGGAATGTGGCGAGATGGATCCCAAACATCTGAAGTTATGGTGAGTACATAACTAAAAGATGTTATGTGATCCTATCACATTCTGACTGATGGGACAGCGTCCTAGCACCTGAATCCTGGGTGGCTCACTGGAAAACACTCCTGAGTACCGTGGAACCAAATGAAGCTCGTCCTTTAGATGCCACATCCAATTTGTAGTGGGAAATGAAAGTGCGGATTGGACCAAGTAGCAGCACAGATTTCTGATATAGCGAGCTTGGAATGAAAAGCTATAGAAGTAGCCATAGCTCTGGTAGAATGAGCCTTGATAGATGTTGTAAGTTGCTTATTCAAGAAGAATAAGCCTGAGTTATGCAATCTCTGATCCATTTTGAGATAGTAGCTTTTGTGATGGTTTGGCCCAGTTTATTATCTGAGAAGGACACAAACAACTGGTCTGACTGTTGCTGAGTCCTGTCTAAATAGAAGCGTAATTGCCTGTGAACATCCAATCTATGAAGAGTGTATTCTGCTTCATTGGAGAATTTTGGGAAGAAAACTGGTAGCTCTAGAGATTGTTGGAGGCAGAAACTAGAACAGACCTTTGGGACAAAGGATGGATTAGGCCTAAGTGATACTCTATCCTTGTGGAAAATCGTGGCTTAATAGACAGGGCTTGAAGCTCTGAAACTCTTCTTGCAGAAGTAATTGCAACTAAGAAGGCAGTTTTCCAAGACAGATATTTTAACTCGCATGTAGCAGCCGGTTCGAAGGGGAGATAAATCAAGATCACGGAGGTGCAGGATGAAAAACTGGGGTCTTAATAGGCTCGCACCTTTAATGAAAGTTTTGCATAGTCTACAGCTCATCAAAGGAGGATCCATGGATTCGTGGAATTTAGAGATAGCTGCTAGTTGGACTTTAATAGTTGAGACAGAAGATCCCTGATTAAACAGGGATGTTAAGAATTTCAAGACCTCTGGGACAGGAGCAGTGATAGGGTCTAAGCCCTTGAGTTGAGCCCAGATAGCAAACCTCTTCCACTTACTAAGGTACAATTTGTTAGTGGTGGGTTTGTGGGCGAAGATAAAATGTGAACAACTTCGGTTCTAGTTTGTGCCTTCTGACTAAAGTCGGAAGTGGAGGAGCCAAGCTGTCAAATTCAAAGATTGAAGGGACTGATGCCGATGTCCCGACTGATGGATTAACAAGTCCGAATTAGGTCTAAAGTCCACGGATCGTCCACTGCATGCTTCTTCAGGTAGGAAACCATACCTGGCGAGGCCAGTATGGGGCAATCAGTATCATTGAAGACCCCAGTTGAGAAGCTTTTTGAATAACTCTGGGAAGAAGCGGAATTGGAGGAAAGGCATAAAGTAGCCCTGTTGGCCAAGGTTGTGCTAGAGCATCCATGGCTGGTACTCCCTGATGTGGGATCAAGGAGAAGAACCTTTGGCACTTGGTGTTCAGTGGAGTTGCAAACAGGTCCCCATCTCCTGAAAACCTGAGCTGCTACTGTGTGGTTTAGAGACCACTGGAGAGAGAATTGTCCTGCTCAATTTGTCTGCCAAAATATTTGACTTTCGGGATGTGGGTCGCTACCAAGAAGCGGTTGGTAGCTACAGCCCATTCCCACACTCTCATGGCCTCTCTGCAAAGGGGTATGATCTGGTCCCTCCTTGTTTGTTCAGGTACCAAACCACCGACATGTTGTCTGTGTGGATGGCGATGATGCCCTGAGGAAGAAACTTGTGTAAGGCTTGTAGGGATAGAAGTACAGCCCTCATCTCCAACACATTGATGTGGAGAAGAGCTGATCCGGAAGCCAGGAGCCCTGAACTTGCCTGCCCAGACAATGCCCCCACCCTATCTGGGAGGCATCTGTCGTCAGGGTAACCACTGGAGAGGGAGAACAAAGGGTTTTCCTTGATCCAAATTGGATGTCTGAAGCCACCAGCGAAGGTCCCTTTGCATATTTCCGTAATCATGATGTGATGATTGAGGGAAGATCCTGAAAGGACCATTGAGTTGACAAGAGCCACTGAAGAATCCTCATGTGTAATCTTGCCAGAGGAACTAAAAGAACCGTGGCAGACATTGAGCCTAAAACTTGAAGAACCATCCTGGCTGGGGCTTTGGATCTCGAGATCAGAGCTTGAACTTGGCCCTGTAAAGTTTGGATCCTTTCGCAGGAAGAAAGACGCCAGCATCAATCTTGAGTCTATCTCTGCTCCTATAAACTTTATCGTTGAGAGGGCAGCAAGACAGACTTTGACCAATTGAATGTAATCCCCAGGGAAATACAGGAGATGGTGGCTTTGAGGTTGTCCATTAGTAGATGCCTGGTGGTGGCAGTCAGGAGCCAGTCAAACACTTGGAATCCAAGACTTCTCAGGTGAGCCGTCACTACTGCCAAGCACTTGGTGAACACCCTGGGGGCTGTGGTGAGACCAAAGGGCAGAAAATTGGTAATGACTGACTCCCAGGCTGCCTCCTGGACGCCTGATGTATCGGTATGTGATAATAGGCGTCCTTGAGGTCTATACATCCAAACATCCTTCTCCAACAATGGGAGAATGGATTGTGACCATTGAATTTGGATTTGGTGACGGATTGGTTCAGTCTGCTGAGATCTAATATTGGTCTCAGGTCCCCTGTCTTTTGGCACTAAAAGAACCTGGAGTAATTTCCTGATCCGATCTGGTCTGTGGGGACGGTTGGATGACTCCTTTTCTAGCAGCTTTAAAGCTTCTGCGGCTGCCATTTCCCTTTGACTGGGTGGTGGGTCCAGGATTCTTTTTTTGCGGGGGGGCGAGTATGTGAATGGGATGGTGTAACCTCGCACCCATCTGTCCTGAGTGATTGACTCCCAGGCTTTTAGGTGCCGACACCCGACTGGCTCGGCAATCCCTCATGGCGTGTGGGAGGCTGAAGAGCCAAAGGACTTCTGCCTCTGGAAGGGAATCTTCCTGCTGTTGGGAGAAAAACTTTTCCCCCTCCTTTCAGATAAAGTTTTTCCCTCCTGCCGGTAAAGCGTGGTGGGGTAACCTTGGGTTGGGTCCAAACCAACCCATCCCCATCAAGGGGTCGGCGCGAAGAGACTTGGCCCTCCGCATGAAAGACTGGACAAAGGGAGCCAGGCTTGTCTCGTGAAACGCCTGCCTGTGCCGCTCTACCTACCCTTCCTTGGCGCATAGGAAATGAGCCTCATGGGCGAGTTAGAAATTGGCGCAAGGATAGCCAACTGAGAGCTAACCGACTGGGCTAGCTGCTCAGGTAGTTACCAGCGAGGAATCTGACAACTCCTTGACCAGATCCCTCTGAAGCCTGGTAAAATGTGCCAAATAATTCAGGGACCTTAAAGTAAAGGCCGCTGAAGTCAGAATAGCGCTTTCCGTGCGGTCCATGCTCCTAGACTCCTTATTAGGAGGATGCCTCTGCCACGTCCTGTTGTGTAGCAGATGCCACCACCATGGCATCTACAGCCACTCCTTTAGTGAGGAACTCCTTCTCGGGGAGCAGACAAAAATTTATTTGGACGAGAAGGGACTGGTTTCTGGATTCCCAGCCCCTTCGACAAACTAAATCCAGAAGCGGAGACACCCAGGAGGCGGAGGGCTGAGCCCCAAAGGCCTTGAGGAGCACTGACTCGTCAGCAGAGGGTTTGGATATCCAGCCGCCTCGTTGTTTGAGGATCTCTAAGATGTCTGCAAATGAGACATCATCCGAGAGGACCGGGGGACCTCTGCATCATCCAGACCAGTGTCTGAAGTAATAGACAGTCCACGTGCTTCCTCTTGCACGATCTCTTCCTTGGGGTTCCTCCGAAGACAGCTCAGAAGAACCCTCAGGAGGAGGGAACCCCACTGGGGGTAACCTCAGCTCCGCTGACTACGGACAGGGAACTGCCAAAGACCCAGTCTCCGCTAGGGACGCTAGGGAAGGTGCCGGGGAGATGGCGAAGAGGACTTGGCCAAGGCACTCCTCATGGCTCTGAAAGCAGGACCCCAGAATCCTGGGAGTGTCGGTCCCCAGAGGTGAGCCAACGGAAAAGTCCATAGCGCACACCGAGGGAGAGGGGAACCCCGAAAGCATAGGCCCGAAACATCACCCCGGGTCCAGCCGAAGAAGTCGAGCCGACCCTGATATCTCCACGGCTCCGACAGCACCTGCTCCGGCCGGGCGAAGCAGTCGGAGGAGGAATGGCAATGGGGTGGGAAGCCAACTGGGTCGGAACGAAACAAATTTTGGAAGACTGGGGACTGGAACAGTCTTTGGAGCACCCTGTCTATATCAGAGTCTGACATCCTCGAAGACCAAGAGGAAACAGAACGGGTTCGAGATGGCCTCTCCAACGGCCCCAAAGGACTAGGGGACTGGCTCGAGGAGACTCAACAACTATCGCCCGAAGGAATACACACCAGATTCCATCGGTGCCGAGGTGGACTTCGCCGAGGAGGAAGTGTCTGAGCTCTCGAGCAGTGGAGCCGATGACCGCCTCTCGATGCCCCAGCTATCGGCTCCGAAGCCAGAGGAGTCGATACTGGAAGTCCTTGGAGCCGAAGGAGAGGCCTGCCTTTTTTCTTAGCGATCGGATCCGACGGACTGGTGAACCCGGCCTTTTCTTTGGAGAAGGAGAGGATGCCAAAGCTTCTTGAAAGAAGGTTTAATTAATCCCTTAAGAATTAATTTATTTTTCCTCTCTCGGAGGTCCTTTGGGGAAAGAGCGTGACATACACTACATGATTCCTGTAAATGTTTTGCCCTAAGCAATACACACAGAGCGAGTGATCGTCCGTGATGGACATTTTGAAGCTACATTTTACACATTTCTTAAAGCCGAAGGCCTAGGATTCTGAGACATTATAGAAATTTTCAGAAAGTAACTGTAAAGAACACTGGTGACACACCTAGAATAGGCTTACAGTTATCACTCGCAATACTCTGAGTTAGTCAAAACACAGCACAAACTCTGTAAATGTAATAATTTCTCTCTGTTAGTTCTTCTTTAAAGAAGAGAAATATAAATGAATTGAAACAGAACCGAAGTTACCTACAAATAAAAGACGGAAAGGCCTTCCAGACAGGAGGTACTCTAGTCCACACTCACAACACAAGAATTCACCAAGTGAATTTTGTCAAACACACTCAAAACACAAGAATAGCTGTTAAAACAGCTTTTTGTTTAGAATGAAGAAAATCCTGACAGAAAAACTAGTGAAATAATCACTACTTAACTCAGCCAGCTCGAGACCACGTCTTCACTTGTTCAAATGAGATCTGGGGACTGGTAGTGGTGCATCCTGGGATATGATAAGCTCAGCCAGTAAGACGGCTGCTTTTTTGCATAGCATGGCAGTGCCAGAGCGAGGGATTGGCTCCGAACCCATCAGTCAGAATGTAGGCGAGATAGGATCACATAACATCTGGCTATCCACATTCAAGTATGCCACCAAAATACAAGGAGACCCAGGTACAGTAGACTCCCTCTTATCTGGTCTCACTGGGACCGGACCTTAGGCTGGATAAATGAATGTCTGGTTAATCAGAAAATGCATACAAAATAATATTTAAAGGTTATAAATTAGCTAGAAGAACAGGATTTGTGTTAGTATGCATATTTTTAATGAATATGAATTCAAAACTCAAATGTCTGTCATTATTTAGCCCATAGGATGCATAAGTGTTGTTCTTCTCTGTTGTCTTTTACTAGGACTACAACAGAAATTTGATGGCTGGTTAAAGAGGAGGCTGGTTTAAGAGAGGCCAGATAAGAGGGTGTCTACTGTAATTAATCAGACTGTAATTCTCACTTACCACTATATTATTTGAAGTATGTTATGGTTAAACTTCATCTGCTTTTTATACATAATAGTGCAGTTGTGTAAGTAATCTTACCATAACAGAAAATGTCTGAGTAGATCACTGCTTATTCCTCCTACCCTCTTAGTGCAAGAAATCTGGACAAAGCCTAAAATAATGGGGGGACAAAGGTGCAAAAATAGGAACATATTTTAAATATTGCTATTATAAACATAAAAAGTCACTAGAATAACAGGTTGTGTGTTAGCATTCCTGAAAAATATAAAGTCTGAAACTCAAATAGATGTCATTATTTTATTACTTCAATCCTCAGTGATTTGCCAGAAGACCATAAATTTTATGAGGAGCAGACCAAAATATGAGGCAAAAATCTGGACAGCTGAAGGGTAAATTACTGCTACAAATATGACTTCCTTCCCCCATTAGCATGTCACCGAAGCTTTAGGGAATTTTCCATGCACAGCAGCTGCCACCTAATATAAAGGGCAGTTACAGCCCCAAACTTCAGAGATTCCTTGCCCTGAAAGAAGGAATCAATAGTCACATAAAAGAGGAACATATAAAAAAACAATGTAATGATACACTCTGTTAAAACCTATCCAGATTAAGGGAGTAAGAGTTTGGAGTGGCTACTGCAGCGGACATCTACTCAAATATTCACTGTTGTGGTAAGATTAGTCTAACAACTGTACTATGTTCCTTGTTAGATCACTGCAGCAATAGCCTATGCTATATAGGATGAATTCCTATATAGAATGAAAGCCCTTCTGAGCTGGGAATTTCTGGTCACAGGCTTATTGTGCCTGCTTACTCGAACTGTTTCTTTCTGAAATTGGTGCGTCTTGTTGCTGTAGCATAGGACCAGATTCAGGCCTGCTGAATCTAGCTTCGTTTGTATAACTTGAGCACTGATCCAGGCCATCTTTTTTGGAGAAGGTTCCCCTGCACCCTAGTAGCGGGAGTGTGCAGTTAGAACTTGTCTGATTGAAGACTGCTGGAACAGGGCTCAGTTTTGAGTTTTTTTCTGGTTAATTGGGTAACTTGTTTAAATCAGATTGTTCGTTTTCTATTGTGTGTATATATATATATATATATATATATATATATATATATATATATATATATATGTATATATATGTATATATATATATATATATATATATATATATATATATATATTATATATATATATATATGTATATATATATATATATATATATATATATATATATATAAATTACACTTTATTCATCTGCTTTTACTGTATTTGTGTTTCTTCTAGGGGCATTGACTACAACTCTGAAATGAGATATATAACAATAAGCATCTTTTTATGCACATTTAAAGTGTTTTTTTTTATTATATCTGCTATATTTTCTGGGAAAAAAAAAAAAAATATATATATATATATATATATGTATATGTTTCCCCCCGCCTTTCTAGGCTAGTTAGTCCAGTTTTCAGGTTAGTGCTGAATTCAGGGCTGTGTTACAGATCTCTGTGTTTACCCATACCTTACTTGTATAGAAGGAAGTTTCTCTGTTCACCTGTCAGAGAGGGGAGCTTTGAGCAGCCTATCTGTCCCTGAAGGAGTGGTTTCAGGTCAGAAAGTAGTAGTTTATTGGTCATTTTGGGCTAATTTCTATCTCTTTCATTTCCCTGCTATAAAAACTGCATTTGCCCGGTTTTGCGTGCCGGGCAGCGCCAGTTAGCTAGGGTATAACTATTCCCGGCTCCACAAAGTCTCCTCTTCAAGTTTTCCCTTGGAACTAGACAAACTTTCAACTTAAGCACTCAAGCCATTCATTTCTCAGCCTGGCACTTGCTCAAAACTCATAGCAAGCACTTATAAACCCTAGCACTACAGAAGGACAAGGCTCTCTACTCGACCTTACCAGCCAATCAGTAAAACAGTTCACTGTACCTAATCCAGGCATGTCCAAAGGGCAGTTTCAGGTGTACTCTCCAGTCCAACTGGTGAATCTGGGCATTTTAAGGCAGTGTTACAACTGCTTCATGTACACAGACAACCTTCTCCTCCTACCACCAAACACTAATACATGCGAGAGATGCAATTATACAAACAAACAGGAGGCTAAGCTCTCTCAACCCAAGACTGGATCAGACAGTCAAGAGGAGAAGGGAAATACTGGCATCACACCACCAGTCTCACACAGACCCATTAAAACAGCACCAGTAAAAAACACACATAAATACAAGAAAACATACTTGGAGGCTCTAAATAAAATCTGCAAAAGCAACAGAGCCCTCCAAAGCAGACATCCAAGCAACCTCCACCCCCCAACACAAACCATGAAACACATATTTCACAAAACCAGTGTGCCATGCAATCACAGCCTTCAAGGCAAAATAACATACCCAACATACTAGTAATAGGTGACTCTATAGTCAGTCACACTGACGTCCCACTCACTAGACTGAATAAGGAGAAGGTTACTGTTAGCTGCCTGTCAGGTGCCAGGATCTGCCACATAACACAAGAACTCAGGTCACTCCAGAACAAGTACAAATACGACTCTATCATTGTCCATGTTGGTGTGAATGACCTGAGCCGTACCTCACTGGGCTACATGAAAAGAGACATAGAAGAGCTCTCTGATCACGTAGCCCAGGTCAGTATGACTCTGACTAGCATCCTGCCTTCACCAAGAATGATACCATGGTATAAAAAAAAAAATGATCAATTTCAACAATTGGCTAAGTTTCTGGTGTCATTCAAAGGGGATCCAGTGTCTGTATGCTTGGGATGACATGCTCGTCAAGCCACGCTGCTTCAATAGAGATGACCTCCACCTGTCACTCTTAGGCTTTCAAATAATGGCCAAGGCTCTTGCCACCCCCATATTGCTCTTTTTAGGCAAGGCTCAAGACAAACCCACCATCGTAAATGGCACAAGTAACAAAAATCTGAGGGTAATACTACTCAATGCCAGAAGTCTAAACCTCAAAATGCACGCACTTGAGGCACTCCTCAGTATGGAGAAAATTGATATCTGTGCAGTAAACAGAAACCTGGTTCAAGGCTACAGAGAGCACCCCAGCACTACCAGGCTACAACTCATACCATACATTTCGGCCACAGAACCCGGACCGAAATACAAAAGGTGGGGGAGTATCCATATGAATCAAGGATACCCACACCTCCAGGTTAGTGGCACAGCATGATGCTTCAGCGATTATCCACGTGCAACTAACAACAGGCAAAACTGCAATTCAAATTGTAGCTTGCTACAGATCACCCACCATGTCCCAGGACCCCCATTCCGCATTTCTGGAAACACTGGGTAACATAAAGGTCCTACCAAACACCCTAATATTGGGTGATTTCAACTACCCAAATATTAACTGGGAGAACTACTCAAGTACTAACTCCTTTGCCCAACATTTCCTAGAATTTATAAACTCAAACACCCTGGAACAACTAGTCAACACTCCCACCAGAGGTGACAGCATATTGGACCTGGTCATCACCATCATGGGCGACCGGTGTTCCACACCAGAGGTCAACCCCTCGTTGGTTAGATATGACCATAAACAAATCACTTTGGATATCCACATTTTGCCCCCACCCCCGGACAAGGAAACCACTGTGAAAAACTTTTCAGAAGCAAACTTCACATTACTTAAGACGGAGTTGGAAGGTTTCAAAGCCCCCATGCTAAAGGATAACACTGTCCAAGCTGCAAAATCCTTTTCTAATACATTCTACAGGCACCTACAAGAATGCATGGATCATGCTATCCCAAACAAAACCAAGACTCACTCCTCCAAGAAAAAGAAACCAGTCTGGTGGACCCCTGCCATAAACAAGCTATACAATAGAAGGAGGAAACTAGTACAGAAAAGAGTAAAATCCCAAGAAGGGAAGACATCCCTGATCAGTATCAGCAAGAAACTACGATCCCTCATAAAATCGTCCAAGGCGAGCTTTGAAAGAAAACTTGCCAAGGACTCCAAAGATAACCACAAGGCATTCTTTAGCTATGTCAAAAATCTAAGTGGCAATGCTCAGATCTGCTCGGAGTTAGTGCAAGATGGCACAAAATACACTGAACCAACCAATATTGCCAACATCCTGGCAGACAGGTTCAGTGCAAACTTCACCCCCCTCTCACCCCCAAAAGGCCCCATAACCATACCAGAAGAATGTAGAGCCCCTGAAGTCATGGACACTCAGGTTAAAATAGCCCTCTTCAAAGCCAAAAAAACAGCATCAATGGGACCAGATGGTGTCCCAGGCTGTGTCCTACATGAGCTCAAAGACAAATTAACCCCTCACCTAAACACACTTTTCAAACTCAGCCTCTCCACAGGCTATGTACCCACAGAGTGGTGCACAGCAACAATTATTCTGCTCCACAAAGGTGGAGCCACAACAGACCCCGGGAACTATTGCCCTATAAGCCTGACTAGCTTGGTCTGCAAGGCTATGAAGCGCATCATCATGGAACTGATTAACAGAGACATTGGGAACCTCCAAACACTGGACCCTACCCAGTTTGGCTTTGTTAATGGCAGATCATGCCTCCTAAACCTGGTGGACTTTTTTGAGACAGTTACCAAGGCTATAGATGAGGGAAAGGTGGTACACAAAGCCTACCTAGACCTCATAAAGGCCTTCGACAACATTCCCCATTCTGGTATTATAGACAAGCTCACCAGCCTGAACATAAACCCCTATGTCATAAGATGGGTTGCCAATTAGCTCATGGACAGAACCCACATGATGAGAGTTGCAGGAGCTAGGTCTGACTCTAAACCGGTTACAAGTTGCTTTCCCCAGGGCTCAGTCCTAGGACCCCTCCTGTTCGGCATATACTTCTCAGAGGTACAGACAAGCAAGCACAGAAGGACTATGGCTAACCAAGTTTGCAGACAACTGCAAACTAGGGGCTATAATTAACTCACCAGCTGACACAGACATCCTCCAAAAGGGTCTCACTGAGATGGATACCTGGTGTCAAAATCATGGCCTCAAGCTAAATGCCAAAAAGTGCATAGTTATTCCCTTTGGAAATAACAAAGTACCCACAAACTACCACATAGGTGGTACCTCTAAATATGGAAAATGTAATAAGGGATCTGGGGACCCAAGTAGATAGTAATCTCTCCTTTGATAATCACATTGCCAAAGTTGTTAGAAAATCCTTCTATGTGGCCCACCTAATCACAAAAGGGTTTGCATCCAGATCAAAAGAGGTTATTGTGCCCCTCTACTCATCACACCCATCATAGAGTACAATGCCCCATTTGGGATGTACCTTACAAGACACCTACAACAGTGGGAAAGACCACAGAAGTACCTCACCAAGAGGATCACTGGCCTCAAACAGATGCCCTATGCAGCTCGACTGAAGAAACTCCAGCTGTACTCGGTTGCATACCGCCTGCTCAGAGGTGATCTCTGCCTGACATATAAGGCCATGTCCCACCCAGAATTGATGGACATGCTCCACCTAAAGAAAATCTTATCCCCTCGAGCCACATGCTCTAGGGATCTAAACCTCACCATAACAATAAATAGGATGTGCTGGAGGGATAGATTCCTGTCCCAAAGACTTCCCATGCTTTGGAACAAGATTCCAATCTACATTAGGCAGAGCTCCTCACTAGCACTCTTCAAGAGAAACCTTGACGAGTGGATGAAAAACAGAAAGTTTACCCCGGGGATCACCTCAGTGGCTCTGCTGGACAGAGGCACAGGGAACTACTCTAAGGGGGCGGTGAAAGCCAACACATTCTGGCTAGGCTTATAAATGCCTTTGGGCAGATTGCCTAGTACCTACCTATGAACCTATATCAAAGTTTAGAGAGCTTGGGGGAAGGAAGGTAGGTCAGAATTCAGGAGCCCCTAGTGGACAACCTTAGAAAAACCTTATCTGGTTCTAGAGTAGGAGTCAGTTTATAAAGTTTGGTAAACATGTGAACTAATGCACCAAGTTGCTTCTTCTAGTATATTTGTAGAGTCCACCCATTTTCAAAATGCCACGGAAGTAGCCAAAGCTTGAGTAGAGTGAGCCCTGACTTTATCTGAAAGTGACTGTAAGTGGTGAAAATAACAAGGCAATAGCTTGGGACAACCAACTTGAAATAGTCTGTTTACTTACTGTTTGTCCCTTTTTCTTACCTTCACAGGAAATAAACAGCTGATCAGCAAGCCAGAACATGTTGGATCTGTTAATATAGTATTTGGATAGCCAATGAACATCCAAAGTGTGGGGAATCCTTTCACCCTAATTTTTAGTCTACAGAAAAAAAACTAGAAAATTTCCTCTACTTCCCAAATAAAGAAGTTATGTCTTACCGTAACGTTCCATCTGTGTTGTTCATTCATTACTATTAGGACCTTGGTTCCATCCTTGGAACTGATATGGCAGTTTCCAAACTCATGCAAGCCAAAAACTCTCAGCAAAGACCTACCCATAATGCCCCTCTCCTAGTTACTCCAGATCAAGTTTGCCCACCCCTGTATAATAGACGTAGTAAATAGAAAAAAATAGTAGAAGGCTCTGTTTGAGCAAATACCCTAACCAGGAGTTCCTAAAGTCCACCAGGAGGTCAGGCAGGGGGAAGGAGGGGGGGTAATGAATGAACAAAGATCTACAACACAGATGGACTGTTATGGTAAGACACAACTTCTTTATCTGATGTTGTAAATCTTTGTTCATTAATTACTATTAGGACCGAGTCCCCAGCTGCTTGAGTCTTGGGTGGCCCTAAGGAAGGATATTCCTGAGCACCATAGAATCAAAAGATGCTCGTACCCTGGAGGCCAAATCCAATTTGTAATGAGAGATAAAAGTATGAGGTCTTCCCCAAGTGGCTGCTGCGCAGATATCATCCATAGAGGCTCTGGAATGAAATGGTACAGAAGTAACCATAGATTTGGTAGAATGAGCCTTTATTCTGGAAGGTAAGGATAGCTTATTCTGTTGGTAGATAAAGGTAATGACGTTTCTAAGTCAGGAGGATAAAGTCACTTTGGAAACAGGTTTACCCAATCTGGGTCCTGCAAAGGCTACAAACAATTGATCTGTTTTCCTGAAAGATTTAGTCCTGTCCAAATAACAACGAAGTTGCCAATGCACATCAAGGGTGTGCAAAAGGTACTCCCCTCTATTAGAATGCTGAGGAAAGAAAACCGGCAGGTCAATAGATTGGTTAATGGAAAATCCAGAAATTACCTTGGGCAAGAAAGAAGGGTCAGTACGAAGGAACACCCTCTCCATGTGGAAAATCAAGTAAGGTCTCTTGACACTCAAGGCCTGCAGCTCAGACACTCTTATCGCTGAGGTAAGTGCTACTAGAAGTAAGGTTTTCCATGACAAAAATTTTAAATCACATGAACCAAAGGGCTTGAAAGGAGGACTTGTGAGAGACGGAGGCTTGACTGGAGGTTTAATACTCCTTTCAAAAAACTCTTGCATAGGCGGTGTGACATAATCGAAGAATTATCAAGTTCATTATGAAAATTGGCAATAGCTGCTAAATGTACAGCGATCACTGATGCTGAGGCTGCTACATGTAAAAGAGTAGCCAGGTACTGTAGGATCTTTTGAATAGGCATAGAGAAAGGGTCTAAGTTCTGATCTTTGGCCCAAATAGAGAACCTAGTCCATTTACTAGAATAAACTTTCCTGGTGGAAGGTTTGTGTGAAGCCAGAAGAATTTCATGAACAGGAGATGGGATGTCAGGCAGCCTGGCAATTATTGGAAGTGGAGGAACCAAGTTGTGAGCTTGAGACTGTGGAGGTTCAGATGAATCAGTCTCTGAGGCTGAAATAACAGGTCTTGGGAATGATCAAGGATCCACGGGCTGTGAATCAGATGAGGCCATAGAAATGGGAACCAGACGATGGGTCCAGTGGGTGGCAATGAGGATCACTTTGCTTCTCAACCTCTGAGCTTTCTGGAGAAATTTTGGAATGAGGGAAAAGAGGGGAAAAGCATACAGAAGACCCGGGGGCCAATTGTGCATTAGAGCATCCCTTGGTGGTTCCTCCTGAGGGGGGATCAGGGCAAAGTAGCTTCTGCATTTGTAGTTTAGGGAGGAAGCAAAAGGATTGCAGCAAGGCTTGCCCCAGCATTGGAAGATCCAATCTGCTGTTACAGGGTTGAGGGAGCACTCATGAGGCATCAGGATTCTCCTGCTCAGATTGTCCGCAATATGGTTGGAACACCCAGGAATGTGCATTGCTATAAGAAAGTGGTTGGAAGCTATCACCCAGTGCCGAATCCTCAAGGCTTCCCGACACAAGGGGTAAGACCTGGTTCTGCCTTGCTTGTTGATATACCAGATGACTGACATGTTGTCTGACTGAATTGCAATGGTCCCAGAGGGTAGGGATGCATGGAATGCTTGCAACACTGAAAACTCCCCTCAGTTCTAGTACATTTATGTACAAATTGGCCTCCATGGGGGACCAGGTGCATTGGACCATCTTTCCCTGGAAATGCCCCCCAAATAGAAGTGTCCGTGGTCACTGTGGCTGTGGGATGGGGAAGACAGAACGGTCGACACCAAAGATTTGTTTGTGGCTTCATCCACCATAGCATTTTTTCCTTACAACGGTTTGTAAGATGTATCATGTGGTCGAGTGGGTGAGTTAGAAATGACCATTGTGTGGAAAGAAGCCACTGCAGGATTCCCATGTGCAGTCTCGCCAGTGGTACTAACATAATGGCAGCCACCATGGAGCCTAAGAGTTGCAGTACAAAACGTGCTGGTACATAGGTATGAGGAAGAAAGTCTTGGATTTGGTGTCTTATTTTCGAAAGCCTGTCTGGGGGGAGAGAAGCTTGACAGGATGTTGTGTCGAAGACCGCTCCAATAAATTCCAGTGTCTTCATTGGGAACATTTGAGATTTGTCCTTGTTGATTGAAATCCCCAAGCAGAGAGCGAGACCTTGAATGTAAGAGAGGCTGCAGACTAGGAGATTCCTGGTCAGAGTGGTAAGGATCCAATCGTCTAGACAGGGAAACACCTGGAATCCTTGTAGTCGAAGATGAGCTACCACAGCTGCCATACATTTGGTGAATACTCGGGGGGGGGGGGGGCTGTCAAGAGACCGAATGACAGTGCCCTGAACTGGTAGTGATTGGCTCCCAGACAGAAGTGGATAAACCTCTGGGAGCAGTGATCCAACTTTATGTGGTAGTATGCATCCTGGAGGTCTATAGACCACATCCAGCTGTCCCTCCCTAGGAAAGGAAGAATGGACTGTACCGTGACCATCCGGAATTTTTGAGGTTTGATACATTTGTTCAATAGGCTGAGATCCAGGAGTGGTCTCCAGTCCCCTGTCTTTTTTGGCACTAAAAAGAACCTTGAGTAAAACCCGGATCCTGTCTGGTCTGGTAGGACTGGTTGGATGACTCTTTTTCTTAGCAGCTTTTCTATTTCTAAGGCTGCTAATTCCCTCTGATTGGGTGGTGGTACATTGGGGATTCATTTGACGGGTCTGGGAATTAAATCAAATGGTATCTGGTAACCACTGGATATTATTCTCTGCACCCAAACATCAGTAGTAATAAGATGCCAGGCTGGTAGGTGTAGAGAAAAACAACCTCCGACTGCTTCCAGAAGAAAGCAATCGGGCCGCTGCTCAGGAGCGCTGGTAGGATCTGCCAGAGAAAGAATCTCTAGTGCCTTGGTTACGCAGACCCTGTCTACCCCAAAACAGGTGTCTTCCATATGAGTTGCCCCCTCTGCCCCGAGGGGATTGTTCACCACAAGTGTCACGAAAATCCTTGGGATTTCTTGAACCACATTTTTCCTCCCTTCCGATTCCTGGAGTAGGACCTCTGGGGGTTGGAAAAGCGTATGCCCACAGCAGACAAGTTCTTTCTGTCTTTCTCACTACATTCAAGTGTGTCTCGTACTTTGGATCCAAAAAGTGCAGATTCGTCAACAGGTGCATTGACGAAGGAAGATTTAAAGGGGTCTGCAAAGTCACACAATCGCATCCAAGCATTACGTCTCATGACAATGCCTGATGCGGCAGCTCGAGCTGCCCCCTCAGTGGTGTGAGATATCAAAAGCATCGAGGAGTCTGAGATGGATTCAAGGGTAGCTAGATGTGAGGCGACAGTATCACGCACCTCATCAGGCAGTACCCTCACCAAAGAGGAAGACGTTTTGGAAATTAGGTCTCTTTGGAGGTGAGTAAAGTGTGCCAGATAGTTCAGCGACCAAATGGCGAAGGTCGCTGAAGCATAGGTCTGCTTCCCTAGTCTGTCCATGGTCTGGGACTTCCTGTTTGGAGGATGGACAGTGGAACTATCTTCTGCCAGTTCCCTCTTGGTGGTCACCGCCACGACCATAGAATCAACCATCAACTGTTTGGACCAGTGGGGCTGGTCTTCAGGTGTAGATAAAATTTTGTCTGGCCTCCGGGGGACAGGATCTACATTGTCCAGGGCCTTCCAGGCATGCTGCACAATGTGTTTAACAAGATCATCTGCCAGTGGGATCACTCAGGAAGTAAATGGCCGGGCACGGAAGGCCTGCAAGAATACCGATTCCTCATAAGAAGGGTTAGAGGACTTCCAGCCTCCCCACTGCTTGAGAATTTCAAGAATGTCTCCGAATGAGATGTTGTCTGGGGGAGACTATGGGGACCCTTCCCCCTCATCACAATCAGTGTCTTCAGTGATAGATTCATCCGGGGAATCAAGGTGCTTCCTCCTGCACCATTTCTTCTAGGGTGGCTCCCCAGTGGGATCTTCTGAGGAGGACTTTGGAGAAGGGGTTCCCTTCAAAGAGGGTTCTTGTGACTCCCGTGCCCAGGGTCCTAAAATAGAGGGTGCATTCTGGGGGGGGGGGTTATGATACTGATGTCATTGGTGCTGACTGCGAACCTTTGGAGGGAAGGACCCCCTTCATCACCTGGACAGCAGGCCCACCCGAGGAGGGATGGGAGGCCGGAACCGGGGAGGACAACCTTGGAACTGGGGTCACACTCCACCCTGAGGAGCCCACCTCCAGGTGAGGAGCTCCAAGAGGACTGGAAGCTGTCTGAGCCATGGGCATAGATGGCACCAGTGAGAAAATAGGTACCGGGCTAGGTACCAAGGTACAGACAGTCCAAGCACTGCTCTGAGAGAACAAAGGTTCCACCGGAGCTGATGCAGCAAGGGTGGTTGGTGCCATCAGGGAAAAAAACTGCTATCGGAGCTGAGACATTATGCACCAGAGTGGACATCAGTTCCGGGATCTGGGTAGAGGCCGGAGGAGGATAAACAAAAGAAGATGTAGTAAAGGATTCTGAGCCAAGAGGGATTGAAGGTCTAGCTGGAATGGGCAATCCCCTAGCTGCCAGAAGCTGGTCCACAACCTGCACTAGATCTAATTCAGAAAAACTCCTAGTGGATCTAAAGGAGGCTGAAGGAGAATCAGGTCTTTCTAGAAACCTCTGCCCCAAAAAAGGGTCATAATTTGGAGAGTATCTTGTCTTTGGCAGATATTCAAGTTTTGGAGCCAATGGAGCCGAAGAAACCATCAGCATCATGGCCGGGGATGGTGCTGAAGCAGGTACAGTCATTGGAGCCAGTGTGGGATCCAAGGACGGCACCGAAGTCAGTGGTGCTGAGGTTGGAACTGAAATAGGGGTGAATATCATGGACGGCAATGAAGGAGAAGATAGAGAGCCTGGTGCTGAAGAGGTGTGCACTGAGGGTGCTGGCAAAGCATGGAGCAGACTCGGTTCCATAACTGACAGAGATGCAGGAACCGAGTGACTCCATTTTTCCTTATGTTTTTTTGGTTTTTGGAGGGGATGAGACCTCCGACCCAAATAGAGCCTCCGAAAAAGGTGTCTTGATTAAACCTTTTAAAATAAGTTTATTTTTATGTTCTGCTAGTGTACAATTACTAAAACTAGCACAAATGTCATAGTCAGCTTTAATATGATCCATGCCCAAACAGTAGACACAATCAGCATGTGTATCTGAGTTAGGCATCTTATGCCCACACTTGTCACACTGTTTAAACCCCAAGTTAGCTTTGTCTGACATAGTAAGGCAACAAGGCTTTCCTATAGAAAAAACAAAATAAGGGAGAGAAAAGGTAAAAGAATACCAACAATGGTATTTAAAAAATACCACAAGTGGTAAGGAAGGGCCTGTCACAGGCAGGAGAGGGGACAGTACCAATAATGGTAGAAATTAAATTACCAAGGTAAAGGGTAGGGAATAGAATTAGTTTATAGGCGACAGTGAGAAAAGGCTAAATTGACTAAAAAATAAACAATTTTGAAGAGAAACTGGTTTAAAAATAATTTTCTACTTAGCTTTGAGAGAGATGGCTAGCACGTCTGACTAGGAACAAGGCAAACGAGATCTGGAGTAACTAGGAGAGGAACATTGTGGGTAGGTCTTAGCTGAGAGTTTTTGGCTGGTGTGAGCTTGGAAACGGCTGTATCAGTTCTGAGGATGGAACCAAGGTCCTAATAGTAATTAATGAACAAAGATTTACAACATCAGATACAATTTTCTAGTAACAGGTTTCTTAGCCTCTATAATACTTGCTGCCTGTCTTCAGAATAAAATGTGCCTACAAGGAATTAAATTTCAATAATCCAGGCAGTCAAATGAAGAAGCTGACAGTTGGGGGTCTATCAAACAGCCCCTGTCCTGTGTAAGTAAGTCCATCCTGTGAGGAAGCTGGTAATTGCCCCTGGCCAATTTCAGTAGAAGGGAGGACCATGGATGCCTAGGTCAAAGGGGAGTCACTGCTATGATTTTTGAGAGGCCATAGGAATCTTTTAGAGAGCACTTATTATTAGTGGAAATGGAGGAAAGGCATACAGAAACATCACCGACTAGGGAAAAGAAAAATGCCTCCATCTCTCAGGCCTAAGTGCACAGAGTCCTGGAAAAGAATGCCTTCAACTAACTGTTGTGGCTGGAGATAAACAGATATATTTGTGGTGTTCCCTACAGAAGGATCAATTCCTGGAAGACCCGTGGGTGCAACATTCATTCTTGAGGGTCTGTCCTGGTTCTGCTCTGACAGAATGTAAGTAGTATGGAGGGATACATTTTGCTAAATTGGTAAATCCCAGACTGCCATATCTAGCATGCAGAGAGGAGGTAAGATCTGGTTCCCCCTGTCTGTTTATGTATCACATCACCATGGTATTGTCTTTGATGACTGGCAAAGGATCTGGAACCCTGAGAGGACATAGTTATTGGACAGCATGTAAAGAGGCCATCATTTATTTTATATGTATGTGTTTCAACCTGTCCTGCCCACCTGTTCCAAAAGCCTAAAACCTTTATTATAGTGGACACAGCCCCCCCAAGAGAACTCCAAAGCATCCATTTTCACCAACTGATCAGCTGGTTGTAGGGTAAGAGAAATATCTGAGTTGAATGACAATGATGCATCCACCAATGTATCTCCTTTTTCACAAACCCAAGAACAGGAATCTGAAAGGATAGGGGCGGTAGGTGTTGAGTTCAGAGAGTTTTGACAAGGTACTGAATTTTTCTCATTTGACATTTGGCCAGAGGAATCATGAATAGCAGAGGCCATGTACTACAAAATCTGAGATATTCCCTGGCAGTTCATAGGTTCATAGATTCATAGGAGGTTACTAGGCTAACAGCCCTTACAAGCCTAGTCATATTTATTGCTAGTTGCCCCAACTGTCAATGGTTAGGTGAATGAAGTTCGCAGAGGTAAGGGTCTATGGTAGTTAATACTGATTTTCTCTGTCCAGGAGGGACATGGACACCACCCCAGGAGTGAATTTGTGGTCACCCATCCATTGATCTAGGTTGCATTTGAAGAGGATCAGGGAGGGGCATTTCCATCAGGGCCGGATCACAGACTGCCCTGTAAGCCAGGCACAGGTCACCCCTTAGCAACCTGTAGGAGACAGAATATAGTGACAGGGCTTTCAGTCCTTCTGCATAAGACTTGTTTTGTGTACCCTGTAATTTCCTGGTGAGAAACCTCTGTGGTCTTTCCAGTTGTTGCAGGTATCTGGTGAGGTACATGCAAAAGGGAGCACTGTACTCAGTTAGTGGTCTGATGAGGGCTGAGTATAATGGAATTATAACATCCTTAGCTCTAGATGCAATGCCTTTACTTATAATATGTGCCAAACAGAAGGATTTCCTTACTACTGTGGATACGTGGTGGTCAGAATTCAGATTGCTATCAACCTGAGTACCCAGATCACGTACTACTGGGTCTACACTTGGGGGGGGGGGGGTTGTCTATAATGTAATTAGCAGGGATGTCATCTTTCCCAAAGGGAATAATAATGCTTTTTTTTTTTTTTGCATTTAGCTTTAATCCATGGATTTGGCACCATTCATTTGTCTGTATTAATCCTGCCTGCAGTATATTAACATCATGGGGGACTCAATGATGACTCCCAATTTACAATTGTCAGTGAACTTGCTCAGCCACAGGCCATCCAAGTTTGCCTGGACTTCTGAGAAATAAATTCTGAACAGTAAGGGGCTCAACACAGCAACCTGTAGTATGTCAATGGTGACTGGTCTTTTGCTGGAGGTGAAGTCATCCACTTTGACAATATGTGTCCTGTCAGTGAACCAGTTGGCTACCCATCTGGTAATGTAGGGGTTAATTCCCTATCGGGAAAGTTTCTCTATAATACCTGAGTGGAGGATGGTGTCAGATGCCTAGGCTAGGTCAAGATAGGTGGTCTTTCCTTCGTCCAGGGCTTTGGTAACTTTATAGGTTCATAGGTTCATAGGTTCATACTAGGCTATCTGCCCAAGGGCATTTATAAGCCTAGCCCATAGTTATGTGGCTTTCGCCACCCCTTTAGTTTGAATAAAAACTATGCCTATCATTTTTCTGTGCCTCTGTCAAGCAGTGACACTGAAGTAATCCCTGGGGTATATCTGCGATCTCCCATCCATTGGTCAAGATTCCTCTTGAACAAGGCCAGCGAGGTGCTCTGCCTCACATGTACCGGGATTTTGTTCCACAGCATAGGGAGTCTCTGGGTGATGAATCTGTCCCTCCAGCACGTTCTATTTATAACCGTGTCAAGGTTTAAGTCTCCGCCTTGTGGTTCTGAGGGATCTAGATTTTTGAGGTGAAGCATATTCATCAAATCTGGGTTTGACATGGCCTTATATGTCAGGCACAGGTCACCTCTGAGCAAGCGGTATGAGACTGAATAAAGCTGGAGTTCTTTCAGTCGGGCAGCATAAGACATATTTTTGAGACCCTTTATCCTTTTGGTGAGGAACTTTTGGGGCCTTTCAAGCTGCATCAGGTGTCTGGTCAGATACATTCGAACAGGGCATTGTACTCAATCATAGGTCTAATGAGTGATGAGTACAGGGGACGATGACCTCCCTTGATCTAGATGTGAATCCCTTCATGATCAGGTGGGATATAGAAGGTTTTCCTAACTACTTTAGCAACATGAGTGTCAAACGAAAAGACTACTGTCAACTTGGGTCCCCAGATCCCTGATGACTTTTCTGTGCTCAGTGGATTGTCACCTATATGGTAGCTAGGGGTAACCTTGTTTTCCGAAGGGTATGACTATGCATTTTTGGCGTTTAACTTCAGGCCATGGCTCTGGCACCAGTTATCCGTTTCTGTGAGGCCCTTCTGGAGGATATCTGTGTCAGATGTGTTTCACTATGGCCCAGTTTGCAGTCATCTGCAAACTTTGTCAGCCATAACCCTCCTGTGTTTGCTTGTACTTCAGAAAAGTAGATGCCGAACAAGAGTGGACCCAGGACTGAGCCCTGTGGGACACCACTTGTGACAGGCTTTGAGTCTGACATGGCTCCAGCAACTCTGACCCTGTGGGTTCTGTCGCTAGCCAGTTTGCAACCCATCTTGTGATGTATGGGTTTACATTCAAGCTGATGAGTTTTTCGATGATACCTGAGTAGGGTATTGTGTCAAGGCCTTTGCCAGGTCGAGGTAGGCTGTATGGACTGCCTTTCCCTCATCAATGGCCTTGGTGACTGTCTCGAAAAAGTCAACCAAGTTTAAGAGGCAGGATCTGCCTTTGACAAAGCCAAACTGGGTTGGATCCAAAGTCTGCAAGTTCCCTATGTCTTTATTTATGAGTTCCATTATGATCCTCTCCATGGCTTTGCAGATAAGGCTTGTCAAGCTAATGGGGCGGTAATTTCCAGGGTCTGTGGAGGCACCGCCCTTATGAAGTGGGACCACAGTCGCCGGCGCCGCCTCCTTGGTGCGTGATCCTGAGGTGAGGCTAAGATTAAACAGCTGTCCTAACTGTTGAGTTCATGAAGCACACAGCCGGGGACACCATCCGGTCCCATGGATGCTGTGTTTTTTGCCTTAGTGAGGGCAGTTCTCACCTGGCGATGGAGATGTTTGGGGGGCTACAATCCTCTGGAATAGATATCTCTCCTTTTGGGGGAGAAGTTTGCACTGAACCTGTCAGCCAGTATGTTAGCAATGTGTGTAGGTTCAGTAATTTTCACATCATTTTGAACTAATTCTGAGCATATCTGGGAGTTTCCTCCTAGGTTTCTAACATAGCTAAAGAAGGCCTTATGATTGTCTTTAGAGTCCTTGGCGATTTTTCTCTCAAAATTTGCCTTGGATGATTTTATGAGAGCTCTTAGTTTTTTACTTATAATGATCAAAGGTGTCTTACCTTTCAAGGATTTTGCTCTATCTTGTAGTAGCTTCCTCCTTTTGTTGTAGAGCTTGTTTATGGCTGGGGTCCACCAGACTGGATGCTTGCCTTTGGTACAGAGAGTCTTAGTTTTGTTTGGGATTGCCTGATCCATGCAGTCCTGTAGGTGCTGGTAGAAGAAGTCAACCATGTTTAATAGACACACTCTACTGTTAACGAATCTGAACTGGGTTTGGTCCAGAGTTTGGAGATTACCTATGCCCTTGTTAGTAAGGTTCATAATTATTCTTTCCATGGCCTTGCAGATGAGACTAGACAAGCCTACGGGCCTATAATTCCCAGGGTCGATTGATGGTTCCCCTTTGTGCAGAGGGATTACTGCTGCTACTCTCCATTCTGCCAGAACATAGCCAGTTCTCAGGATGTGGTTAAACAGGGATTCAAATGGGTCTACAAGGTCATGTTTTAAGTTTATTTTATTTATTTTTTATTTTATTTTACATTTGTTGACCGGGCTAGTCTAGCTGGATACATGTCCATTTTCAGTAGAGGCCCGAGGAGAAAAGCTCCAAGAAACATACAAAATGAATATAAAAGTCATAACAGATCAAACTAAAAAAAACAGCTATTGTTACATAAAAACATTAGTTTTTAAAAAGTACAAAATACAATACTCATAGTGAGCATAACATGAGCAGTAAGCAGCAAAGGGTAATGTACAAGAGAGGGTACAATATACATATGTACATAAATTTTATTTGCAATAATATGGTATATTGATTCTTTAAGGGTAAGATTATAAAGATGTAGAGTGATAATTAGTGTAAAGGAAAAAAGTTAGTCAGGGTTAGTACAGGAGCATAGCCAGTGTGTACTGAGAAATAGTTTTAGATTGCTTTTAAAAAGTGAGAGAGAAGTCTGAGTTGTGAGTTCAGTGGGTAGTAGATTCCATAGTTTTCCAACAGTGTTAGAGAACGGAGTCACCTGCTGAGTTGTTGGATCTGAAAGCATAGATCAGCAGTTTGTTTGAGGAGCGTAAGTTCTTGAGATTATTGTAAGGTGTAATGAGCCTAGAGAGTATTGGAGTGTTGCTGGGTTGATACAGGGTCTTGTGGGCTATACCAAGCTGGTGAAATTGAAGCTGGTTAAGAAATTCTAGCCAGTCTAGTTGTTTTAGATTAAGACAGTGATGAGTTCTGAAAGGAGAGCCTGTAGCAAATCTAGCAATATTATTATAGGATGTTGCCAGTTTGTTGAGGTTGTTTTTAGAAAGATTAGTGCATATAGGTGAAGTATAGAGTAGAGTGGAGATTAAGTGAGTTCTGGCTATAGTGGTCCTAGCTACTGGTGTAAGAAAGGGTTTGATTCTGTAAAGGGATCCCAGTTTTTTGCTAAATAGAAGTTATGTTCTTACCATAACGTTCCATGTTAGTTGTCTTCTTCTCGCCTTCTTCTTGCTGGATGGGTTCGAGCCCCTCGGCCTGACTCGCCACTCTAAAAGCTCGAGAGTTGGTTCCACCGGCTCGAGGCTCCCCTTATATCCCACAATGCTAGGCGTGAGTTACCTCAGATCTCGTTTGTAAGCTAACCCCAGCTTATAATAGTATGAGAATAACTATAAACAAAGTCCACCTCTAACCAGGAGAAAGAAGGGTGACCTATATCCTCATCCAGGAAATATGCACAGCATATGCCTAATAAAAGAGGTGGTAGAAAGAGGTCACAATCACAACTCCTCTAGGTCTGTCCAGGCCAGGGGCAGGAGGGTGGGAAGAAGAAGGCGAGAAGAAGACAACTAACATGGAACGTTATGGTAAGAACATAACTTCTATATGTTAAGTTGTCTATCTCGCCTTCATTCTTGCTGGATGGGACCGCGTCCCTAGCACCTTGTCCCGGGTGGCCTAACGGAACAGACTCCTGAGAACAGTGGAACCAAAGTTAGCTCTATGCCTAGAAGCTAAATCCAACTTATAATGAGAAATGAAAGTGTGAGGAGTAGCCCAAGTAGCCGCTGCACAAATGGTGTCAATAGGCAGTCTGTCTTGGAAGGCTAAAGAAGTAGCCAAAGCTCTGGTGGAATGGGCCTTAGGTTTATTAGGCAGCTTTTGGTGTCTAATTTCATATACAAGGGAAATCAGAGATGTTAGCCATCTAGATAATGATACCTTTGAAACTGAAAGTCCCTTTCTGCCTTCTGCATAGGAGACAAACAGCTGGTCAGATTTTCTGAATTGTTTTGTTCTATCCAAATAGTACCTCAACTGACGATGAACATCTAGCCAGTGTAATTTTTGTTCAGACCTATTGGAATATTCTGGAAAAAGACAGGAGGTCAATGCTTTGATTTAGATTTGACGTCGAGACTACCTTAGGCAAAAGGACGGGTTATTCGTCGTAAGGATACCCTGTCCTTATGAAACAATAGATAAGGAGGTCGACAGCTGAGTGCTTGAAGTTCTGAAACTCTTCTAGCTGAAGTAATAGCTACCAGAAAGAGAGTCTTCCATGATAGCAATTTTAAAGAACAGGAGGCTGCAGGTTCGAAAGGGGAAGAATCAAAGAAGTAAGAACTAAATTTAGGTCCCAAGGAGAAGGAGGATTTCTTATAGGAGGTCTGAGAAGAAAAACTCCTTTCAAAAAGGCTTTGCAAAGCTTGTGGGACATTAAGGCAGACTCAGAAATACCCACATGAAAGTTAGAAATAGCTGCCAATTGAACTTTAAGAGTAGAGGGAGATGAACCTGCATGGAAGAGTTCAGCTAGAAAATCAAGGACTGTTTGGATGGAAGCAGTGAAAGGATCTATGTCCTTCCTTGAGCCCAATATGTGAAGCGTTTCCACTTACTCAAATAAATCTTCCAGTGGAAGATTTATGGGAAGCTATCAAAATATCTCGAACGGAGTGAGATAATTGAGGAAGCCTGGCTAAGGTTGGAACTGGAGGAACCAAGCAGTGAGGTTCAGAGAGGGAGGGAGCGATGTAACTGACCCGACTGATGGATCAAAAGATCTGGAACTAGGTCCAGATGCCAAGGTCGCTCAATAGAAATTGATGTAGAAAGGGGAACCACACCTGTCGAGGCCAGTAAGGAGCAATGAGGATCAATGAGGCCTTCTGAGCGATAGCTTTCTGTATCACTTGAGAGATTAGTGGAGAAGGACTAAATGCATACAGAAGTCCCCGGGGCCAAACTTGGACTAGAGCGTCTCTGCTGGGTTGGCCTGGTAAAGGGAATAGAGTGAAATAATCTCTGCACTTGCTGTTTTGGGGAGTAGCAAAAAGATCGCAGCAAGGCTGACCCCACTTGAGGAAAATTTCTCTCACAACAGAGTCTTTCAGAGACCACTCGTGAGGCATGAGGATAGCTCTGCTCAACTTGTCCTTGATTTGATTGGACTTCCTGGGATGTGCGTTGCTATCAGAAACCGCTGAGAAGAAATCGCCCATTGCCACAATCTGAGTGCTTCTCGACACAGGGGTAGGACCTGGTTCCGCCTTGTTTGTTGATGTACCACACTACAGACATATTGTCTGTCTGGATTGCAATCGTTCCCAAGGGAAGAGAGTCTTGAAGGGCTTGCAACGCTAAAAGCACTGCTCTCATCTCCAGAACATTTATGTGCAAGTGGCATTCGCTTGGTTGCCATGTGCCCTGGACCGTCCTGCCCTGATAATGCCCCCACCCGATCAGGGAGGCGTCCGTTGTCAGAGTAGCAACTGGAGGGTGGAACAAAGGGTCTTCCCAACAAGAGCTGAGGGAAGACATCCACCACATGAGATGATTTCTGCACCGCGTGATCATAATGGTGTGGGACATTGGAAGTTGCTGGTATGACCATTGTGTAAAGAGCATTCATTGAAGGATTCATGTGGAATCTGGCTAATGGAAGCAGAGGTATGGCCGCCATAATTCCCAACACTTTCAGCACTAACCTGGCTTTGATTCTGTTGTTGTTGAAAAGGAGTGAGACCAGTTTGTGTATGTCTGTTATTCTCTGATCTGTTAGTCTCAGACATGTCTACTGTGTCTAGATTTGCCTATGAAGGTAATAGTACGACAAGGCGACAAAACAGACTTTTCGCAATTTATTGAAATGCCTAACTTTTGACAAATGCGAAAGGTGTAATCCCTGGCCATCAGAAGGAGATGCTTGGTGGAGCTGTGAGGAGCCAGTCGTCCAAATATGGAAACACCTGGAATCCTTGTCGTCTCAGGTGAGAAGCTACCACTGCCATGCATTTGGTAAACACCGGGGCAGTGGTGAGACCAAAGGGCAGGGCCCTGAATTGAAAATGACTGGTTCCCAGCCTGAAGCGGAGGAATCTTCTGAGCGTCTGTTCATTTTATGTGATAGTACGCATCCTGAAGGTCTATAGAGCACATCCAGTTTCCTTTTCCCAATAGGGAAGGATGGACTGCAGCGTGACCATCCGAAATCTTGTTTTTGACTGATCTGTTCAAGATACTGAGATCCAAAATTGGTCTCCAGTCCCCTGTTTTCTTTGGAGCGAAAAGGAAACTTGAGTAGATTCCGGATCCTTGCTGGTGTGCAGGAACTGGTTGAATTGCTCTTTTGCAAGCAGCTTTGAAATTTCCAAACCGCTAGATCCCTTTGAGTGGGTGGAACATCTGGAAGGGATTTTTGATTGGTTCGAATGCGAAGAAAGGGGATAGAATAGCCGGAAATAACGGACTGTACCCATTTGTCTTGAGTCAGGGATAGCCAGGCTTCTGGGTACAGTGACAATCTTCCCGACTGCCTCAAGGTGGGCAGTCGGGCAACACCTCAGGGATGCTGAAAGGGCTTATCAGAGAAGGCTTCTCGATTGCCCTGGTTCTGCAGAGCCCCTGCCTCGGCTTATCGCCTACCATTGTTATTCCGCCTCTGCCTCTGGCGGGAAACGACTTTGTCGCCAGGCGAAGTCCCTTGAGATTGTTTACGGAACCACATTTTCCCACTTTTCTGGCCTTTGGGGTAAGGCCTAGAAGGAGTAGAAAACGGACTCCGACGGCAGAAAGAGTCTTGCCATCAGTCTCGCACCTAGTCAAGGTTTCTTTCACTTGAGGACCTAAGAGAGATGATCCATCAAACGGGGAATTAGTGACAGACGTCTTGAAGGGTCCAAAATTGCATAGCCGCATCCAGGCATGCCTACGTAAGGCCACACCCGTCCCTGCGGCCCTACTCGCTCCATCAGCCGCATAAGAAAGGAGGCGCATGGAGGAGTTGACTATGGAGTTAAGGGTAGCCAGCTGAGTGTTCATCTTATCTTGAAAACCCGCAGCTGTAGGGTCCTTCAACATGTCACTCGCTTCTTTAATCAAGTCCCTTTGAAGACGAGTAAAATGGCACAGGTAGTTCAGCGAACATAGCAAATGTCGCTGACGAGAACATCCGCTTCCATACCTGTCCATGGACCTAGATTCCTTGTTAGGTGGATGGACAGGTACTGAAGGATCAGCTAGTTCCTTCTTAGTGGCAGCAGCTACCACCATAGCATCCACAGAGACTCCTTTTGTCAAGAACTGTTTGTCTGCTGGTGCCGTTATGAATTTTGAGGGTCTCCTGGGAGTGGGGTCCACTGAATCAGGAGCCGTCCATGCCTTTTAGCTACCACCTGCATGAGGGGTCAAGGGGAGACACCCAGGAGGTGGAAGGACGAGAGCCAAACGCCTCAAGGTACACAGATTCATCCTCAAGGGTTGAGGGCTGGCCAATTTCCCCTCTGTTTGAGGATTTGAGAATGTCTGCAAAGAGACATCTTCAGAAGGGGAACGGGGAACCCTCGAATCATCTAAATCTGTGTCAGATGTGATGGACTCAGGTGAGTCAATGTGTTTCCTCTTACACTTCCTCTTCCGAGGGGCTCTTCTGCCAAATCAGGAGAGGCCTCGAAGAGGATGAAATCCCACAGGGGTTCCTGAGGAGCTGGCTCTCTGCGGTCCGGGATGAGGGAGTGAGTCGACTTGACCTGAGGCACCGAGGGAGGGGACGGAGCCGACTGTGGAGTAGAGCCAGGCTCTAACACACTCCGCATGACCTCAAACGCACCCCTGTCAGGCAAAGCCAGAGGTCCCCGCCCGAGAAGCTGAGAACCTCCCTCGGCACCGACAGTGATGGCTCGAGGCCGATGTCAGAGCCGAACTCACCAGCCAAGCTCCGAGAGGAAGAGCGGGTCGGACAAGGGTCCGATGCCACTCACCCCTCGGAGCCCTCTTCAAAGAAGAAATCGGAGCACGACGGAGCCGAAGACATCTGTATCGGCTCCGACGCTACCACAGTCTCGGTTCAGCGCCCGAGCTCAACGGAGTCGGAGGAGGAACATATTGATGGACAGGGGCAGGCATCGACTGATGAATCGGGCTCTGAAGCATTTGGGCCAGTGCCTCGGACTTAAGAAGTCGACTCACTACCCTCTGAAGGTCATGATCCGACAGCCTCGATGACCTAGAGGAGATTATGGCTCTGTTCAGACAGCAGAGGAGATGCTGGAGCCGAATGAACGGAGCCAAGGGATGGTGACCTAGATCTCTTCTAGATGTCGGCTCCGAGGGTCTGGTCGGAGCCGACAAGGCCTCTACTACCTCGGCTCCAGCCGAGCCGAGGGAACCACAGAAGCTGTAGACTCATCGGCTCCAGCCGGCGCCGATGCAGACATAGGTTTTGTAGCTTTAGGTCTCAGCTCAGTAGCTGAAGCCGAGGACCTAGAAGCCTTGGAGGGCTTCCCAGAGACAGAAAGGGAATCCTCAGGCTTAAGTAGACCCCTTAGGATCAACTTGTTCTTTCTTTCCTGCAGGACCCTGGGGCTGAAGCCGTGGCATACAGCACAGGAGTCCTGCAGGTGCAAAGGCCCCAGGCAGTAGACACAAGAAGTGTGACCGTCTGTCAGAGACATTTTCTGACAGCACGCATCACACTTCTTGAAGCCTGAGACCTTTGTGTCTTTAGACATCCTAGACAAGAAAGTGTAACCACACACACTCAGTCAGACACACTGATTACACTAATCTTATTTTAAAACTCAAAATAAAACAATTAACTAAAAGTTTTAATTAAGAGCAACACACACACACCACTAGGGAATGGGGAAAGGCCAGAAGGCCGAGAGAGAACTTTAAAGTTCTTGTGGGAAAAACGGATTTTCCGAAAAACAGGGGTAGAAATCCACTAAACTAAGGGAAAAGTAGTTAAACTTAAAAATATAGGGGTTTAAGTATTCTAATTTTACAGAAATACACTTACCAACAAGCCGGTAGAAAAACCAACACCTCGATCGCTGTAGCGGCAAACGAGATCTGATGTAACTCACGCCTAGCATTGTGGGATATAAGGGGAGCCTCGAGCCGGTGGAACCAACTCTCGAGCTTTTAGAGTGGCCGAGTTGGAGCCGAGGTCGGCTCTGAACCCATCCAGCAAGAATGAAGGCGAGATAGACAACTTAACATCTGATTTTATTGTGCTGTTTATATGAGTATCAAAGTTGAGGTTGTTGTCTATTGTTATTCCTAAGAGTTTAGTGGTTAGGTCAGGAGAAATAAGAGTACCATTATTAGATGTGTGTGTGAAATGTATAGGGGAGGACTTTTGGGTTGGTGTGAAGAGTAACAGTTTAGTTTTTTGGGGGTTTAGGAGGAGGCAGCGGTTTGAGAACCATTGATGTAATGGGATCCTATCTCGCCTACATTCATAACTGATGGGTTCGGAGTCGATCCCTCGGCTCCGACTCGGCCACTATACAGTAGAACGAAGTCTCTAATTGGCTGGGCTACCCCTTATCCCAGAATGCACCATGCCTGCATCCCCAGATCTCGTTTGCCGCTTTTCAAGCTAGACGTGGTCTCGACTTGGCTGGAGCTAAGTGGTTTTTTGTATACATTTTGGTCTTTTGACCTAGGGGTTTCTTCACGAATTTAACAAACAGCTGTTTTAACAGCTTTACGTGTGTGTTAAAGTTTTGTGTGATTGGTATTTTTATACTTACGGGCAAGGCCCGTTTAAGTTAGAGGGCCCTTGCCCTTATTTGTGAGTTAATGTGCTTATTTGTGAGCCAATGTGTTGAATTTTGTCTACTTTAAGGTTTACTTGATTGATCGAGCCCATTTAAGTTAGAGGTTTTCTGCCCGATTCGTGTTCTCTATCTCGGCCAGTCCCGTTTTGAGTCAAGGGCTCGTGCCCTACTTTAAGGTTACTTTTTGTGGTAAAAAAAGTGTGTGATAGGATGTCTAAAGAGCAGAAGTCTGGCTTTAAAAAGTGCACCAAGTGCAATTACAAAATGTCTATTACTGATAGCCATGCTGTTTGTGTTTATTGTTTAGGACCGAAATATTTGCAGGAAACATGTAGTGTTTGTCATGCTTTTTCCTCCAGGGTCCTTCAAGAACGTAAAAATAAATTAATCCTTAAGGGCCTTATTAAGCCCTCTTTTGAGGAAGCCTTGGCTTCTCCTTCCTCTCCAGCTTCTAAAAAGAAAAGGTCGTCGGCTCCGACCAGTCCGTCGGAACCGACTTCCAAGAAGCATAGGTTGACCTCTTCTTCCTCGGCTCCAATGGCTTCAGAGCCTTGGGTGGAAGGGTCTGCCTCGATACCTCTTTCCTTGGCACCATTGGTGTTGGAGCTGCAGGTTGGGGGATCGAGAGGCGAATCACCTGCTTCGGCTCCTTTGGTCTCGGAGCCGTTGGAGGTGTGCAGCTCAGACTCTCCTCCCTCGGCCCCGAAGTCCCCTTCGGCGCCGATGCTTGTTCATACGGTTCCGGATCTGGTGCCGATGGTGTTGGAGCCATTTCGGAGCCGGTCCCCTGGTTTATCGGAGCCGAGAGAGAAGTCGTCTCGGCCCCCATCTATTTCCTCTAAATCCTCCAGGTTATCGGACTCAGATTTGGACAGAGTTATCCAGAGGCTTTTCCAGTCCCCGGTTTTTGCAAAAATGGTCTCGGCTCCAGCCCACTCGGCCCCAGAGCCAGCCCCCATTTCGACTCACTCGATTCCTCCTCCAACCTCCTTGGAGCCATTGGAGTCGGTGATGGTGGAGTGGAGCAGAGTTGTCCAGTCGGAACCGAGACTCCCTCGGAGCCTCTCGGTTCCGACCATCATTCCTATCCTGTCCTCGGCGTCAGGGTTCGATACTGGGACTTCCTCGGTCTGGGCCGAGGGGAACACTTTGGAACTGGTAGCTTCGGTGCCTAGTCTCCCCCTCAGAACGTCGGCCGCAGGGATTCCCGGTACCATCGTGGTCTCTCAGCCGGTGTCCTCCGTAGAGTCTGGAGGTCCTGCCTTTGAGGCCATGAGGAGTGCGCTGGCCATGTCCTTGCTGGCTCAGCAAGTCTCTACCTCACCGTCCCTAGACTTGGGAACTGGTGCTTCTGGTGTGCTTCATTCCCATGACAGCGGGGCCCCAGGGCCTGAGGATACCCCCTTGGGGGCGTTCCCTTCTCCCGGGAGGTCCTTCTGAATCCGCTTCGGATGAACCTCCAAGGAAGAAATTGTGCAAGAGGAAGCACATTGACTCCCAAGATGAGTCTATCACATCAGATACTGACCTGGATGATGCGGAGGGGTCCCCAAAATCGTCCTGGGATGACGTCTCATTCTCAGATATCCTCGAGATCCTGAGACAGAGAGGCAATTGGCAGTCCAAAACCCCTTCCACAGAGGAGTCAGTCTTCCTCAAGGCTTTTGGGGCCCAGCCCTCCGCCTCCTGGGTGTCTCCACCCTTCGATGAATTGCTAGATTTAGTTTCTCGAAGGGTGTGGGAACACCCTGATTCTGTGGAACCGGTGCCCGCCAGGCCTAACAAGTTCCTCTCAGCCCCTCCTCAAAAGGAATTTTTGACCAAAGGAGTTGCAGTAGATGCGATGGTGGTGGCATCTGCCACTCAGCAGGACGTGGCAGAGGCTTCAACGTCTATTCACCCTCCTAATAAGGATTCCAGGAGCATGGATAGGTATGGGAAGCGTACCCTTTATTCAGCGGCCTTTACCCTGCGGTCGCTGAATTACCTTTGTCATTTCACCAGGCTCCAAAGGGACCTCCTCAAAGACTTAGGAGAGTCTCTTACGGGTAACCTTCCTGAGGTGTTAGCCCAAACTGTTGGCACCCAGATGACTACCCTATCTTCGATAGTCAACTCGTCCATGAGACTCATCTCATATGCGGCTGAAGGGGCGAGTAGAGCAGCGGGAACAGGCGTGGCTCTTAGAAGTCACGCCTGGTTACGCTTGTGTCCCTTTGCAGAGGCTTTTAAGTCTTCCTTCACCGACGCCCCTTTTGATGGGTCCTCCCTGTTTGGACCCAAGGTGAAGGACACACTGACTCGGTGTGAGCAGGAGGGCAAGACCTTGACTGCCGTGGGGGCCCATTTTTCCGCTCCTTCTAGACCTTACCCCAAGGCCCAGAGAGGAGGGAAAATGTGGTTCAGGAAATCTCAAAGGTCTTTCCCTACTCCACTGAGTGATCCCCCCTCTAGAGGCAGGGGGGGGAAATTCAGGAAGACGCCGCCCCAGAGGTGGCAGAGGCCCCTGTAACTCTGGAGACCACGATTCCTTTCATGGTCCATCCTACGCTCCCTGTCCCTGAGACGTGGCCTGACTGCTCATCTCCGGATCCAGTCGGGGGTCATTTTGTGGAACACCCACAGGCTTGGGAATCTATCACCAAGGATCAGTGGGTGCTCCGAACCATAACCGGAGGCTATCTCATCCCTTTCACCAAGATCCCCCCTCTTCCTATCAGGAAAATCCCGGATGTGCCACCCAGTCAGCGGGATCAAGCAGTAGTAGAGGTTTCAAAGCTCCTAAGAAAAGGAGTCATCCAGCCTGTCCCCGCCGACCAGATCGGATCAGGAACTTACTCAAGACTATTTTTGGTGCCAAAAAAGACAGGGGACTTAAGGCCCATTTTGGACCACAGCTCATTGAATCGCTTTGTAAAAAAATCCAAATTCCGAATGGTCACCCTTCAGTCCATTCTCCCGTTATTGGAGAAGGATGTCTGGATGTGCTCCATAGATCTCAAGGACGCTTACTATCACATTCTGATAAGTCAAGAGTCCAGCAGTCATTTACGCTTCTGCCTGGGAACCAGTCATTTCCAGTTCCGAGCACTGCCCTTTGGTCTCACCACAGCCCCCAGGGTGTTCACCAAGTGTCTGGCAGTGGTGACAGCTCACTTGAGAAGTCTAGGATTCCAAGTGTTTCCCTATCTAGATGACTGGCTCTTTACTGCCACCTCCAAGCATCTATTAGTTCGGGCGCTTATGACCACAGTCAGTTTGGGTCATTCACTAGGAATCACGTTCGATTGGGGAAAATCTGTGCTGCAGCCATCTCAGCGTATTACATTTATAGGCGCAGAGTTAGACACAAGAAGAATGCGGGCATTCTTGCCTGTAGAAAGGATTCAGGTCCTGCAGTCTCAGGTTCAAACCCTGTTACCCAGATCACGAGTTCAGGCCAGACTGATTCTGCAGTTATTGGGCACGATGGTCTTGACTATTCTACTAGTCCCCTTAGCCAGGCTGCACATGCGGGTGCTGCAATGGCTACTGTCGGTTCAATGGTCCTTTCAGGAACTTCCCCTGAACCATTCGGTCCAGATTACCGAAATTTGCAGTCGGGACCTACGTTGGTGGCTGCTTTGGTCCAACCTGGACCAGGGGCGACCCTTTGCCCTTAAGCCTCCCGTCGCCACGGTGACCACGGACACCTCCCAGACAGGGTGGGGGGGTCATTATCTGGACAGGTCTGTCCAAGGCACGTGGCAGGCTCACGAAACGCACTTACATATCAATATCCTGGAAATGAGAGCGGTGCTACTGGTGTTGCAAGCACTTCATCATGCTCTTCCATGGGGTACTATTGCGATCCTATCCGACAACATGTCAGTAGTCTGGTACATAAACAAGCAAGGCAGAACCAGGTCCTACCCTCTTTGCCGAAAGGCCATGAGAGTGTGGCATTGGGCGATTTCTACCCAGCGTTTCCTAGTGGCAACGCACATTCTGGGGAAATCCAATGTGATTGCAGACAGGCTGAGCAGAACTCTCCTGTTACCCCACGAGAGGTCCCTCAACGACAGGGTGGCTGCAAACATCTTCGCCAAGTGGGGCCTCCCTTGTTGCGACTTGTTCGCCAGTCCTCACAATGCGAAATGCAGGGACTTCTTCACTCTGACTCCCTCTCAGAGGCAGATTCCCAGGGACGCTCTAGCTCACAGTTGGCCCCCCGGTCTGCTTTATGCCTTCCCTCCGGTCCCCCTTCTCCCGAAGGTGATACAGAAGGCAATTTATCTAGGGAGCAACATGATTTTGATCGCTCCACACTGGCCTTGTCAGGTTTGGTTCCCCTTCCTTCTGAGGTATGCGGTGGAGGGCCCATGGTTTCTGGACCTAGTGCCCGACCTGTTGACTCATCAGTTGGGACAGTCTCACCCATCCCTCAGATCCTTGAGGTTGGCCGCTTGGTTACTCCACTTCCAACCTTAGTCAGAGATAACTCCTTTTCTCCAGACGACATCCACATTTTGTCCTCTTCTCACAAACCTTCCACTATTAAACTGTATTCCAGCAAGTGGAAGAGGTTTTCTCTTTGGGCCCAGCAGCGAGGTATAGATCCCCTTACCGCCCCAGTACCTCAGGTTTTAGTATTCCTGGCTTCTTTGTTTTATTTGGGCTCTTCAGTTTCCACAATTAAAGTCCAACTGGCGGCTATCTCTAATTTTCATGTCTCTTTTGAGCCTTCCTTAATGGCAAACAGGCTTTGCAAATCTTTCCTTAAAGGAGCGTGGCTCCTTCGGCCCCCAATAACTCATCCTGTGCCCCCTTGGGATCTGAATATGGTTCTAGCTTCTTTAACTGCCCGTCCCTTTGAACCAGCAGCTACTTGTGATTTAAAATTTCTATCTTGGAAAACCGCTTTTTTGGTGGCAATAACCTCTGCCAAGCGGGTCTCAGAGCTTCAGGCTCTCTGTTCTAATCCTCCTTATTTGACTTTTCACAAAGACAGAGTGTCTCTCAAGTTAAATCCCTCTTTCTTGCGCAAGGTAGCATCCCCCTTATGCATTCAACAATCCTTGGAGCTCCCTGTGTTTTTTCCCAAATTCTCCAATAGCAGAATATATTTTCCATCAGTTGGATGTTCACAGACAACTGCATTTTTATTTAAGTAGGACCAATCAGACACAAAAGTCAGATCAGCTGTTTGTGTCCTTTGCGGAAAATAGGTTGGGTCAACCAGTGGCTAAAACCACCATAGCCAAATGGATTAAAGATTGCATCTCCTTCATCTATTCACAGTCCAGCAAAGAGCTACCATTCCCAGTCAAGGCTCATTCTACCAGGGCAATGGCTACTTCTGTAGCATTTCACTCCAAATTATCGATAGATGATATCTGTGCGGCTGCTACCTGGACTTCTCCGCACACCTTTATTTCTCATTACAAGATAGATGTGGCTTCTCGAGGTAGAGCTTCCTTTGGTTCCACAGTTCTCAGGAGTGTTTTCCAATGAGCCACCTGGGATTTAGGTGCTAGGGATGCTGTCCCATCAGTTATGAAGGTAGGCGAGATAGGATCCCATTACATCTTTTAGTTATGTACTTACCATAACTTTGGATGTATGGGATCCATCTCGCCTACATTCATACGTACCCGCCCTCCTTCCCCCTTCCCATTGGACTTAGAGGAAATGTTGCTACTTACTGAGTTTTTCTCTTGAAGGACTTTAGTTTGTTACAGTTGTTGATATGTTTCTGTGCCTGGATGTAGGTATATAAAGCAAACAAACAAGATCTGGGGAAGCAGGCGTGGTGCATTCTGGGATAAGAGGTAGCCCAGCCAATTAGAGACTTCGTTCTACTATATAGTGACCGAGTCAGAGCTGAGGGATCGGCTCCGAACCCATCAGTTATGAATGTAGGCGAGATGGATCCCATACATCCGAAGTTATGGTAAGTACATAACTAAAAGTTCTACAGTATTGAAAGCTTTTTGGGTAAGAGACTGAAGTTCAGTTTGAGAGGTGGCTGAACAGATTATAGTAGAGTCATCTGCATATTGAATGCAGGTGGTGTGTGGAATTGCTGATTAAAAGTCATTAATATAAATGGAAAATAGGAGTGGCCCTAATATGGAGCCCTGTGGAACACCAAGGGAAATAGGAAGGTGATTAGATAGTTTATTTTGCCAGAGTACAGCCTGCTGTATGTTTTCTATGTAAGATTAGAACCAATTCATGGCTAGAGGATCAAGTGAAAGGGATTTCAGTATGTGTAGAAGGAGTTGGTGATTAACCCTGTCAAAAGCTTTAGATAAATCAATGAAGACTGGAGAGGAAAGAATATTTTTGTTACGGTTTTTGTTGATACAGTCTGTGAAGGATAGCAGGGCAGTGGTGGTACTGTGGAGAGGTCTGAATCCATGTTGACAGTTGGCAAGTACGTTGTTATGGAGAAGGTGGTTAAGTAGTTGCTTATGGATGCACTTTTCCATTATTTTTGCAAGAGGAGATATGAGCTATGGGACGAAAGTTACAGAAGTCATTGGAGTTCCCCCCTTTATGTAGTGGGATGATATGAGAAATTTTCCAGATAGATGGGATAGTTCCTTCACTTATGGTTCTATTGATCAGAATAGAAATGGGATAGGCAATGGCTTTAGCTCCTTTTTGCAGGAATTCTGCCAGGAGTTGGTCAGCTGAGGTGGTGGTAGGTTTTAATTTTTGGAGAAGGGAGCAAATAAAGGAAGTAGACACTGGTTGTAAATGAAATGATGGGGGTGGGTTTGTAGTAGAAGTAGGCAGATTTGAGGTATCAAGAGTTTGGATGGTGTCTGTGAAGAAAGAATTGAAGGCATTAGCAGTATGTGTGGGATTCTCAGGGTTAGAGCCTAGTGGATTGGGAGTGATAGATTGACCTGGGTATACAAGTTTGTTAATGCTAGTCCAAAACGTTTGTGGTTCCTTGTGGTAGGTTTGCTGTAATTAGAGGTAAAAGTTATTTTTGTCTAACAGGATGGCTTTTTTTGTATTATTTCTATGTTGCCTAAAGGTTTGGTGATCTGTAGGATTCTTAGTAGTATGCCATTTTGCCCAGGATTTGTTTCTGAGAAGGATTTTTTGCCTAGTATTATTAGAGAGCCAAGGGGCCAGTTTAGCTTTATTTCTAACAGAGCGTATTGGGGCGTGGTGGTCCAGGATGGCTAAGAATGTGGAACTGAAGTATTCTACCGCTTCATTGAGTGGGATATATTTTAATGGTGACCAATTGCATTGTTTGAGTTCTGTTTGGAAACGTTATGGGTTAAATTGCTTTTTGGTGCGTACTGTTCTGAAAGTGCTGGGGAAAGTTAGGTTGGTTTTATGTCTGATGATATAAGTTAGTGAATGGTCACTTAGGTCATCTGGAAGGGTTCCTGCTTTGTAAGTTTGATGAGGACTATTAGTAAGTATCCAGTCCAAGGTACTTTCTTTGTTGTTGGGTCTATTATTTCTGGTAGGGGAGTTAATAGTTTGCGAGGAGCCATAAAAGTTAATATGAATGGTGGGGTGTGTATTACTACAGGACTTCCAGTCAATATTAAAGTCTCCTAGGACTATGGTTTCTTGTGGGAGATTAATAGAAAGCCAGTTAAGGATATTCTCATGTGTACTGATGTTATTTCCTGGAGGAAGATATATACAGATAATATTTATGGCTTTACATGTGTTGACCTGAAATTTAGAGATAAGTATTTCAGCACTATTGTCTAAAGGTGGGCTAAGATTTACAGTGCTAACTTGTAGCTCTGCGTTATAGATGATTGCTACCCCTCCTCCCGTTTTGGCTGTGCAGTCTGGTCTAATGATATTGTAACCAGGTGGGGTGACTTCATTGTCCTTAACAGTAGGTTTTAGCCAAGTTTCTGATAAACATAGGATGTCAAATAGGTGGACATCTAGGAGGGCATGAAGCTGAGCAATTTTATTGCAAATGCTGTGTATATTGAGATGGGCTATAGAGAGTGAGTTAGAAGATTTGGTAGGTGCTAGGGTACTAGTTTTATTCGGGTTGTAATTTGCAGTGGTAAGGGTATAGTTTGGGCCAGGGTTAGGATGAATGTCCCCGTCTAGTATGGAGTGGAGGAGTGTTATGTGTTTAGGGTGGAGAGGCTTACAATAATAGTCAAATAATTTTCTAGTATTTAGGTTGGTATACGTAATGTGTGCTAGTCTATGATATTTGGCTAGTAGGTAGCTGGGTTTGGATATGAAGTTTAGGAAGTTTGGAAAGATAGCTAATGGTGGTGTTGAAGTGTGTTTAGAGGGGAAGAGAAGGGTAGAGTATAGTGGTTGTTCATAGGAGGTTAACAGATAGGCAGTGGTTAGAGGAGGTAAAAGTGAGACCAAGATTAATAGTTGTAATTGGTATGGGATGATTGATATAGACATTATATTGGTTTGAGAAGTGGGAGAAGAATGGGAGGTAGGATTTTGTAAGCAGGTTAGGAGATATATCAATAGGTGGGGTGTTGTAACAAGGAGGGATGAGAGGTAAGGTAACAGTGGGTGTGTATGATGTGATCTGCTTGATTGGAGTAGATGTAATGGGGGTGTGGCTTTAGAGGAATACATGTAGGAGCAGTGGGGGTGGATGGGAATTGGGGGCAGGGTAGGGGAACGGAGTGAGCCCGCAGGGCAAAAGGAGCTGGTAGAGACGAGAGTAGACTGTCGAGGATGGCAATCAGTGAAGTATGAAATTCTGCAGGTAAGTCTGAAAGTAAGAGAATGTAGAAGAAAGTTGAGAGGCTAGCAAGAATAGACTTAGGATGTTAGAGGAGTAGAATGTGATTAAAGATACCTTAGGACAAAGGAGAGATGGTAAAACAGTAAGTCAGAAGAAAACTGGGAACAGAGTTAGGGAGGTATGGTTAAGAATAGGTGAAGAAATTAATATACAGAAAGCTTATATTGAGGTGCCACTTAGTGGCCAGTCACTTTATTGCAGCAAATAGGTCTCCTAAAGGGGATGTCAGGGTAAGGGAGAGGGGCGAGATAAACTAGTTAGAGATAAAGAGTGTATAAGCTGGAAGTAAGGGTTATTTAAAATGCTAAATGGTGGCGGGGGGGGTTGGCTGCTGGCTAACCTGACTGGGAAACTTGCCTAACCTAGCAGTATCTATAAAGAATATTATTATTACAAATTTTCTAGTAGCTATAACACTGTCTTTTATCAAGGAAAGGTCTCTCAGGGAGCTGGTAGGTTAATTCTTAATTTTGGACTATTTTTCTTAGGCGTCCAGCAGGGTACATTCAGGTAGTCTAGTGCAGGGACATACAGGAACACAAGGCTGGTACATGTAGAAAAAGAGAAAAGTGTAGTGAGGCAAACAATACATGAGCTAGAGAGCAAGCAAAGAGTTTTCACAGACACAGTTGCATGTTTTACTTCAGCAGGAAATCACAAAACTCTATTTGTTTATCAAAACATATGATTACAGTATTTATCAGGTACTACTAGGAATTCTAAACCCCATTCATAACACAGACAAATAGGTAGGATAAAAAGAGCTGCATTTTATTTATTTATTTAAGTTATTTAAAAGGCAACCTGGGATGTTGTCTGGTCCCATTGATGCCATGTTTTTGGCCTTGGAGAGCACCAAGATGACCAGTTCTCCTGAGATAATAGGCTGGGGAATGGTGGCAGGTATTCTTTGGGGGATGACTGGAGGGGACGGGGGGTAATGTTTTCTCTGAATCTGTCATCAAGCAGGTTGGCTATTACCTCAGATTGAGTATGGGTGTTGCCATCCATTACCAGTTCACCACATAGCTGGATATTCCCTTTTAAATTTCAGACATAGTTAAAGAATGTCTTGTGATTATCCTTAGCTGGGGAAGCTATTTTTGCTTCAGAATTAGATTTGGAGGTATGGCAAGATCTCTATTTTTTTTGTTTAAGCTAGAGAAGGATTTCTTCCTCTGTCGAGCCTGTTCCTTCTTGTTCTTCAACATTATTTTCTTTATCTTGTTGTATAGCCTGTTTATACTAGGAGTCCACCAGGGTGGCATTTTGTTTTACAAGACTCGGTTTTATCTGGTCAGTTACAGCTGATTCTACACAACTGCTTAAATGGTTATACAGGGCATGGGTGTACATCTCTTAATAGGAGCCCATGTTATCTGTGTTCTTGCCTTAATCCACTTGGAATATTCTAGCAAATGAGTCACATATAGTATATTGTCCTAAGGAAGAACAGCTATTATTAGAGATGTTTTTAGAAAACAGTCAAGAAATTTTACTCTGTGAGCAGGGAAAGGGGAAGATTTTTCCCTGTTTACCAGAAATCACATACTGAGAAAAAAGTTCATTACCAAATCTCATTCTACCATACTCCACAATTATGAAACAAAAAACAGAAAATACAGGAGAACAGTGAATGTCAAATATCAGCATTGTTTTTTGAAGGCAGGGGAGCAAGCCCTCCCACTCCCTCAGACCTATATAGCAACTCCCAGGTTGCCATACATCAGAGAAAAGGGAATATTCTGAGTAAAGACAGTCTTTGATTTCATATATGTTAAGCTATAGTTTCTGTCATTCAGTCTACTTATTCCAGGACTTGCACTAATGAGGGTATCAGAATATCAAATGCTTACCATTTGAATGTTCTTTTGTTGATAATGCTAGCCACTTGTTTCAGCCAGAGGTACATCTGTGTGATTGTGGCCTTCCTAAAATGGATGAACTCAAAGTTTCCATACCAGAAACATTCTTGACCAATAAGTAGTTTAATAGTGTCCTGACCCTCCCACCAAGATACTTGGTACTCTTGAATGTAGAAAATGAAGAACAGACTATGTGAGTTTCCTATAAAGAACTGTGACAATGTGAGATATTGCCAGCTATGCCAGTGGATGTGTAACATATGCCAACACAGGTAGCTGGAGTTTTGTAAAGAATTATATGTAATTTGTATATCAAACTGATTTGTACAGATGCTTCTGTTGAAAATGTATTTGTAAAGCTGCTTGTATTAAAAATGTACCAACAATGGGTCCTGCTGGACAGAAAAGAAATACACCTGTATGTCATACTATATTGTAGTTTTTGGCTTGCGTGAGCTAGGAGATGGCTGTGTTGGTTCCGAGGACAGAGCCGAGGTCCTATCTGTGGTGAATGAACAAAGATCTACAACACAGATGGAACATTATGGTAAGACATAACTTCTTTTTTAGTTCTAAATGTACCTTTTGGAATTGGGGCCAAAAAGTTCAGCCTTGGTCTTATCAGACCAGAACACATTTTCCCACAGAAATACTTCACTAAAAGAATCACAGGCCTAAAGCAGATGCCCTATGCTGACCATCTAAAAAAAACTACAGCTATACTCTGTGGCATATCATCTACTAAGAGGTGATCTCTGCTTAACATACAAGGCCATATCAAACCCTGAGCTGTTGGACATGCTCCACTTAAAGAAATCCCAATCCCTCAGAGCCACACACTCTACGGATCTAAACCTTGTCATCACAATGAACAAAACATGCTGGAGGGATAGGTTCCTGACCCAGAGACTCCCCATACTCTGGAATAGACTGACCATACATGTCAAGCAGAGTGCCTCCTTGGCCCTTTTCAAAAGGAACCTTGATGATTGAATGGGAGATAGGAAATTCACCCTGGTGATCATGTCTGTCACCATGGGGTCCAGGGGAGTAAATATTGCGGGAAGAAATATCCAGGGAATTGTTATGGCTAGGCTTGTGTAGGCCCTAGAGTCAGTAGCCCAGTACCAACCTAACTGTTGAAATTAATATATTGTAACAGGGAATACTGGAAGAAAAGAGGTTAATCTCAGTCCAGTTAACTTTTGAAAGTCTGAAATTAAATTACCTGGTTTAGGCCATAAAGATTGTATCTTACAGTTCTGATTGCAGCCAGAGACAAAATGTCTGTGAAAACCATGACTAGGAATCCTACTGTATTGTCCTTAGGGGTGAACTAATTGCTTCCATGGAAGGGTGGAAGTTTTTGAAATGGTTTTATAGCTTCCAGATTATATAACAAATCTTAGCATAGCTCTGTGTGTGTGTATTATGACACATATATGCTAGGTTCTGGTTCAGTTTATAGTAAAAGGGGATTGTGTTGGAACCAGAAGTAAGATGACCATATGTGTGTGATGCCATTCTGTAAGCCAGCACTGGAATGATACTTTAATACTAGATGAGGCAGAAGTGTCAGAGCAGTCTATTTGTGAAACCTGACAAGAAGGAAGACCACTCACCCACTTCATCTTGCCTTGCTCTAGTTAAGTGAACTAGAGGACAGTAATTCTTGACCTCAGTCAGGAAAATATAGTGAGATTAGTTTATTTACTTATTTATTTACATTTGTTTACCAGGAAATTCCAACTGAACACAGGTCCTTTTTCAGTGGAGGCCGGGGGAGAAAAGCTCCACAGAACTATTAATGAGCAGCAGATACATGAAGAACAATTGAATACACATACAATAGCAAATAATACATACTGCAGAAAACATTAGATATACATACAATATGAAACATAGTAATGAACAGATATACCAATGTCTAGCTAGAGGATAGGAATAAAGGTAGGATGTATATACAAATAGTACTAAGCTCAAATGGATACTGTTCTAAACTCATAAACCTTTTAGTTATGTACTCACCATAACTTCAGATGTTTGGGATCCATCTCGCCTACATTCTGACTAATGGGTTCGGAGCCGATCCTCGGCTCCGACTATGCCAAAGAACGAAGTCTCTTATTGGCTGAGCTTACTATATCCCAGGATGCACCACTACCAGTCCCCCAAATCTAGTTTGTCCGCATACATGCACACACGCATGCACTGCTTATATAACATTGACAGATGATACAAGATAAAAAACAGTAGAACTCAAACCGTTCAATCTCTTCTGATCTCCAAGGCAGGGGGAAGGAGGGTGAGTATTAGGAATGTAGGCGAGATGGATCCCAAACATCTGAAGTTATGGTGAGTACATAACTAAAAGATGTTATGTGATCCTATCTCGCCTACATTCTGACTGATGGGACAGCGTCCCTAGCACCTAAATCCTGGGTGGCTCACTGGAAAACACTCCTGAGTACTGTGGAACCAAATGATGCTCGTCCTTTAGATGCCACATCCAATTTATAGTGGGAAATGAAAGTGTGCGGGTTGGACCAAGTAGCCACAGCACAAATCTCAGAAATAGCGAGCTTGGAATGGAATGCAATAGAGGTAGCCATAGCTCTAGTAGAGTGAGCTTTGACAGATGTTGTAAGTTGTTTATTTGAAGAGGAATAAGCTTGAGTTATGCAATCTCTGATCCATTTGGCAATAGTAGCTTTAGTGATGGTTTTACCCAGTTTATTATCTGAAAAGGACACAAACAATTGATCTGTTTTCCGAATTTGTTGAGTCCTATCTAGATAGAAGCGCAATTGCCTGTGAACATCCAATGTATGGAAGGTGTATTCCGCTTTGTTTGAAATTTTGGAAAGAAAACTGGTAGCTCTAAAGATTGTTGGAGACAGAGATTAGAGCAAACTTTGGGACAAAAGATGGATTAGGCCTAAGTGATACTCTATCCTTGTGAAAATCAAGCACGGTGGTTTGATAGATAGGGCTTGAAGTTCTGAAACTCTTCTTGCAGAGGTAATTGCAATTAAGAAGGCAGTTTTCCAAGACAGATATTTCAACTCACATGTAGCAGCCGGTTCAAAGGGGAAGATGTTAAGGCAAGTACCAAATCAAGATCCCACGGAGGCAGGATGAAAAACTGGGGTCTTAAAAGCACAGCACCTTTCATGAAAGTTTTACATAATCTGCTGCTCATCAACGGTGGGTCTATGGAATCGTGAAATTTGGAGATAGCTGCTAGTTGGACTTTAATAGTAGAGACTGAAGATCCTTGATTAAACAAGGATGTTAAAATTTCAAGACCTCTGGTATCGGGCAGTAATAGGGTCTAAGCCTCTGAGTTGAGCCCAGATAGCAAACCTCTTCCACTTACTGTGATACAATTTCTTAGTGGTGGGTTTGTGGGCTGAAGATAAAATGTGAATAACTTCCGGGTCCAAGGTGTGATTTCTGACTATAGTCGGAAGTGGAGGAGCCAAGCTGTTAATTTCAAAGTGTGAAGGGACTGGTGCTGTTGTCCCGACTGATGAACCAGAAGGTCCGAATTAGATCCAAGAACCAAGGACCGTCCAGGGTATATTTCTGTAGGTAGGGGAACCATACCTGACGAGGCCAGTACGGAGCAATTAGAATCATTGTGGACCCCAATTGGGAAGCTTTCTGGATGACTTTGGGGAGGAGTGGAATCGGAGGAAAGCATAAAGCAGTCCTGTTGGCCAAGGTTGGACTAGAGCATCCGTAGCTGTCTCCCCTTGATGGGGGTCAAGGAAAAGAACCTTTGCACTTCGTGTTTGTGGTGTTGCAAACAGGTCGCAGCACGGAATCCCCATCTTTTGAAAATCTGAGCTGCTACTGTTTGTCAGAGACCACTCGTGAGGAGAGAGAATAGTCCTGCTCAGTCTGTCTGCCAATACATTGGATTTGCCTGGAATGTGGGTCACTACCAGGAAGCGCTTGGTAGCCACTGCCCATTCCCACACCCTCATGGCCTCTCTGCAAATGGGGTAAGATCTGGTCCCTCCTTGTTTGTTTAGATACCAGACCACCGACATGTTGTCTGTGTGGATGGCGATAATGCCTTGAGGGAGAAACTTGTGGAGGGCTTGTAAGGACAGAAGTACAGCCCTCATTTCCAACACATTGATATGGAGAAATGTTTTGTTTGGAAGCCAAGAACCCTGAACTGACCTGCCCAGACAATGCCCCCCCCCACCCCGTCTGGGAGGCATCCGTAGTCAAGGTGGCCACGGAGGGTATAACAAAGGGTCTTCCCTGATTCAGATTGGATGGCAGAAGCCACCAGCGGAGGTCCCGTTTGCACGTTTCTGTCATCAGTATGTGATGATTGAGGGGGAGATCTTGAAAAGACCATTGTGTCGATAATAGCCACTGGAGAATCCTCATGTGCAACCTTGCCAGAGGAACTAGGAGAACCGTGGCAGACATTGAACCTAAAAGTTGCAGGACCATCCTGGCTGGGGCTTTGGATCTTAGAAGCAGGGCTCGGACTTGATCTTGTAATGTTTGTATCCTTTCGGTAGGAAGGAAGATCCGCATTAATTTTGAGTCTATCTCTGCTCCTATGAATCTTATGCGCTGAGAAGGCAGCAAGACAGACTTTGACCAGTTGAATGTAATTCCCAGGGAAGCACCCAGGGAGATGGTGGCTTGTAGGTTCTCTAGTAGTAGATGCCTGGTGGTGGCAGTCAGGAGCCAGTCGTCCAGATAGGGAAACACTTGGAATCGAGACTCCTCAGGTGAGCAGTCACTACTGCCAAACACTTGGTGAACACCCTGGGGCTGTGGTGAGACCAAAGGGCAGTGCACAAAATTAGAAATGACTGTCTCCCAGGCTGAAGCGCAGATACCTCCTGGACGCCTGATGCATCGGTATGTGATAATAGGCGTCCTTGAGATCTATGGAGCACATCCAAACATCTTTCTCCAACAATGGGAGAATGGATTGTAAAGTGACCATTCGAATTTGGACTTCATGACGGACTTGTTTAGTTTGCTGAGATCCAAAATGGGTCTCAGGTCCCCTGTCTTTTTTGGCACTAAAAAGAACCTTGAGTAATTTCGGATCCGATCTGGTCTGTGGGGACCGGTTGGATGACTCCTTTTCTAGCAGCTTTGAAGCTTCTGGCTGCAATTTCCCTTTGACTGGGTGGTGGGTCTGGGATTTTTGGACGGTGGGGGTGGGCGGTGAAGGGAATGGTGTAACCTCCGGCAATAATCCAAGCACCCATCTGTCCTGAGTAATAGACTCCCAGGCTTTTAGGTGCTTGGCAAACGGCACCCGACTGGCTCGAGCAGCACAGCCGGGCAATCCCTCATGGAGTGTGGGAGGCTGAAGAGCCACGAAAGGACTCGGTCTCCAGTGTTGCGGGGCCTCTGCCGCCTCTGGGACGGCGTCTCCCAGAAAAATTTCCCTCCTCTGCCTCTGAAAGGGGAATCTTCCTGCTGTTGAGGAAAGAATTTCTGTGATTTATGGAACCACATCTTCCCTCCTCTTTTGCCTTGGGATAAGGCCGAAGGGAGTGGAAAATCGTGCTCCTACGGCAGATAAAGTCTTTCCCTCCTGCTCACAGTGGGTAAGAGTGTCTTTACCTTGGGTCCAAACAAAGAGGACCCATCAAAGGAGCGTCGGCAAAGGAAGACTTGAAGGCCTCGAAATGACACAAACGGAGCCAGGCTTGTCTTCAGAGAGCCACGCCTGTGCCTGCCGCTTCGCCGCATATGAAATGAGCCTCATGGACGAGTTAGAAATCGAGGTAAGGGTAGCCAACTGAGAGCCAACTGACTGGGCTAGCTGCTCAGGTAGGTTACCTGAGAGGGAGTCTGAGAGCTCCTTGACCAGATCCTCTGTAGTCTGGTGAAATGTGCCAAATAATTCAGGGACCTCAGAGTAAAGGCCGCTGAAGTCAGGGTGCGCTTCCCGTGCAGTCCATGCTCCTAGACTCCTTATTAGGAGGATGGACGGACGTTGAAGCCTCTGCCACGTCCTGCTGGGTAGCAGATGCCACCACCATGGCATCTACAGCCACGCTTAAGAACTCCTTCTCGGCTGCGTCAGACAAAACTTTGTTAGGGCGAGACGGCACTGCTTCCACAGTATCTGGATCTTCCGCCCTCCGACAAACCAAATCTAGGAGCTCGTCAAGGCGGAGACACCCAGGAGGCGGAGGGCTGAGCCCGAAGGCCTTGAGGAACACCGACTCATCAGCGGAGGGGGGTTTGGAATTCCAGCCGCCTCGTTGCTTGAGGATCTCTAGAATGTCTGCAAATGAGACATCATCCGGGGACGACTTCGGGGACCCCTCCGCATCAGCCAGATTAGTGTCCGGTGTAAGAGACTCATCGGGGGAGTCCACATGCTTCCTCTTGCACGATCTCTTCCTTGGGGCTCCTCCGAAGACAACTCCGAAGACCCTCAGGAGGAGGGAACCCCAGTGGGGTAACCTCAGGCCCCGGGCTCCGCTGCCTAGAGACAGGGGAACCGGCACAGACCCAGCCACCATGCCCAGGGAAGGTGCCGGTAAAGCCGTAGAGATGGCCAAAGAAGATTTGGCCAAGGCACTCCTCATAGCTCTGAAGGCCGGACCCCAGAATCCTGGGAGGTCCAGTCTCCGAGCCATGATAGCAGACGGAAGTCCCGTGGCGAAGCACCGAGAGGGAGGCTTGGAACCGACTGCATTGGTCCCCCCGGGCCCGCGAACGGGGCCTCAAGAAGTCCGTGTGCAAACTCGGACCCGAAGGCGGTTGGAGTAAGGGTCGGAGCCGACCCTAGGATCTCCACTGGCTCCATCAGCACCTGCTCAAGCGGTCGGAGGAGGAATGGCAATGGAATGGGCTATCGGCTCCGAAGCCAATTGGGTCGGAGCGAAACTAATTTCTGAAAGACTGGGGACTGGAAAAGTCTTTGGAGTACCCTGTCTATGTCGAATCTGACATCCTTGATGACCTGGAAGAGACCGAACGGATCCGAGTAGGCCTCTCCAACGGCTCCAAGGGACTAGGGGACCGGCTCTGAATCGACTCGATAATTATCGGCCCGAAGGAGTGTCCAAACCAATTTCCATCGGTGCCAAGAGAGGACCCGGCTGAGGAGGAAGTGTCTGAGGACAACCTTCATCGGCTCCAAGATCAGTGGAGCCGATGAAGGTGACCCGCCTCGAGGCCCCAGCCGCCGGCTCAACCCAGAGGAGTCGAGGCTGGAGGCATCGAGGCAGACCGCCCTCGGCTCCAAGTCCGTGGAGCCGAAGGAGAAGCCTGCCTATGTCTTTTGGCGGTCGGTTCCGACGGGCTGGTTGGAGCCGCCCTTTTCTTCTTTGCAGGAGAAGGAGAGGAAGCTAAAGCCTCTTCAAATGAGGGTTTAATAAGGCCTTTAAAATAAGTTTATTTTTCCTCTCTTGGAGGACCCTCGAGGAAAACGCATGGCACACGCTACAGGACTCCTGCAAATGTTTGCCCAAACAGTACACACAGAGAGAATGGTCATCTGTTATTGACATTTTGAAACTGCACTTAGTGCACTTCTTAAAACCTGAAGGCCTAGGAGCCTGTGACATTATGGCAACCAATTTAGTGAACTAGCAAAAACCAAACACACTAACTATCACAGAAAAAAATCTTTTTTTTTTTTTTTTTTTTTTAACCAAAGGCTGTCACAAATAGACAAAAATAACTAAAGGGATCCAAGAGCCCCTAAATAAAACGGGACTTGAACAACAACGGACTGACAGGGGAAGGCCCTTCAACTCAAAGGGGACCTCTAGTCAGAAAATACGCAATCACCACAAATATTTAACAGAAAATATTCACTCATACACAAAAACACGAGATAGCTGTTAAAACAGCTTTTTGTTGAAATTTTAGGAAATTCCTGACAGGAAAGTAAGTGAAGAAAACACTACTTAGCTCAGCCAGCTCGAGACCACGTCTTTGCTTGTTAGCGGCAAACGAGATCTGGGGGACTGGTAGTGGTGCATCCTGGGATATAGTAAGCTCAGCCAATAAGAGACTTCTTTCTTTGGCATAGAGCCGAGGATCGGCTCCGAACCCATCAGTCAGAATGTAGGCGGGATAGGATCACATAACATCTAAATGTTATATACAAATATTGCACTAAACTCAAACAGATATAAAGAAGATGCTCCACACAAAGGTGGAACAAGACAGAAGGGCTAAAGGATGGAAGAGGAAGACAGAAGAGTGAGAGAGGAGACTGAATGGCTAGTATACGTGGTAGTGAGAGGAAGCTAGGTATAAGTCAGTTGGATATGTATTTGGAGTTGAGATGAAGTGAAGTAGTTAAGCATGATATAACAGTTTTGTATTATTTTTAATATTTCCTGTAATTGAAACTCTGGTGTTTATTATAAATAGATATTTAGTATTTTCATTTTCTTTTATTATTTATTATTACATGTATTTAAACTTTTCATTGTGGCTGGTCTTTTAGAGACTATTCTAACCTTTGAGAGTACTTATATTTATTTGGTGACATTGGGCCACTCCTGAAAGCCCTGCTGCATTGGTCAAATACTACCATTTGTATTAGTATTCATTTTAACAGTATAATTGGATAGCCTTGTAACAGCCTTAGAGTAGCTGGCTTTGAAGTGTACTGGTGGCAGTATCTAACTTATAGTCTGAGCACAGGGGTCATAGCTGGTAAATCTGTACCAGCCTTTCCCAGGTGTGTGTGTGTGTGTGTGTGTGTGTGTGTGTGTGTGTGTGTGATCTACTTGGAGCAGGGACACAGAGCACTGGTTTCACAGAGAAGGTGGTGGGGGACTTGGCTTGGAACTCTCGGCTGAGGACTCAACTCTACAGCTGTGGTCAGTATGGAGTCTTATTTAGGGCCTGGTGAGAGACAAAGAAACCCAGCCCCAGGACAGAAGTGTGTTCCCTGTGTGCTCTTAAGGGAAATTGTGCTTGGTGCAGAGAGCTGCATCTGGAAATATTGTGTGTATCTATTTTTGTTCCAAGTGAATGTCGCTCACTGGTATCTGTGGTGATGATTGAGACTCCTTGACACTGGCCTAGAGCAGGGATGTCACAAGAACAAATAATACTCGCATGACCAACCCTCTATCCAATCACCACAGTGACATTTCAAATAGGTACAATCCCAGAAATATTTAGAAATTGCAATCTTTCATAAAACCAGCAGCAAATTCTCAAAATACTCAAAATGGCTTTTAACAATGACTGCAGCAGTGGAGATACAGTGGGGTGAGAGGGGCAACTGCCCCAGGCAGAGTGTTGGGTGGGCATGATCAGCTGATCCCAATCTCTCTTTAATGCAATAGCAGCTTTTAAAAGCCAATATTGCATTTATGGTCACACCTGAGTGCTGTAGTGCTCCACGTGTGGTATAAACTGTAGCAAGCAGTTTGCTATAGTTTAGAAGTAAAAAAAATATATATTTTTTAAATAAAACTTGAGAGCTGTAACATTCTGTGCAGGCAGGGTATAAATTGTAGCAACTGTTTGTTATATTTGTACCAATTTATACATTTGTAGTAAGCAGTTTGCTACAGTTTAAAAAGAAGATTTTTTTAACTTGCACATGAGAGCTGTAGCATTCCATGCAGGCACGGTATAAACTGTAGCAGCTGTTTCCTTCATTTTATTAAACAGGTTGCTACAGTTCAAAAAAAGAAAGTATATATATTTTTAATTAAATATGTTGAAGGAGGGTTGGGGCAGGGCACAGAAATGGGACCTGAATGGCTGGGGCAGGCAGGAGGGGGGGGGGCATATTCTGCATTTTTTTCCATCTGGTTGATGTGGTAGTAGAAGAAACGTCCGTTTTTTTTTTTTTTTTCATTATTCATTGGAAGAGCTGGGGGTAGATCTAACTGTAATAAGCTGATTGCTTACAATGTAATGATCAGCATATTACAGTAAAGTGATTTTTTTTTCTCTTCCCTTGAAGAGCTGAGGGGTGGGGCACTGGTATATAGCATCAGGCCAGGGTCTGGCTGAACCAGCTAAACTTCTGAATTACTGCATGAAATTAAACAAAAAAGCATCATTAAGTCCTGGGGAGATAAAGCTCCTGAATTAATAATTCATATTTTAATGTATTCAATAACTCATATTTCTTTTCTAAATTAGTCAGACTGAATTTAATGTAGTGTACAATGTCTCCATGTGCTTCATAACTTACAAGGGCCATAATTAAGGACAGATTTGTAAATATTGCTCAAACTTAGAAAGTTGCTAGAATAACAGGTTTTGCTTTAGCATGTATTTTTGGAAGGATATGTCTGAAACTCAATTGTCTGTCATTATTTAGTGACTTAAATCCTCAATGACTTGCTAGGCAACCACAAATTTTATGAGGAGCAGGCAAAAAAATATGAGGCAAAAATATGGACATTCTATGAAAATCTGAACTGACCATGACTGAGTAGACACTTTGACCAGAGCAGATGCTTGGAATGTTTGGTGGCAACTAAGGGAGAGCTACATAAGATATACATTGGCTGGACAGTCGGGTTTGGGTCAGCAATGCAAGAACAAGCAACTACATATTATTGTATGCTCTGACATCTCACCTACATAGTGCTGGCTGGCAATAAGAGTGAATGATATGCAGACATTTCAAACCCTAGACAGACAAATGGCACATTAGCTGGCTTTAAGCTCATCATGTAAGGTTACATTTGCTAATTATCTATGTATGCAGCTGGTGCATATGTTCCTCTTGTTCATTTGGGGATCTTGGTGGTGGGGATTATTATGTATGTGGTTCTAAAGGGGAAGATGATATAGATACAACTTCAGGATTTATATCCACAAATACTGACTTTGTATTAAGCATAATGATTTCCATTTTGCTACTGGGGTCAGTGGGTCAGCTATCTCTGTTGTGACCATATTTTCAGTGCTACAAAATAATTAATCAAATGGTTATAAAAGTCTAATAGAAGCCAGAGTGGAAGAAGCAAAGGAAAAAACACCAGAGATTAACAAGCTGAGAGTTAAAGTACTAAGAAAATGAGAAGTAAAATACTGACATAATTAAAATATACTAAATAATGAGGATCAAGGGCAAAACTTTGAGGAGTATCTGCAGAAATCTTCATTTCGGTCCAGATCTGTGTCAATACAATTGGCAGAGAAACAGTTACTAATTCTGATGAAGATGGACTTCAGTGTTATTAGACCCCATTATGCGTGGTCCTTGTTTGTTTGCATTTGTTAACACCAAACCACACTAGAGCATAGGAGGGGTCTCAAAAGGGTGTCCAGACCCACTTAAACAGTTTATGGCTAACTCATAAATGCTTTGTCAAGCATACAACAATGGTACAATGATTTATCTGGTCAGCATCGATAACAATGGTACAATGATTTATTTGGTCAGCATTGATAGTCACAGCTGAAATCAAATTTCTGGTGTAGGAGATGTATGGCTGTTCCCAAGGATTTTTAACCAATCCACTTTGCAGTCTTATGAACCTGCAATGGAATCTTAAATTAATGGTACAAAATATATTTTTGTGAGTAAGAATGCCCTTACAGTTGTAGGCCAGTGTGTTACTGGTCATTAAGGAAAGTAGTCTTTCTATACCTCTCGAGTGTATTTCATTATAATCAATGCTCCTCAGTTTGAGTCCTAAATGGCCCATGCTTCTCACAGCTCCACATTGAAAGGGCCTGTCACACCATTCTTGTTAAGATTTTTCATAGGTAAGCACTAGGCTAACTGCCCTTAAGGTCCATTTTAAGCATAGCCAGTTTCCCTTTCTTTGCTCAAATTAACCTATCCCATTTGGTTAGACATTGCCCTTACCCATCCCACCATTTATAATGATGTATTACCCCTAATGAGAAATAACTGGATCACACCATAGATAATTTTAGGGAACTCATGCATGAGATAAAGCTTTTAGGAGCTGCCTCTGTCCATTAGCAGTAAAGGGGGCAGTCCTGGGGTAAATTTTCTATTTCCCATCCATGGATTCAAGTTGTACTTGAATAAGGACAGGGATGAACTTTGTTTTATGTGGATAGGGAGTTTGTTCCAGAGCAGCAGAATCCTCTGTGAAATATTACTGTCCTCCAAACCATTCTGTTGATGTTGCAGAAGAGTTTTATACCCCTAGACTGAGTATTTCTGATACCATTTGACTTGCTGATGTACTGCAAATCCTCAGTATACCAGACAAAGGTCACCTCTTAGCAATCTGTAGGGCTTTGAGTCAGTCCATGTAAAACATGTTGTTTAGGCCTTGTATACTTTTTGTAAGGTATCTCTGTTAGCGTTCCAGTTGTTGCATGTGTCTGGACAAGTACATACCAAAGAGGGCATTATACTCAATGACTGGCCTAACAAGGGCTGAGGAAAGGGGGGGGGGTAATGACATCCCCAGATCTAGACAGAATAACTTTTATTTATAAGCTTGTGATATAATTTCTTACAACAATGGGCACTTGTTGAGTTTTTCCAAGATGGCTGCACAAGTGATTAACAGCTTAACTTCAGCTCTCCCAGTTTGAAAAAAAGAAACTAAAAGATAAGGGCTAGGAGCTCTATCAGTTTTAGTAAATACAGTTATTGGCTAGTAAGTGCACTGCCTGGATGCCAGGAAAGAAGAAACTTAACAGAGCATGAAAGAAAATTAACTAGAAACGGTGAAGAGAAGATACTGAATGGGAAGAATCCTGCATCTGTTCAGCAAAAAGCAGTTCAAGCTCCAGCTTTGGTGCAAGAAGACATGACTTCAAGTAATCTATGGGAAAAAGTAAGTCAATGTGTCATAGCTAATTAAAATAAATGAGACACTGAAGGAGTCTATCAACTCCGATAACAAAGGGCTGGAAGAGGACTTCTAAGATGGCTACACATTGGGTAACAGAGTCATTTTAGCTCTCTCAGTGTGAAAACAGAAACTCAGCAGAGAAGGCCAGTAAACTTGTGTTTATGGGTAAATTTCAGTAACTGGCTACTAAATGCACTGCCTAGATGCCATTAAAAAAGAAATACACAGGACCTGGAAAAACAGCTACAAAAAGTGAGGAAGAAACACTGAGTGGGGAAAGTTCTGCAGCTGTTCAGCAAAAAGCAATGCAATCTCTAGATATGAATTCCAGTAACCTACAGGAAGATATAAGACAACTGCACACAGACATGGCTAAAATAAATGAAACACTGATGGAGAACATCAATACAAACAACAAAAGGCAGGAAAAATGGAAGAAGCTTTAAACAGATATTCAGATGAGGTGATAAAGCTGCAAAACTCAGAGGGTGCAATGAAGAAAAGGCTGGCTGAATATGAGACTGCTCAGGAAGAGATGTTTAAAAAATAATAGAATTATAGGAAAGAGCACATAGGAAAAACTTGAAATTTTCAGCTATACCAGAGAAGCTGGAAGGAACAGACTGCATTCATTTTATAAAACCACAAATAAGCAACTGGTCTGGTATTCCACAGCAGGAGTTGTTAGTTGAAAGGGCACATTGTGTGTATGCTCCAAATATGGCTATGAAAAAGGAACCTATACCTTTAATAGTTAAGATGCAATCCAACCAGCAGGAGTTGATTCTGACAAAACTGTGGCAGAAAGACAAATTACTAAAAGTGGGAGACAGCAGAGTGTTTGTGGAGAATGATTACTCATTGTACACCAGGCAGAAGAGGAGCAAATTTATTCCACTATTCATTCAGGGAATGGATGCAGGTGTGAGATTAAAACTTCTGTATCCAGCTGTCTTCAAGGTATTCTTCCCTGGATGAACAAAATCATTTTTTGATGAAGTACATGCTAAGGAGGAAATACAAAAGTTTGTCCAACAAAAAATAAGGTGTGAAATAAGAGATTCTGCTTTTTGTTCTTCTGGTAATAAAGACCACAGAGCGACTGTACTTGTGAAACCTTATCCAATGTTTCAATGGAAAAAGTTGGACAGAAGGAAGGAAGCATGAGAGTTTACTAGAAGACTCGAGAGTATGTTTGAAATGAAGCAGAGACAGGATTTGGGAGCTGAAGATGAGCAGGAATAAAACCAGTAACAATGTGGGTTTACAATGCAATAATACATTTGTGAAATATAACAGAAGAAAATCTGGAAATATTGGACTTTTTCAGAATTTGTTGGACTGGTGAGGGACTAGTATATGCCCTACTTCATGTCATTAATGTTTGGAAAAGTTCTTTGGGAAGGTGAAGAGGAGAGAGAAAGTTAACTGAAAATAAAGATTTTTTTTCTTAACTCATTAACCCAGAGTACCATCACACAGCATCTATGTGCTTACATCTGAGCGTGCTGCGTGATAGTAGTAATTGTATGGAGTTACACCCGAGTGCTTTCCGCCAGCATATCTAACTTTACATTCCTGTTGTAGCTTCCATGTTAAAAATTAAGTTGAAAAAGTATCTGAACTTTCAGTTACTTTCTCAACTTAGTTTTGAGTGTGGATTTGCATGATGTCAGCATTTGAATTTTCATAGAAAATCAGCTTAGTATGTACTCTGTAATTCCAGTAAGCCAATTGTCCGCGCATTGCAAGAAGGAAGTGGTGGCAGCCAATCGGATTCCCAATCGGATTCTATCAGCCAAGCTACCACTTGCAACAGCTCCACCCCCAATGTAAGGTTTCTTTGATCTGTTAGAATAAATACAGGGTCCAGCATGAGCATTTAATTTTCATTCTTCTAATAGTTGCTGCATTCACCAGAATTGCTGCCAGATCCCTCTGTTTATTTTTTCAGACTATTGAGTTCTGTGTGTCACTTTGCCAGTTTGCATTTACTGCCGCCTAGGAAAAGACAGCGGCTTACGGAGCTCCTGACCGTGAAACAAGCAGTTCATCTGCAGCCGAGTCCTCTTTTAGAAAGTAGAGGTGAGTGTGGTGAAAGTGTTCGCTCAAAGCAAATTGTGCCCCATAATGATTGCAAGACTGAAGGCCCCTTGTTATTAGAGCTAGTGCAGTCATGCTGGTCTGAACTGTTTATGGGTGATGAATATGTATACTGAGTCGGTAAATTTGTTTTAGATAGCGGTCTTTGTTGTGATGTTTTTTTCCTTGTAATTATGTAATTATGGTGTGTGTTGTATTTAGATAATGTAGCGTGCCCCCTCCTTTTTGCTAAAACACATGTGGTACAGCCTTGGCTAGTGCCAAAAATGCTTCTGTAACCATTATGTGTAAATAATTGGATAATGTTTGTATGGAAAATATCCTTAGCAGAACAGGTGCTGAAAGAGGATTCCTACTGGCTTGACAGGAAAGGTAATAACTGCAAAGCATACAGGCATGTAGGAGCAGCGTCTGTTAGTGATGATGGACTACAGAGACTGGCAGTCAGGTCTCAGGAAGATGGGAAGCTTAGCGAAAGACATTGCCTAGCAGAGAAACCAGTGCATGATATGTCAGAAAGGTGCAGCAGAACAGAAAATATACATAAGCAAATGATTTTGATTTTGACAATAGAGCGTTGAGGGTCCTTTTCTGCACCTCCAGTTCTCTCCCTTGTCTGTTAATGTTGTCTGTACTGTGCAGAGATTACTTCAAACAAAATGAAAACAGAAAATATAGCAGTAGATCACGCGGTGAATGCAGCTTCTACAAAAAATATGTTATTGTGCAGTGCTTACTGTTTCACATTTCACAGGTTTGTTGAGGGTGACTGATGCAGTGTTATTAAATGGAGATGGCTGAGTCACACTGAGCTGTCCTTCCCTCTCCTGGATCTGTAGTTAAGTTTTCTCCTTAGCTACCATACTTTGATTCCATACCTTATTCCTATTCCCTACTTTTCATCTCTCTCTCCCAGCCATAAGCTGGACTTTACATTTTCACAGAGTTCCTTACATTTCCCTTTCAAGTACATGTTTTCAGGACTGTTTAGCCTTAAGAATCTGTTGTTGGAGGCAGGTGACAGAGTGGTTAAGCTGGCTAGTATATAGTTACACAAGGTTTTAACAATGTGAAATCTACTTTGCAATCCTGCAAACTGGATTCACAATTCGTGCCTTTTTTTAACTAAATGGTGTTATGTTTTTGATGGAATGAATTCATATGATATTTTTCTTGTAATATACAAGTAATTCAGACATGTACAGTATACTGTTTAATAAGCCGCGGTGGTACAGCGGTAGCGTTGTTACCTCACAGCAAGAGGTTCTCCCGTTCGATTCTCGGCTGGGCTTGGGAGTGCCTTCTGTGTGCAGTCTGCATGTCCTCCCCGCAGTTGAGTAGTGTTTGAAAAGACATGCGTGCGTAAATGGGCATGCCTTCGTTGAAGGTTGAGTGTCAAGCTGGCACCTCGGCGTTTCGTAAAAATCTACTGCCAATCATTAGCGGACTGGAGTTCCAAAAGACAAACAACAACAGTATACTAACCGTTTAATCTAAATGCATCTTTCTGTTGAAGGCACAGTTCTCAAAAAACGCATTTTAAAGGCAGACATCTCTAGTAATTCTGTTAATCTGAAGCTAGCTTTGCTGATCTTCAGTTTGTGGTTTGTGTGTAGTGCTTGACTGATTATCTTTGTTATTGTTTTCTGTATTCGAATCTTCCTGATGCTATCACTGCATTTTGCTAAGATTACTCAGTAATGTGAAGCAGTGTTCTTCCCTAACCCATTCAAGAGAAACTTGGACAGTTGGATGGAAATCCAGAAATTTTTTCTCGGCTTTGTCAGACATTTGTGGAATTTAGCTGGGAGGAAGGGCTCAATATCTAAGTGTTATACTATTTTACTGAATTACTCAGGTTTCTCCTTACTGATGATAATGAGTCTGTTTTACAGGTTCCCTATTATGCTGTCGCAGACGCAGGTTGTCAAATGCGTCTTTGTTAAACAGTAAAGCTCGAAAAGGCAAAATAGTGAAGCGGCGTTTTGCTGCTTTGCCTTTTCGGCACTGTAATGCGATCTTGGAGTTGGTATATTTAAGTAGGGAGGGTGTGGGGGCACAGCCCCCTCACATTAAGTAATGTTTTACTGTTTTTTTTTGTTTCGGAACAGCGATTGTTTTCCATTGGAAAACAATCACTGTTCTGAAGTTTCGAGGTTGTAAGCTTTCGCTTACATGGGGTCGATTATCTGTCATTCGCTCTTCTGACCGTGCAATATGATAATATAGACCCATTTTACATAACAGCTGCACAAGGTAATATAATGAATGCCTATATGTTCAGCAATTATCGCCTGTGTCTGAGCATACATAACTTTGCACGTCCTTATCAAGGTGCAGTTACAGTATAGCACTGAGTCATTATGACTTTTGAGGCAGAATTCTCAGCAGCTTTCACTGTTATTCACATAAGTAGAAGTCATTGTTACATTGATGAATCCACAAGTCAGACTTGGGTTTTTTTTCCACTTGGAGTCATTGCAGTCTACCCCCCCCCCACACACACACACACACACCAGTTTCTTTCTGTCATTTGTACAATTTCAAGAAATGTAACAAATCTATGAGGCAAAATCTGGACATCCTGCGAAATCAGGACACACAAGCGTTATGACAGAGATAGATTTTAATCACTAGAATAACAGGATTTGTGGTGGACTGTATGAAGGATATGAATATATATGTTATTATTTAGTGCCTTGCATCCTCTGAATTGCCAGAAAATCACAAATTGTTCTGATAAACAGACCAAAACTATGACACTTAATCTGGACAGTTGAGATTACCGACCTTCTTACACATAGCAACACAATTACCCTCTACTTCAGACATCAACAAGCAGCTAGTTTACATCCCATGCACACACCTACTTTCTCACATCTTCTGATGTCTGTATTAGATCTTGTCTGATGTCTGTATTGTGTTGAGTATAAAATCTGTAATGCTTTTCTTATAAATTACTAAGATCCAAGGGCGCCTGCAAGCAGGTGCAAGGGGGTGCACTTGCACCCCCCCCTGGAACTAGCTGGCCGGGAGATTAATTTTCGTTTTTTTTTTTTTTTTAAGGGCATTTTTCTTTAAAAATGCCCTTTATGTACAACTGCACAGACAGAGCAGGTGTTTGCAACTTGTTGTTTACGTCTTCTCTGTCTGTGCAACCGATGGATTATGTTTTCATCTTCCGCACGGAATTTGAATTTTAGGAGCTGTTTGGACTACGGACGAATGTACAAGTGAGAGGTAGGTGTGTTTTAAATGTTTAAGAGGTGTGTCTGTGTAAGAAATAGGTAGGTAGGGGTGTGTGGATGTAAGAAGTAGGTAGAGGTGTATATGTGTTGTTTATATAAGAAGTAGGTAGGGGGTGTGTATGCGTTTATGTAAGAAGTAGGTAGGGGTGTGTATGCATTTATTTCAGAAGTAGGTAGGGGTTTTTGTGTGTGTGTGTGTGTGTGTGTGTGTGTATACTGGTGTGACTTTTGAGTTGGGACTGGTTTGAATGGAGTTTGTGTTTATGATGCATTCACTGAAATGCGATTTGCAATGTGATATAGACCCGCAATCATCAATTTTAAGCCATTTTAAGCATCGGATGACATTATGCATTATTTTTCCATTAATTCTGCTTATGTTAATTTGAGAGGGAAGATACCTTTTTTCTGCTCTGATCTATAAGGAAGGCTGCTGTTATTCTATTTTTATATATACATAAAACATTGAAAAATGAAACATAGAATATAAAAAATATTATAATTTTTATTGCTTTTTCCACTCTCTCAAGCTGAGGTATACCTCAGTGACAAACCTGTGTTTTTTGACTAAAAAGTTCTATGTTTTGCTCATGTTCACTATTACATCACAAGTATTTGACATATTCTCCTAGTAAATCATTTATTTGTTTATGGAGTTTTAGTTGTTTAAAATTACATATACAAGTCTTTTTGACCTAGATCATTGATTGAGAGGAAAAACAAATTAATACAAAAAAGCTTTCTTCCTGCCACAGTGGGAAATTTGGCCAATGACAAATTTAGTTATAAGGAGAAGCGCTCAAAACCAGTTTTCTTCCCCAGTTGGTCTAATAGAGGAGAAAAATGTATCATTAGTATCATTATATAGATGTACATAGACAACATCAATTCTCTGCAGATAGAAATAAACCTATTAGAAAAAACTCTCAGATCTCCATTTCTTTTTCTGCTAAAAAACTTGGCCCACTATACCAAGGGCACATTCCACTTCAGAAGTTGCTTACCTCATTGGCCTTTTTCTGTAAAGCAGTCTTGGTTGATGTTTATGTCACAGCTACTTATCTTCACTGAATATATTTGCAAAGCACTATAAGCTGGATGTGATCTCTAGGCCTTGATTTTCTTTTAGTACCATAGTGGTTAGGGGTACGCTCCCATGAGGGAGACCACACAAAATGATTAGCCTGTCCTGATGTCATTGAGTAGTACCATAGTGGTTAGGGGTATGCTCCCATGAGGGAGACCACACAAATGATTAGCCTGTTCTGCTGTCATTGAGTAGTACCATAGTGGTTAGGGGTACGCTCCCATGAGGGAGAACACACACAATGATTAGCCTGACCTGATGTTGTTGAGTAGCACCATAGTGGTTAGGGGTACACTCCCATGAGGGAGACCACACAAAATGATTAGCCTGTCCTGCTGTCGTTGAGTAGTACCATAGTGGTTAGGGGTACGCTCCCATGAGGGAGACCACACACAATGATTAGCCTGTCCTGCTGTCATTGAGTAGTACCATAGTGGTTAGGGGTATGCTCCCATGAGGGAGACCACACACAATGATTAGCCTGTCCTGATGTTGTTGAGTAGTACCATAGTGGTTAGGGGTACGCTTCCATGAGGGAGACCACACAATGATTAGCCTGTCCTGATGTTGTTGAGTAGCACCATAGTGGTTAGGGGTACGCTCCCATGAGGGAGACCACACAATGATTAGCCTGTCCTGATGTTGTTGAGTAGCACCATAGTGGTTAGGGGTACGCTCCCATGAGGGTGACCACACACAATGATTAGCCTGTCCTGATGTTGTTGAGTAGCACCATAGTGGTTAGGGGTACGCTCCCATGAGGGAGACCACACAATGATTAGCCTGTCCTGATGTCGTTGAGTAGCACCATAGTGGTTAGGGGTATGCTCCCATGAGGGAGACCACACACAATGATTAGCCTGTCCTGATGTCGTTGAGTAGCACCATAGTGGTTAGGGGTACGCTGCCATGAGGGAGACCACACAATGATTAGCCTGTCCTGATGTTGTTGAGTAGCACCATAGTGGTTAGGGGTACGCTCCCATGAGGGAGACCACATAAAATGATTAGCCTGTCCTGATGTTGTTGAGGATGTACTTCCTCATATCAGATATGAATGTTATGTACTTACTATAACAATATATATGGGTGAGCCTGACCATTCTCAGTAATATACGCACAGTATTTTCCCTTCCATTTTACTGACTGGTCTATTCCATTTGTCTTGTGTTCTTAATGATTTCAATGCCTTCTAAATGCTTCAGTGTAAAACAGTTCATATAACACATATCTACTCGTGTATTACAATTAAATGTAAATGTGACACATGCTACATTTCACAAATATTTTTTTTCAAGAAGTGGATGTACATAATATATCAGAGGATCAATAAGCCACCTCAAAGCTCCTAAAAGTTACAAATAATGAATGTCATAAATTCATAGACTGTTACTAGGCTAATGGCTTTCTAAAGCCTGACCAGGTTTTCCTGAAAGAATAATGATGTCCTGCATCCAAATAGGACATTGAGGGCCAGGCGTTTATAAGCTACCTGTGCCTATAAGGGACCTGGGTGCCAGGCCCGATATAAATTTCCTGTTTCCCATCCACTTGTCTAGGTTGTGTTTGAAATGGGCAATAGACAAGCTCAGCTTCACATGGATGGGAATCCTGTTCCATAGGACAGGCAGTGTCTGGGACACATATCTGTCTCTCCAGTATATTTTGTTTATGTCATAGACAATATTCACCTCCCTAGACCTTGTATTTCTGGTACTTTTTGACTTACGAATATGTAGGAGATTCACAAGTGTGGGGTTTGCAGATGCCTTGTAAGCCAGGCATAGATCACCTCTCAGCAATTTATAGGAGACTGAGCAGAGGGAAAGGGTTTTAAGGCACTCTGCATAAAGCAGGTATGTTATGCCTTGTATTCTTTTTGTAAGGAATCTTTAAGGTCGCTGTAGTTGCTGCATATGCCTGGTCAGGTACATAGCAAAGCACTGTACTCTGTGACTGGTCTGATAAGGGCAGAGTACAGTGGGGTAATGACCTCTCTGGACCTAGATGCCATACCCTTACTTATACTTTGCACAACATAAAAAGGGTTTCTTCACTATTGTGGCCATGTGGTTGTTGAAGGCAAGGCTACTGTCTACATGTGTACCCAGATCCCTGACCACTGGGTTGACTCTGAAGGGTGTATTATCAACATGGTAATTAGCCTGGATGGTTAAGTTCCCAAAGGGTACAATTCTGCATTTCTTACTATTGAGTTTAAGAACATGGCTTTGACACTACTTATTAGTCAGAGATAGACCTTCTTGAACAATGTTAGTGTCTACAGTGGAGTTGATGACTACCCCAATCTTGCAATCATCTGAAAACTTAGTCATCCATAAATCTTCAGCATTTACTTCCATTTCAGAGAAGTAGATGTGAAAAAGGAGTGGGCCCAAGAACAAGCCCTGGGAGACTCTACTAGTGACTGGTCTCTTGTTGGAGGTGGCCTCATCTATTTTGACCTCCTGGTTCCTATCAGTGAGCTGGCTATCTAGCTGGTAATAAAATGGTTTACACCCAAATTAGTAAGCTTGTCTATAATGCCTGAGTGGGGTATTGTATCAAAAGCCTTGGCCAGGTCAAGGTAAACTATGTGTATAGTCTTACCTTCATCCAATGCTTTGATGACCCTCTCAAAAAAATCCACCAAACTTAATAGACATGACTTTCCTTTAACAGCACCAAATTGTGATGGGTCTAGCATTTGCAGGTTACCTATGCCCTCATTTATCATGTCCATGATGATTCTTTCCATGGCCTTACATATGAAGTTGATAAGACTTCTGGGCCTGTAGTTACCTGGATCAGTGGTTGGACCTCCTCTGTGCAAGGGAATATTTGTAGCCATCTTCCAAACCTGACTGAAGGCTCCAACTGAAAAGTGATTCAAATGGACAAGAGATGTCATGTTTCATACTATTTATTAAACATCCTGGGATGTTATCGGGGCCCACTGATGCAGTGGTTTTGGCCTTGGAAAGTGGATTAATGACCTGTTCCTTAGTAATATTTGGGGAGCTTGTGTTATGCAGTATTTCCTTTGCACTACTGGAGGGAGTGGGGGGAGGGGGGTTTGAGGTGAACCTGTCAGCCAAAAGGTTGGGTGCCATTTACCATAAGTTTTCTGCATTGTTGTGTATTTCCTCTGAGGTTACAGACATAGCTCTAGAAAGGTTTGTAGCTGTCCTTTGCCTGAGAAGCTATTTTTTATTCAAATATAACCCTTGAAGTATTAATTAACCTGCTTAGCTGCCTGTTTAAATTGGTCAGGGGACTTTTAGTATGCATGGCTTTGTTCCTCCTATGCTTGGACAAGATTTTTTTATTTTGTTGTATAAATGATTGACAGTGTGATTCCACCAGGGTGGCTTGCCTTTGTCTTATTCTTAATATGAGTGGGCACAGCTTGGTCTATACAGCCATCAATATGGCTGTACAGATAATTTGTAAATAGCCCAGTGTATTCTATAGTGTTTACTGGGTTTTGGGGGGCTTGGCATTAAGCCAAGGTGTTACTTAGTAGATAGAGATTAACCTTGGAATAGTTTGTAAACATTTTTGGTTTTGCTGGATCCCAGATTTAATTTTTATTTCAAGTAATGCTGCATTATAGTCAGATCTGACAAGCAAGATGAGGAATACTGGCTCCCCATGTTCATGAGTACAAGGTCAAGGATGAATGTACCCCTGGCAGGAGAATGGACCAACTGTTCCAGGATATTGGTACTAACAAAGTTTAGGAATTGTTGGGCTTGAGCATCAGAAGTGGTGCAGGATAGTTGAGATCCCCCATAAATATCATATTGAGTTGGATGGGGACTCTAGTACATTGAGATAGGTAGTATGCATTTCCTGGAACATGGAGGGGGACATATATGTTGCAAGTATATGGTATGGCACCCTGTTTATGGTGAGTTGCACATATATGAATTCCAGTGGTTCATACACTTTAACTAGTCTGGATGTGAGATTAGTCTTAATATAGATTGACACTCCTCCATCTTTAGTTCCCTCCTGTGCAGTAGCTGGTCTAAAGGTGCGAAAGGCATTATAACCTTGCATTGCTGGGCTACTCTCTGCGACTTTAAACCATGTCTCCATTACAACACAGATGTCTACACTCTCTAAGGAGAGGAAGGCTTGCTTGTAGTGGAGTTCCTTGTTAAGACTTTTAGCATTGAGCAGTACCACCTCCAGATATTCATTTTATTTATTTTTATTTTACATTTGTTAACCGGGAGAGTCCAACTGGATATATGTCCATTTTCAGTGGAGGCCCACTTCATTCATTCATAGGTTCAGTTAAGTCAGTAGGTTTATTTGCCTAAGCAAAGGCACTATGGGGGTTGAAAAGGTCTTTACCAATATCTGAAAGTCCAGAGGGATAAGTGCAGACCATCCCAAAACAGCATGGTCTGTTAACCATGTCCTCCCATGCTGTCAAATATTGTACCCCCTGGACTGACACCAGAAGCTAAGCAAATTGTTAAAATCAATCATTTTTGAGTCACCTCTCAAAAATAAAACTGAGACACTGCAAAGTGTCACACTCACATTAACAAATTGCAGTTGCTTAAATGGTCAGCAGAAAATTCAGTTCTCTTATGTCCTGACAGAAAAAAAAAAAAAAAGCATTGGGTCCTCGGAGAACACCTTTCCAACAGACAAAGTTCAAGTAAACGTTTAAAAAAATAGACATTGTAGTTACCTTTGCATGTGCGTTGTAGTCATGCTGCCTGTGATATACAGGAATGATGGTTCTTCTCCACAGTGTATACAGCTGGCTGCATTCCCTGACTGTGAATGCTTTCACCATTCTCTTCATACCCCTAACTCACTGTCCGCAGTGTATACAGCTGGCTGCATTCCCCGACAGTGAGTGCTTTCACCATTCTCTTCATACCCCTAACTCACTGTCCGCAGTGTATACAGCTGGCTGCATTCCCTGACAGTGAGTGCTTTCACCATTCTCTTCATACCCCTAACTCACTGTCTGCAGTGTATACAGCTGGCTGCATTCCCTGACAGTGAGTGCTTTCACCATTCTCTTCATACCCCTAACTCACTGTCCGCAGTGTATACAGCTGGCTGCATTCCCTGACAGTGAGTGCTTTCACCATTCTCATCATATCCCTAACTCACTGTCCACAGTGTATACAGCTGGCTGCATTCCCTGACAGTGAATGCTTTCACCATTCTCTTCATACCCCTAACTCACTGTCCGCAGTGTATACAGCTGGCTGCATTCCCTGACTGTGAGTGCTTTCACCATTCTCTTCATACCCCTAACTCACTGTCCACAGTGTATACAGCTGGCTGCATTCCCTAACTGTAAATGCTTTCACCATTCTCTTCATACTCCTAACTCACTGTCCGCAGTGTATACAGCTGGCTGCATTCCCTGACAGTGAGTGCTTTCACCATTCTCTTCATACCCCTAACTCACTGTCCGCAGTGTATACAGCTGGCTGCATTCCCTGACAGTGAGTGCTTTCACCATTCTCATCATATCCCTAACTCACTGTCCGCAGTGTATACAGCTGGCTGCATTCCCTGACAGTGAATGCTTTCATCATTCTCTTCATACCCCTAACTCACTGTCCGCAGTGTATACAGCTGGCTGCATTCCCTGACAGTGAGTGCTTTCACCATTCTCTTCATACCCCTAACTCACTGTCCGCAGTGTATACAGCTGGCTGCATTCCCTAACTGTAAATGCTTTCACCATTCTCTTCATACCCCTAACTCACTGTCCGCAGTGTATACAGCTGGCTGCATTCCCTGACAGTGAGTGCTTTCACCATTCTCTTCATACCCCAACTCACTGTCCGCAGTGTATACAGCTGGCTGCATTCCCTGACAGTGAGTGCTTTCACCATTCTCTTCATGCCCTAACTCACTGTGCGCAGTGTATACAGCTGGCTGCATTCCCTGACAGTGAGTGCTTTCACCATTCTCTTCATACTAACTCACTGTTCGTAGTGTATACAGCTGGCTGCATTCCCTGACAGTGAGTGCTTTCACCATTCTCTTCATACTAACTCACTGTCCGCAGTGTATACAGCTGGCTGCATTCCCTGACAGTGAGTGCTTTCACCATTCTCTTCATACCCCTAACTCACTGTCTGCAGTGTATACAGCTGGCTGCATTCCCTGACAGTGAGTGCTTTCACCATTCTCTTCATACCCCTAACTCACTGTCCGCAGTGTATACAGCTGGCTGCATTCCCTGACAGTGAGTGCTTTCACCATTCTCATCATATCCCTAACTCACTGTCCGCAGTGTATACAGCTGGCTGCATTCCCTGACAGTGAATGCTTTCACCATTCTCTTCATACCCCTAACTCACTGTCCGCAGTGTATACAGCTGGCTGCATTCCCTGACTGTGAGTGCTTTCACCATTCTCTTCATACCCCTAACTCACTGTCCGCAGTGTATACAGCTGGCTGCATTCCCTAACTGTAAATGCTTTCACCATTCTCTTCATACCCCTAACTCACTGTCTGCAGTGTATACAGCTGGCTGCATTCCCTGACAGTGAGTGCTTTCACCATTCTCTTCATACCCCAACTCACTGTCCGCAGTGTATACAGCTGGCTGCATTCCCTGACAGTGAGTGCTTTCACCATTCTCATCATATCCCTAACTCACTGTCCGCAGTGTATACAGCTGGCTGCATTCCCTGACAGTGAATGCTTTCATCATTCTCTTCATACCCCTAACTCACTGTCCGCAGTGTATACAGCTGGCTGCATTCCCTGACAGTGAGTGCTTTCACCATTCTCTTCATACCCCTAACTCACTGTCCGCAGTGTATACAGCTGGCTGCATTCCCTAACTGTAAATGCTTTCACCATTCTCTTCATACCCCTAACTCACTGTCCGCAGTGTATACAGCTGGCTGCATTCCCTGACAGTGAGTGCTTTCACCATTCTCTTCATACCCCTAACTCACTGTCTGCAGTGTATACAGCTGGCTGCATTCCCTGACAGTGAGTGCTTTCACCATTCTCTTCATACCCCTAACTCACTGTCCGCAGTGTATACAGTTGGCTGCATTCCCTGACAGTGAGTGCTTTCACCATTCTCTTCATACCCCTAACTCACTGTCCGCAGTGTATACAGCTGGCTGACCCTGACAGTGAATGCTTTCACCATTCTCTTCATACCCCTAACTCACTGTCCGCAGTGTATACAGCTGGCTGCATTCCCTGACAGTGAGTGCTTTCACCATTCTCTTCATACCCCTAACTCACTGTTCACCCTTTGCTCATGGAAACACAAATCCCTAGGTTCACATGTTGAATAAGATCTGTGTCCATGCTATTCCTTATCTCTTTGGTTGTGCTGACAGAAATGTTGACTGCAGTGACCCCATGTCACAGTGCACTCTGCTGCAGGTGTGCATGCTCTGCATACTGTTTGCACATGCTGCAAAGCACTATATGTTGTTTCACTGGCATTAAAGTAATGTTAAATATGGAGACATATATCTTTTGGGGAGGAGCTACCACGCTTTGACCAGTACATTTGTGTACATTTGAGCCTGCAAATTAAGGCTATGGGTTGCTAACGAGTTTTATCCTGTTGTCCTGAGTTTGATTCCTTCAGCCTCTATTTGCCTATGTTGTAACCCTAAGCAACTCACTTAACCAGAAAGTATGCTCTGTTTGTCCCTGAAATGTGGCAGTTGTGCCTAGTGGATTTACCTTGTTAACAAGTAAAATGAAAAATAAGATTAAATACGGTGTGGGAGCTGTACACATACCTTGTAAAGAACATTGTACTTGAGCATGGCTATTTTGTTGAGAGCTGGTAATCCATATGCTTTCATTTCATATATGGCTGAAGCTGATGATTGCAACAAGGGGAATGACAGGTATCTTCCAGTTGTCTCTTGGTGTTTGCATATACTTGTGTATATTCAATTATTTGATGGTATGGTGGGTTGGCTTTGGCCCTCCTTTGAACCTCATATGTTGCTGTGATGAAGGCTATTATAGGTTCATAGGTTCGTACTAGGCTATCTGCCCTAGGGCATTTATAAGCCTAGCCAGAGTGTGTGTGTGGCTTTCACCACCCCTTAGGATGAGAATACTATGCCCTTTTAGGGTTTAGTTTACTGTGCCTCTGTCTAGTAGTGACACAGAGATGATCCCCGGGGTAAACCTACGATCTCCCATCCACTCGTCAAGATTTCTCTTGAATAGAGTTAGTGAGGGGCTCTGCCTAACATGGATTGGGATTCTGTTCCAGAGTGTAGGGAGCCTCTGGGTTATGAATCTGTCCCTCCAGCACGTCCTATTTATTTCTGTGTTGAGGTTTAAGTCTCTTGCTCTCGTGGCTCTGATGGATTTGGATTTTCTGAGGTGGAGCATGTCCATTAATTCCGGATTGGACATGGCCTTGTACGTCAGGCATAGATCACCTCTGAGTAGGCGGTATGCGACTGAATAGAGCTGGAGTTTTTTCAGTCGGGCAGCATATGACATATGTTTAAGACCCTTTATCCTCTTAGTGAGGAACTTTTGGGGTCTTTCCAACTGCTGCAGGTGTTGGGTAAGATACATCCCAAATGGGGCATTGTACTCAATCATTGGCCTGATAAGAGAAGAGTACAGGGGCACAATGACCTCTCTTGATCTAGATGTAAAACCCTTCATGATAAGGTGGGCAGTATAGAAGGTCTTCCTAACCACTTTGGCAATGTGAGTGTCAAATGAGAGGTTACTGTCAACCTGGGTCCCTAGGTCCCTGATTACCTCCTCCGTACTTATTGGATTACCACCTATGTGGTAATTTGTGGGTACCTTGTTTTTCCCAAAGGGTATGACTATACATTTTTTTGGCGTTCAGCTTAAGGCCATGGCTCTGGCACCAATTATCCATTTCTATGAGACCTCTCTGAAGGATGTTTGTGTCCGCTGGAGTATCAATTATGGCGCCCAGTTTGCAGTCATCTGCGAACTTTGTCAGCCACAATCCTCCTATGTTTTCCTGTACCTAGGAAAAATAAATGCCGAACAAGAGGGGTCCCAGGACTGAGCCCTGTGGGACACCACTTGTGACTGGGTTAGAGTCTGACATAGCTCCAGCAATTCTGACCCTGTGGGTTCTGTCCTTGAGCCAGTTTGCAACCCATCTTGTGACATATGGGTTTACATTTAAGCTGGTGAGTTTGTCTATGATGCCCGAGTGGGGTATTGTGTCAAAGGCTTTTGCAAGGTCAAGGTAGGCTGTGTGAACTGCCTTACCCACATCAATGGCCTTAGTGACTGTTTCAAAAAAGTCAACCAAGTTCAAAAGGCAGGATCTGCCCTTGACAAAGCCAAATTGGGTAGAATCCAATGTCTGTAGGTCCCCAATGTCTTTGTTTATGAGTTCCATAATGATCCTCTCCATAGCTTTGCAGACCAGGCTCATCAAGCTTATGGGGCGGTAATTTCCAGGGTCCGTAGAAGCACCGCTTTTGTGAAGTGGGACCACTGTTGCCGTATGCCACTCTTTGGGTACGTATCCTGTAGTAAGGTTAAGATTAAACAGCAGCCTTATGTGTGGGTTTAGTTCCTCTTAGAGTTCATGTAGCACACAGCCCGGGACACTATCCGGTCCCATTGATGCTGTGTTTTTATCTTATTGAGTGCGGCTCTCACCTGGGCATCTGAGATGTTAGGGAGGCTACACTCTGCTGGGATAGTTATTTCTCCTTTTGGGGGGGAGGAGGAGGAGAAATTTGCACTGAACCTGTCTGCCAGAATGTTGGCAATGTCAGTGGGTTCAGTGTATTTTGTGTCATTTTGGACTAACTCTGAGCATATCTGGGAGTTTCCACCCGGGTTTCTAACATAGCTAAAGAAGGCCTTGTGATTGTCTTTTGTGTCTTTTGCGATTTTTCTCTCAAAGTTGGCCTTGGATGATTTTATGAATGATCATAGTTTTTTGCTAGTACTGATCAGAGATGCCTTCCCTTTTAGGGATTTTGCTCTGTCATGTAGTAGCTTCCTCCTCCTGTTATAAAGTTTGTTTATGGCTGGGGTCCACCAGACCGGGCGCCTGCCTTTGGGGGAATGGGTCTTGGTTTTATTTGGGATTGCATGATCCATGCATTCTTGAAGGTGCCCGTAGAAGGCATTTGCAAAGGATTCAGAAGTGTGGGTTGTGGTTTCCACTGGCCCAGGGGCCTTGAAGGATACCACTTCAGTCTTAAGAAGTGTGAAGTTGGCTTTTGAGAAGTTCTTCACTGTGGTCTTTTGTGCAGTTAGCTACCTTTTAACGAAGTGAGCATCATGAAGTCAGTTATTGTGAACCAGGAGTATCTTAGCTGAAATGTTCCTTAACAGTACTTGATGACACATTTATCACATAAAAACAACTGACCACATCAATAAAAATAAACATGGAGAATTTAGAGCAGCCTGACAAATAACAGATCTTTGGGGGGGGGGGGTAGGAGGAAACCAGAATACACACAAAAAACTCACACTAGCAGAGGAGAATATGAAAACCAGAACACAAATAACTGGAGATGCTTATTTGTATCATTGTTTCATGAATTTATAATATGAATGTTTGAATGAGATAAAGCTGAAGTCAGACATTATTCCTATGGCCAAATCCTATCTTATGGTTGAACATTCTTGGGCTGAATAACTGTGGCAGTTAGGGGGAACACAACTATAAAGGCAGAGGGGATGACCTACCATAGGTGTTGACTATCCAACTTCTTTTTTTTTCTGCTACTGACTGGTCGATTGCTGGTTTTGTGTAATTTTTCATTCGTCCCTGCAGCACTAGATCTTGATCAGTGCCAAAGAATTATATATATATATTTGTAAAGTATGTTGTTTTATTTTAGTTTTTCTCACAATATGATGTCCCAGAGAAGCTTACCAGCCAGAGCTCATCAGTACCAGATACCCCCTCCAAAAGACGATCATTTTAACTATTTGTTTTGTTCAGTAAAGAACTTATATAAAATGCTCCACATTTAACAAAAGGATTAATTCTGAGGATTATTCTACACATGACAAAAAGTCTTCAGTGTGGACAATTAAAAACTTACAAGCATAGAAGACTTTTGTCTGTTTCTGCTGCAGTGATTTTTGTTTCCTTCTTTTGTCTCTCCTGCTCATTTTAAATCTCCTAAGCAGGAAAAAGAAGTACAAGAAGCATCTGGAACATAAAATTAGGAAGTTTAAAAGATGGTGGTTTATTCAGTTTCTTTACGTGAGCAGATAGTGGTGACTGAGAAGCCCAAGTCCAAGATACCCAGTGTGACAGCTCATACTGTAGGTGTTGGGGTGCAAACTAGTTCTCCCACTACTCGGGAGTATTCACTTGATGCCTTCTGGTTCCCCTGTCAACCCACTAAAACTGTGATAGAGAAGGTTCTTCAGTCACATATCCATCCATCCATGACCCTTTTTCCAGTTTTTCCACATGGAGTTGTGGTCAACAGTGACAGTCATCTAAAGCCAATGTCCACACTACCGGTGAATGTGCTCATCAAAAAGGCACCCAAAGAAGGAGGATTTATGAAAGTGACCCCCCCCCCAACCTTGATATCAGGTTACCAATGTCTGAGGTAGGACAATCTTACCTCTGCCTCTTAGCTGGTCTCTGAATGTACTCATTTGCTGCCTTAGCTGATCTCCTATTTAAGATGAATGGGGACAAGATCCCAAGTTAGGCATGTCTAACCCTTTTCCATTGTTCCTGGCAGTTGGCAGCTGACATGTGGGCACCTAGATTGAGTATCTAGAGATCAGACATGAGTTCCCTGTATATTATTGGAGATTCCTGCTTCTGCTACTGCTCCTACTAGATTTATACATAGGAATTTCAAGCTGGGACAGCAGGCATTGCTGGCTTTATTAACACCCAAACCTTCTACCTCAGGGTTCTCTAGGAAAAGAAAATGAGCCCTTCTCCCACTCTCCATCAGCCAGATCATATCAGATAAAGCTAATGAAAATGAGACCATAGACTACAGAAATCAGACGGGTCCTCTCAGTGGTTTAGGTGCAGAATCTGATGATGAAAGCCTGCTTTCTTCAGGGTCACTCCCAGAAGTGAAGCGTTAAAATCGTGGCTATCAAACCACTGTCTGATCTAGAACATCATAAAACTGAAAACGCTGATGACACATTAGCTGCAAAAATAGGTCAGCAGTTAATATTGAGCAATACTTCAGTAATAACTGCAAGGTTACTGTCTCAGAGCAGGCCCAGTATGACAGCTTACTTGTCTCTGACAGAGCTCTTATTAACATAAAGTATCTTGACTGGCTGTACCAGAGAACAAATCCTCATTATCTGCCCCAGATGAGAGGAGGGATCTTTGGGACTATGTTAGAGAACTGCATCACAGGTTTCAACAGTATACTTCACCCCACAGCTGACACCGACCACAGTTGGGAGTGGACCATACTTATGACTTTTGTGATCCTGAAGATCACCACCCTATGCCTTCTACTGATACATTGCCCTGTGAAGGTGGTAGTGATGCCAAAAGGTAGCCAGGGTAGGACAAAAGGAAATTTATGGCAAGCAATAAGTCTCTGTTTTAAAGAAAAAAATATGAGCTGATAAAATAAAATAAAACACAAGTACTTGATCAATGACAGGAATAATGACATTAATAATTATGCTGAAATTACAGGCCCTAAACTTAAATTAGACAATACTGCAAGTAAAATTGTAGAACTAAAACATTAGTATACATTGGTATGATGTAAATTGCAGTAAATGATAAAAATCTAAAGCATCTCAAATGAATAATGAATAGTCAAAAGATTCACAATAAAAAGCTGATTTAGGAAGAGCCAGCAACAGTAATAATTACAATCCAAATAATCCAGTCATATTTATTTATTTATTTAATTTTATATTACATTTTTTGACTGGGAAAGTCCAACTGGATATGTGTCTATTTTCAGCATATGCCCGGGGAGAAAAGCTCCAAGTGCAAGTTGGTTATGCAATATTTTACTTAAAGTTAAAATTCAGGGCAGCACCCTAGGAATACCAGACTTAATTAAACTTGGCAGAAAAGCTTTCTGTGCAAGTAGCTAAAGGGGATACCAGCAACTGTATTTACAGTCAAAGTAATTGGATGGCATTTGAGATGCATTTGTGATTTGATTTCAGGGCAGCACCTTACATAAATATTGACTTTGCCAGGAAGAACTCTGAGCTCAAGTATTACATAATAAACAAAATGCTGTACTTATGAAACTGCAGTGGAGCTACCAGCCAGGAGTGCCACATTGACTGTTCAGTTTTATGTGGTAGCCATAAGTAAGAGAGAGGTGGGAGTGTGAATGCTGTACAAAATAACATGAACAGCAGTGAAGTGCAAGCAAGAGGATATTCAGAGGCATAAGTAGTGCAGGGCCTTTAGGGGAAATAGTGTGACATGCACAATATGCAAATTACTGCATAATGGTGTGGAAATGAGGTTCTACATGCAAACAAGGCACAGGGAATATGCAAACAGTGGCACTGAAAATTGCAGAGTGATTTGGAAATGTACAACACAGGTTCACAGGGATGCAGTGATCTCCTGAACACCAGGAATTGCCAGTCTACAGGATGGCAGAATGCAAGTGATAGCAGCAGCTATAGCAGGCATCATATGTTAGTGGCCGCTGACAGAGAAGAGCCTCTAACATTGCATGCCAAGACCCTCCTTATGAGTTTAGTGGTTACTGCCAATGTTTGATGCATTTATGATAGTGTACCTTCTGCCATGCATCCTGTTCTGTCCCCTATCCCTATGTTACCCTAACTTGCCACTCTCTGTACCTTGTTATCCAGTCCTTTGTCATCAATTTTTGGTGAATGCCTGTTTAAAAAAAAAAAGCTCCACTACAAACAAAAACCATTGCAGAAATGCAGTAATTGAAACATCTAACAATATCAAAATTGCACTCCAAAACAGAGGGCCGGATTCACGAAGGCTTGCATGGAGTCTTAGAGTAGAGTAAGACTCCATGCAGCCAACATGTCTGCCGAGCGATCCAGGAAGAGCCGGTAGGGGCATGTAACAGAGCTCCTTAAACTAGTCCTACACGGACAGGGCTGGGATATGCAAATTACCTCAATTGCAGGCAAAAGCCATGCAAATGAGGTAAATTTCTGATCCAGGAAACCCGAACCTGTCCGAGTAGGAGTAGTGTTATTTGCAGAAATATACTCAGTTGATAACTGAGTACGGTTCTGCAAATATCAAAACGGAGCCGTGTCAGCTGAAAAAAAAGCATGCATTCACAGGAGGAAGCATGCCAATGGCCAAAAATACGGCCATTGGCAATGGGAAGTGATGCAAATTAAAAATAAAATAACTTTTTTTTTTATCCCGATCACCGCGCAGTGCCCTAAAAAGCAGAAAATTAACAATTAAGATCCACAAATGTGGATTTTATAGCTAAAATGAATTTACAATGCAAGGGAATGGCAGGCTGAAGACAACATGGCCACCGAGTAGAGGTTGCTAAGGGGGGAAGCTCAGTCTAAGAGATGTAACTAAACATTAGTAGGCAATCCTATGCAAATGAAAGTTAGGATAGTGAATCGCAAGTTACATAGCAAATGAGCACAGTCAGTGGAGTATAGGAGTAGGATAAGGGGAGTAACAGAGTAGAAGATGGGTGACATCACGAGGGGGGGTATGTATGAAAGGAGTGAAGTTCACTGGAGCAGAGTGACATGTGTCAGCTTACATTTACATAATAGTGAAAGAGGTGTGTCAACAGGTAGGCCAGGTAAAGTCAAGAAATGGAAGGTGTATGCTGTGGATAACACCAAAGTTTCTTGCTGAGCGTGCATGCACGTGTGTGCGCACCAGTAAACCCGAGTAAGACAGTGTGTGCGCGTGTAAGCGTGTGTAGGCTTGAGTAAGCATATGTAAGGCTGTGTAAACAGTAGTAAGCGCGTTTGCACTGGTGTGCGTGTGTTTTAAGAAGAATAAGCAGGTTTTAGTCCATGTAAGCATGTGTGCGCACGTGTTAGCTGCTGTGCGCGTGTTTGCGCTTGTGTGCATGGCGCTCCCCCCCTGAGGAAACAGAAAGGAAAAAGGAAGCACACCAAACAGTGGAAGTTACCAGGGAGTACTAGCAGAGCTAGCAGATGAAAACAATCAGAATCAGGCAATTACCCAGGCAGAACACTAGCCCAGCCCAGCCCAGCACTTAAAACTCAGCAAACAACAGTCCATTATGTTTCTCTCAAGAGACACTGCAACACTGCAGTAAGCTAATAGAAGTGAAAACTGAAAAGGCTTCACTAAGATAAAAAATGTTAGGGGCTGCCATTGCTGTTATAAGGCAACATATGCAACATGCTGAGTGTGGTGATAATGCAAATGCTGCTGGACAACCCACAGTGAGGAGACGGAGAAGAGTGTACAGGCCCAGGGTTACCTACCAGGGGCTACATGAGCTTAAGATAGTGGAGCGCTATAGAGTGGACATAGACCTCTTGCAGCAAATTGTTGAGCTGTGCAGGCCACACCTCAAACACAGAACCAACAGAGGGGAACCCATCACAGTGGAAACTAAGGTATGTGTTGGCCTAAGAATATTAGCAACAGGTACCTTCCAGAGACCAACTGGTGATATGATGGGGATATCACAGGCATCAGCATCCAGGGTACTGTACCAGTTCCTGGATGCCATGTCAGCACATGTCGGTGATCATGTATATTTCCCCAATTCCCATGAGGTATTGGCCAGCAATATGCGTCTCTTCCAGCAAATAGTGGAATACCCTGAGGTAGTGGGTGCAATAGACTGCACGCACATATGCATCAAAGCACCAGCCGTTGAGCGGGGTAGGGTCTACTTCAACCGCAAGGGCTTCCCCTCCATCAACTGCCAGGTCGTGTGCTATGCCCAGGGCATAATACTGAATGTGTGTGCTGGCTGCCCTGGAAGCTACCATGATTCCCGTATCTGGCATCTGATGCAGCTGTACCAGACATTTGCCAATGGGGACATCCCACATGGTCACCTAGTGGGGGATGCTGGCTATGCACTGGAGCCGTGGCTGATGACACCCATCAGAAACGCACACATACCTCAACAGGAACACCATAATGAGGCACACGCACAAAGACGAAATGTAATCGAGCGTGTGTTTGGGCTGCTCAAGTCATGGTTCCGGTGCCTGGGCACATCTGGTGGAGCCTTGCAGTACTCACCAACTACATGTACCCAAATTGTCATGGTATCTGCTATGCTACATAATATGATCCTGTGAAAACAGCTGCAGCAGGACCAGCATATGCCCGGGCCAAGCAGCCCACACCATTGCCAAGGCCATCACAGGCAGAGCGTGACTCGGAGGAGGAACGACCTGAGCCTGCCCCAGTAGGCAGAAGGACGTGTGCCCAGTATGCTTTGGCCCTGGCAAAGAGGCAACGCATAGCACATACACTGGCTCAGTAGGAACTCTGGAAATGATACCTCTCTCTGACCCGCACATATAGTAAAAGGGATGCCTACATTGACACTACCTGCTTTCAAACATGTATAGGGAGTGTAGTATGTGCATCTGACATAGGCAGCCCTGCATCAACACCTGAGGCATGATTGCCATGTGTTAAGCAATATAAAGCAGTGATAAACAGCATTTACCATCATGAAGTCAATGTAAACAAAATCGCACACACCAACTACTACAAATGTGGTCAATGTAGAGTAATATTGGCCAATGTCCAGCAATGATGGTTAATATTGAGCAATGTTGGACAAGCTGGGTCTAGGTGGAGCATAGCTGAACAAAAGTCAACATGCTCATATTTGCTCTACCGGCCCCTAAGCAGTCTGGTCTGCTCAGTATGAAAATGTAAGTGGCAATGGGCCTAAAACCCAGGATACTGTGCACTATAGTCATAGTACAGAATCACTAAACCATGACAGTAGTGCAGTGGTTAGTCTGTATGAAGAAATGTTGATACATCTATGCAAAGTATTTCATGGAAACCCTGCAGGTACAGCATAATCCCTGTTGAGTTATGACACAAAGGTGAGTCCTGCAGTAAGAATAGAACCTGACTTTCAACACACACAGTACAAATGTTAATAATGGACATGTAGACATACATCAACAAATGTAGTGGACCTCATGCTGAAAGGTCACACTGGGCATGCTCACACACTTGAATACATGAGACAAATGTCAGGCAACAGAACACTGACAGTCTGAACTGGGCATGCTCACACACTTAGGCCATGTTGGAGTAAAGCATTGGGCCACACATAGCAGGCAGTTGCATGTGTTAACCCAGGAACCTCTCACTACACAGCAATCTGCCTTGTGCACACACTTATATGACAACAGACATGTATATAATATAGTGGAACCCTGCCATAAGCAAATATGTTCTGCAGATACCTAAGCAGTTCATATAAAGTGTGAAAGCAAAGATGATAAAAACCTGCAAACAGTATCAGCAATAAATATTGTGCATCATGAAAATTATCATAGGTTCAGAGGTTGATACTAGGCTATCTGCCCTAGGGCATGTACAAGTATAGTCATAGTGTGTTTGGCTACTGCAACCCAGTCAAATCGGAGCACTGTGCCTGTGAATAGTAGGTCACACAAGATAGCCCATGTACGTTCAGTGTATTGTGCCTCTGTCTAGCAGGGACCCAGAAGATATCCCATGGGTAAACATGCAATCATCCATCCACTTGTCAAGATGTCACCTGTAGGTGGTCAGTGGGTGGCTCTGCCTATGCAAACTGGGACTACACTCCGGAGTGAGTGGAGGCTATCTGATAATAATCTGTCCCCCCAGCATTTCCTTTTAACATCAGTGCTGAGGTATATGTCCCTGGAGTGTGTAACAGCAAGGGAGTCGGATATCCTGAGGTGGAGCATGTCCAGTAAGTCTGGGTCAGATATTGCCTTCAACTACAGGCACACAACACATCCGTGTAGGTGGTAAGTGACTGAGTAGAGCTGGAGTTACTGTATCGGAACTGTGCAGGGCATCTATGTGAGTCCCTACATCTGCTCGAAGAGTAACATTTGTGGCCATTACAGTTGCTGTAGGTGTCAGGTAAGGTACATCCCAAAGGTGGCATAGTAACCAAGGATGGTCGTGAAGAGTATAGGGGCACAATGACCACATGTGATCAACATGTGCAACCATGTGGGATATGGTGGGCTATGTAGACGTACTGTCTAACCACTATGGCAATAGGATTGTCAAAGGTGAGAGTACGAACAGTTCGTGTCCCCAAACCCGAACAACTACCACTGTATGTAATGGATTACAACCTATGTGGTAATGTGTGGGCATCTTGTCATCCTCAAAGGGGATGACTATGCAACTAATGGCATGTAGCCGTGGGCCATAGCTCAGGGACCAGTCAACCTATCTCTGTGAGACCCTGTATGAGTATGCATGTGCCAGGATTATGGCGCCCAGTTTGCAGTCATCTGCGAACATGGGCAGCCATATCCCTCCTGTGATAGCCTGTATATCACACAAATATACACTGAACAAGAGAGGTCCCAGGACTGAGCCTTGTGGGATGCCAGGTGTAACTGGTGTATAGTCAGACATGGCACCTGCAACACTGAGCATGTGGGTGCTATCCCTGCTCCAGGTAGCAATCCATTGTGTCAGATATGTGTCGATATTGATGCTGGTGAGCCTATGCATAATGGCCGAGTGGGGTATTGTGTTGAAGGGTTGTGCGGGGTCCAGGCAGGCTGTGTGGACAACCATCCCAACACTGATGGACCTGGTAACTGTTGAAAAAATATGAATAGGTCCAACAGGCAAGATCTGCCCACAACAATGCTGTAATGTGTTGGACCCAGTGTCTGTAGGTTTCCCGTGTCTATATGCATGAGTCCCATTACAATACACTCCATAGCTTTGCAGAACAGGCTAGTTAGCCTTTTAGGCTGATATTGTCTGTGGTCTGTTGTGGCAGTATTCAGTGGAGCGGGACCACTATTGCTGTACGCCATTCTGTGGGTACATATCCTGCAGTAACTCTTATATTGAACAGTGACGTAATGTGAGTGTTATGTCTGTCATGAAGGCTGTGTACGACACAGGCCTGGACACCGTCTGGTCCCATTGATGCTGTGTTGTCCACTGTGGGGAGGGCAGCACTCACCTGTTTACTCGTGATGTCTGGGAGGTTACACTCTGTTGGTATGGACATTACCACCTTAGGGGGGATGGGGGGGACACATCTTCACTGAACCTGTTTGCCAGGATGATGGCAATGTCAGTGGGTTCAGTGTATGCTTAGTCAGTATGCAGTAACACACAGCATATCAGTGAGTGTCCAGCCAGGTACCTGAATCAACTGAAGAAGGCCTTGTGAGTGTCCGACTTGTCTGGTGCAATTGTCCATTAGAAGCGTGCCTGACATAAATACCCGAGTGATTGTAGCAGTCCGCTAGTACAGATCACAGATGCCTTCCCTGTCTGGGATTGTGCTCTATCATGTAGTAGCTTCTTCCATTTGTTGTAAAGCATATTAATGGCTGGGGTCTACCAGACAGGTCCACTGCCACTGGAGGAGTGAGTCCAGTTGTTATTTTGGATGTAACGATCCATGCAATCCACTAGGTGTCCATAGAATGTGTATGTAAAGGATTCAGCAGTCTGAGCCATACTTACCACTGACCCAGGGTCTCTGATGGATACCACCATGGATTGGAGGAGTGTGACGTTTGCTTTTGGGAAGTTCACCAAGATTACCCAGGATGGGTGTGGGGACGGGATATGGATGTCCAGTGAGATAAAGTATGTTCTTCCCTTACCAATGAGGGGAATATCGCAGGTGTGGAACATAGAGTCCCCATGTCGGTGATGATCATATCCAATATGTTGTCCCCTCTTGTGGGTGTGGTGGCCGGTTGTGCCATAGCATATGAGTTTAAAACCAGTAGCAACTGATGGGCGAGGGTGTTGGGGCCTGAGTACTATCCACAGTCACTGTGTGGGTATTTGACATCACCCAATATAATGGTGTTTGGGGAGACCTTCATATGGTCCACTGTTCCCAGGAAAGCTGAGTGAGGTTGCTGTGTTGGGGAGTGTGGTCGGTAGCAGGCAACAAACCAAAAGGCAGATTTGCACAATGTTAGGTGCATATGTATGGTCCGTGATGCATTGTGCAGTGCTACCAACCCGGAGGTATGTGTATCTGTGATGTATATGGATACTCCCCCTATTTGTGTTGGCCATTCCGAGTTATGTGGTCAGAAAGCATGGTACGAAATATAATCTGGTAGTGCTGGTGTGCATGTGGGAGCCTGAACCATGTGTCTGTTAGTGCACAGATATTGCTATCCTCCATACTGAGGAGATTCCTGAGTGGGCGCAATTTGAGGGTAAGACATCTGGTGTTGAGCAGCATTACCATCAGTGTCGTGTACTCTGTAATGTGTATGGAGGTGGTTCTGTCCTTTGAGCCCTGCTTAAATAGGGCAGTATGGTGGCAGCAAGTGCCCTAGCCAGTATTCAAAAGTCCAAGGGTGACAGGTGCAAGCTGTCCATAGGGAAGCTAAGTGGCATGTCGAGCATGTCACCCCAGGGTGGCAGACACTGTATCCCCTTTGAATAACACCAATATGTTAGCCAACTGTTAAACGTGATCAGTTTGTTGGTATACTGTGACATCATACTTGGTGAGTGTAAGATGCTAGACAAGGTCAGGGTAATACTGGGCTGGGCTACATGATCACAGATTTCCTCTATGTTCCATTTCATGTGGTCCAGGGAGGAACATCTGAGGTTGTACGCACCAGCATGGACAATGATGGAGCCAGTCCTGGACTTGCTTTGGAGTGACCTGAGTGCATGTGTTATGTGGCGGATCCTGGTACCTGAGAGACAGCTCAAAGTGACTATTCCCCTGTCTGGCCTGGTGAGTGGGACGATACTGTTTGACATTAAGTGTCACCTATAACAAGTGTATCAGGTGTGTTGTTTAGCCCAAAGGGCAGTGACTGTGTGGCACACTGACATTGTGAACTGTGTGACATGTGGGCATTGTAGTGGGGTAGCAGTTGTATGTGTGTCTGCTTTGGAGGTCTCTGCTGCTTAGGCAGAGTGTATGTAGAGCCTCTGAATATGTGTATGTGTGATAATGTGGTTTGTTTGCTGTCACTATCTGTGTATTTGAGACTGATATGTGGTGTGTGTGGTCACCCTCACCACCTGATAGACTATGCCAGTCATGGGTCAAGAGAGCTCAGCGTCCTGTATGTCAATATTGTTACATCTCCAACATATATGTGAGTGTGATGTGAGGAGGAGAGGGTTGTCTGTGTACATGAGGCAGATGTGACATTGTGTCATAACCACAATATTCACTAGCTGGACTGGAGAGTATACATGAAACTGACCCCTGCACATGCCAGTGTATTATGATGACATACTCTGTAGCCTGATCACAAAGGATCAGTAGGGTGTTAAGTGTGTAAAAGAGTATAACCGGGATTAGTGCTCAGGTTTGTCAGTGTTTTGTAAAGAGTAGCTGAGAAGGAGTCTAGACTGAGAATCATGACATGTCCTTCAGCTATGTAAGAAATAGTTATGTACACACATATATGTGCTGAGTCAGGGACAACTGTACCTTACTGACATTGCCAACATCCTGTCAGACAGGCCCATGTATACATACCCACCCCCCACTGACAATAGTCCCTGACATCATACCAGGAGATATCACGTGTAGAATGGCTGAACATCTCCCCCCAAAGCCAAAAGCATGGCAGCAATTGGATTACATTGTTTCCCAATATGTGTCATGCATGCACTACAGAACAAACAGACCCTGCACCTGAACAGTCTGTTGAGCCTCACCCACTCCACAGGACCTGGAACCGTCAAATGTGTTACTGCAACATATGGCACTCCCTACATGTGTGGGTGCACAACACACCATGGGAAGTATAGTCCAGTAAGCCTATAAAGTCTGATCTGCAAGGCCATGAAGTGCATCATGGCAGAAGTCATAAACAGAGCTATTGGAAACCGACAAACACACAAACCTACCAACTGTGGTATGTTCATGTGCAGATCATGGTTCCCAAGCATGCTACACCATCTTCAAGGCAGCCACCCAGGACATACATCACGAAACAGAGCTACACATGTCCCACATAGACTTTGAACAACTCTTCATCAACATCACAGACACATGTCGTATCCACAAAACCAACAATCTGTGCATAGATATGTGTTGACATATGAAGGGATGGCAATGTGTCCACAGGTAGAGCACACAAGGTGAGACTCATGGGGTCCTGTACAAGCTGTTGATACCTGCCAACCTACATGGATCATTCCTGGGATTGCATAAAAATGTGTACACACATTATCATGTCCAGTCTGATGATGTCATCTTACAAATATACCAGGAGAAAAGAAACCACCCTGTAAAACATATAGCGCACTGTGTTAATGCGTATCTCTCTAGTATCATAACATAGTCAGGTAGGGGTTTCAGTCCTGCAAACGCCAGGTGTGTGTGTATGTGTGTGATTTCCTTTGAGAGGAATAGTCTTTTTGGAGACTGGGAAAACACATTAAAAGAGGTACATCCCTCTTTGGAAAGTCTGATGATGTCAGCATCCTACAAATATGCAAGGAGAACAAAAACACCCAGTAATGCATATAGCATGCCATGTTAATGCGTATCTCTCTAGTATCATAACATAGTTAGGTAGGGGTTTGAGTCCTGCAACTGCCAAGTGTGTGTGTGATTTCCTTTGAGAGAAGTAGCCTTTTTGGAGACTGGGAAAACACATTAAAAAGGTACATCCCTCTTTGGAAAGTCTGATGATGTCAGCATCCCACAAATATGCAAGGAGAACAGAAACCACCCAGTAATGCATATAGCGCACCATGTTAATGCGTATCTCTCTAGTATCATAACATAGTCAGGTAGGGGTTTGAGTCCTGCAAACACCAAGTGCATGTGTGTGGGGGGGTGTGTATGTGTGTAATTTCCTTTGAGAGGAGTAGCCTTTTTGGAGACTGGGAAAACACATTAAAAGAGGTACATCCCTCTTTGGAAAGTCTGATGATGTCAGCATCCTACAAATATGCAAGGAGAACAGAAAACACCCAGTAATGCATATAACCCACCATGTTAATGCATATCTCTCTAGTATCATAACATAGTCAGGTAGGGGTTTGAGTCCTGCAAACACCAAGTGTGTGTGTGTGTGTGTGTGGGGGTGTGGATGTGTGTGATTTCCTTTGAGAGGAGTAGCTTTTTTGGAGACTGGGAAAACACATTAAAAGAGGTACATCCCTCTTTGGAAAGTCTGATGATGTCAGCATCCTACAAATATGCAAGGAGAACAGAAACCACCCAGTAATGCATATAGCACGCCATGTTAATGTGTATCTCTATAATATAGTTAGGTAGGGGTTTGAGACCTGCAAACGCTGAGTGTGGGTGCCACAGGTGGTCAATGCAGTGTGGGTTTTGCTTTTACTACGGTATGACATATGTTTCAAACAGTATGTGCATTGCACACATCGGGTATCTGCATGTCAAATAAACTTGTGTACATGTGACCTCAATCAGTACACAGGTGTGAAGCCTGCATACTACATGGATACATTTGTAACCTTCGACAGATTGTGCCGCTGCTTCTCAGATCATAGGTCACATATGTATGTATGAGTCAAGCCCGGCCAATGTAGTGATCCATGGCCAAGGACATCCCTGCCACACACACCCATGACACGTACTATAGAGTACTGTGAGTGAGGGTAATTGCCGGGGTATATGTCAGACATGTTCATACACAACAATGACTGGCAATAATGGACAGTCATTATAGGTGTGCACCAGTCCTGTGGATATGCATGCAGACCCCTAATGTGTTATGTGAAACACCGAGGGACCCCACAATACCTATGGATATGTGGACACCAAGGGACAGATGCCATAACACATGTCTATCTGTACACAGTGGTACCCAACATACATGTTCAGGGCTACCACCTACGTGGTACTGTCGGGATAGTATGTATAGTAAATGTGGATGAGTATGCCATAGATGGCGTAGTGCTATACAGCATGTATTGGACAACAGGTATCTGTCTGTATGATACCCTTGTGTAGGATATGCGTCCCATTCAGGGAATGCAGTGTAGGCTAATGCATGCATTTCCAGATGTGGATGGACATATCCCTAGTGTGTTTGCATGTACCTAAGAGGGCTATATGCCACACAGGTGTGGTCCCAGGAATGTGTGGTGGTCAATACCACTGGTTACTGTTATAGTATAGTACTGGAAGGATCCAGCTGTTACTGAGTTCCCAACAACTGTGAGTCATTTGCCAGGACATCATCTAATGATTGGTTATAGTCATGTTGTTGAGGTGGTGTATACTACCAGACTGCAGATCATTGACAGATATCAACGGTATCACCCACAGCATAGTGCCAACCCATGTCATACACACGTGTACCCATGTTAGTACATATCTGTAGTAGAATGCATACTGGCCATCGAAAGATACCATGAGATGTTAACAATGTGTAGAACAGGGTATGTCACACATCCCACGTGTCCACTATGCATGTACATGCAGACAGTGCGTACACACCATGTTCACAGATGTACACCCACTAATTTGTAATGCACACATCACACACGTACTGTCCACTCACTAACACATGCTGGCAACACTGTACACTTCAGCCAAGTGGCACATGGGTGGACAATACATACTCAGACCTAACACTGGTATAAACAATGCTACAATGACTATCAGAGCTGTGATGCATAATGCCTGCTCAGATATACCTACAAGGATATTAGTACACTTTCCTGTTGGTGACTTGCTACTATTGCTACACTGCTATAATGTTACCCTGTGCATCAGAACCATGTTAGCCTATTCCTGCATTAATGTGACAGATGACAGGAGGTGGCACAGGTGTCATCATATGCACAGGGTGTGTTGTAGGTTTGCCAGAGCCCGACATTGGCCCATCTAATTGGCATGTCTGTGTGTGTGTGTGTGTGTGTGTGTGTGTGTGTGTGTGTGTGTGTGTGTGTGTGTGTGTGTGTGTGTGGGACAACAGTACTGCATGGGCCAATGTTGATGTAATGTGTGTGTGTATGTGTGAGCCCTAGTGGTATTGTAAATGTGTGTGTGTGTGTCTGCATGCACACAACTCCACCATGTGGCTGCTATATACAGGCGGTTGTGGGACAGCCACAGACTGTACCTGTTAGGCTGTACAGATCACTGTCTCTGGCCACGGACACAGTACCTGTGCCTAGCAGGGGTGCTATGGCCAGTATCGGGTACAAACCCTGACTGGGTGCTATCATCAGAGGCAGAGGTATGATGACTGGACCCATGTCCCTGCTGGCCAGTGCCACGTGCATGTGGTTGACCTAAGGCTGCTCTTGCACACTGCATGCTGTTTTCTAGGCCACACACTATGACCTACATAGATATATGCACATATCAACCTTCACTGACAGATATCTCTCCACCCTTCACTAACTGTTGCAGTATGTCCCTTGTCCTATGCACATGTGCAGATACAGATAGATACATACTGCTGCCACACATGGATGATTTGCAGTGTGTAGAGTACTCTTCAGGAACATCTACAACATGCCAACACATACATGTGAGTTACATACCTTACCTTTGTGTTTCCCTGCTCCGTGTGTTACGGTTTTGTAGTTTTTTTTTTATTGGTGGTTTGTTTTGGGTTTTCACCCTCTGTTTAACTTTCTGTCTCAGTTTCTCACTCTGTTCTGTCTCTGTCTCAGTCTGTGTCTGTGTCCGTGTCTCTCTCTCTTTCACTCTCTATCTCACAGCACCTGCAATGATATAATTGCATGTGTGGACTGCAGGTACAGCCTGCTTTTCTAGGTATCTACACTTGTGCATATGACAGCCTCTGCACCAATTGCTGCCCACCATTCAGTAATTGCATGCAGCCTGCTGTTTGCTGATTGCATTACTCACTGTGATTGCAGCCCACTGCTATAAAATGCTAGGTTAAGGTAGGTGTAGCCCTTTCAGATTTCCAAGGTGGGGCCCATGCTTGTTTGCTCTGGACACCATTGTGTCAGCCTGAAGGTTGGTATATGTCTCTTATCTGATGCTAGGGTTATAGCCAGTTATATGCATGTTGCACTCAAACCTGAATGTTGCTGCTTCCAGTACACACATCTCAGTGTAGACATGTACCCACCCCTCCAAATACTACCACAGGATACATGTGAGTATGTACTTGTTTCTCACTTACACAATTAACTGCCATACAAATGTGGTTATTGCGCTGTATTCCTGTGGCCAATATTATCCTGGTCTGATACTGTGTGGTGTTTGTAAGGTGCTACTGTAACATTATTCCCTGCTAGGATGGCTGGTTCTCCCTTCACAGTCATGTCATGCAATTCCACAACCACTGCTGCTAAAGACCCACAGAAAAGGATTTGTGTTATACCATTCCTAATTTCCATTCCCTCATTGTAATGCCTGATATATTTATTTCAGAACCAAGTTATTTGTATAACTGCTGTGGCTTAGTGGTAGTTCATGCAGTCTATTGTGTCAATGGTCTGGGGTTCGAGACTGGCAGAGTTTTTTTCTTTTGCTGCTCAGCAGAACAAGGGCCCTGTCATAGAGTGACTAAGGCACGTTTAAGCAGTTGTAAGTGGGTTTGCGCGATGCTTAGCTAAGTGCACACATGCGCACACTCGCTTAAACCCGCTTACTACTGCTTAAAAGTGTTTACTCCCGCTAACCCCCGTGTTAATTTCTTTTAAAGAAAAGAAAATGGGGAGATAGGAAAGTGGTGAAAAAGGGGGCACAAAGAGGGACAGACAGTAGGTAAACAAGCTCGGGATGTGCAGGACAGGTGTAGGGAAGGTCCATAGCTGCCCATTTCTTTAACAGCAACAGCTGTGCATATGCAATGAATTTGGAGTGAAATTTGAAACCTTCCACCCCTGGGAGAGGGGTGAGGACAACAAAGTATGTTGTACTGCCAGTTCTAATTATCAGCTTACATGTCCAATGGACATGTGTGCGAAATGGGCAGCTATGTATGGGGCGTAATTTATTTGTGGGTACAGATTGCCCTTTTTTTTTCAGGTGAGAGTGGGAAGTGAGGTAGAGGAAGTAGGTATGTCCGGGGAGGTAGGTTGGGAAGGTAAACAGACAAGACAGACAAGACATACAGGGGCGGTGTATGACACATGGGGTGGGTGAACACAATTGACGGGGTCGGATGTTTGGAAATCGTAAGCCCATGAGCCCACAGATGGTAACAGTGGAACTGAGATCCCCACCCATGGGCAGTCACCACTGAACCTTCACAGCCCGAGGGTGGATGTGCTGGGGGCTGTGTTGGATGGGCAGGCTCACCCATGAGACGCGCCACTCTCTCCTCGAGCTGGCGTAGGGGATCAGCGACTGAACACTGGATCTCCCTATGCACCACAACCCGGACCCTTCAAAGGGTGACAGGTGGCCCTTCTTCATCCACGCTTGCACGGGGGGATGAGCCCCATCCCCTGCAGTGATTCCACCCAAAGGTGGTACAGGACCAACGGAGGAGGGGAGCTCGGGCTGGGCACCGGACCTGCTGGTGCCAGGTGCACTCGCCAGCTGAGGAGGGACAGGTGGGTCCGCTGGGACCGGCCTTCCCATACGTTCTGTGATTAGGTGTGTTTAATTACAACATAAGCAAAACAGCATTCCAGATTACTTGTAACAGCATGCAGTAATATTCCCATTAACCCAACACACCAAGGTTACAACAGTTGAACAGCAAGCATAACACATGCATATATTGAACCACAGTGGATATTCCAACAGCATGCAGGGATGTTTGGTAGCAACAGGCCACCATGATTGTGGTGTTTAAACAGGGCACATGCATCAACGTGAATGCAAATATTTATAGAACAATAGGACATATGTCCCAACAAATATTTAAGATTACACATAGCCATTGAGGTGTGGAATTGCATGGCTTATGCACATACAGTAGGGTGTAGAGAAAACCTTGGTTAACATCTTATAATTACCTTTTCGTTTACACTACATTCCTAGTGACTGCAAGTGTATATCTCCCTACATGTATTATTACACTTGCCACCATACATTAGGTTGTGTAATGGGTTTGGCTAGTTCAATATATGCCTGACTTATATCTGACATACTAGCTGTCCAGGATGCAGATGTTACTGCTACATATTTCTTGACTGCATTTATATTTCTTTATCTACATATCTGGGATGTTTTCACATGACATCTTTACTTCGATTTGTACAGAACCCTGCATTTCTTGACACACACTCACATTTCTGGGGAAAAATAACATGCTACACGTGTTCCAGATTTACTTATTCATGCCAGCCAGTAACTGACTGTTGTGGACTGTATATATGTTTCACAGCTACTAGCACTTCCATCACTCACTTTATATGGGAATGCACAATTCTGGGTTGCCAGCACCTTTTCAAACAGTACTGTTTGTATAATGCAAGGGTACAACAACATTTCAAACTCTGTGACACAGACACACTCTGGGTTTTAGACCTTTATTAATGACATTACACACTTTTCCATAGGCTCACTCCTTTATTTGTTTTAACAGTGTATATGGCAGACATGTTCAAGACATATTATACCTTTATTAATGGGTTAGAACACTCTTTTTTCAGGCTCACTCACTTATTTTATATGACAGTGCCTACAGAGATATTATTCCAGACATATGTTACCTTTCTTAATGGGTTACTACACTCTTTTTCTACCTCTCTGACGTTTTTATCTGACAGTACATGCAGAGGACTTATTCAGGCAATTTTATGGCTGTATTATTGGACTACAACACTTTCTTTCATGCTCTCTACCATATTTTATATAACAATACATGCAGAATAATCACTAACCTGCCTGGTGGCACAGCCTTAGCAGCCTATCAGCATAGGCTTGCTGATTCACAGCACGGTCACCTGCAGCTGTAAAGTAAATGAAGGGATATTGAGACATACATATCCATTATACATACTCCATTATCAATTCTTACATACTGCATTCCATGGCTACATACTCAGTTGTGGGGCATCCCGCAACCCATGGGCCTCCTGTATCTATTGGTTCAGGTGGTACTGCTTTTGTCTCTTCAGGTCTGCATGGTGGTGACGGACCTGCTCACCAGTCCGAGGAGTGCCTGTGGCACTGGTGTGGTCACTAGCTAACTAGTTCCAAGCCTCTGCCTTTGACTCCGTCCCTTGGAACTGGCCCTGCAGGAGTCTTGACTCATGATGGTGGACAAGGAGCCAAACCATGCATTTCGACTCCTCGAAACCCCAACATTGCGCTCGGAAGCGTGTTCCCTCTCCGACACCAGACATTCTAACTGCAGATGTGAGCTACAATCAGTTATGGTGTGTATTCTCACCTATGGGGCTTAAATATGCCGCATTTCCCACACTTTTTTGTGATTGGCCATTTTGTAAAATTTTCGGCTGACTGCAAACCTGCTTAGTAATGGTTAAACTACCATTAGTAAGTATATGAATGTTAACAGTGGCTGTTTCCCCTATGTTGTCATGACTTAGTGGTTCTGTACTTTGCTTCTGATGCACAGAGTCCTGGGTTCAAACCTTGTCATTCATTTTATTTTCATGCTGTCCAGACAGGCTAGGGGGTGTGGCTGCATTTAAGCAACTTTGGTCTACGTTGCTCCTCGGTGCACTACGGTGCCCTGGATGGCGCGGTGCGCATGTCCACGCAAACACATTGCGCTGGGTAAAGTGCTGTTAAACTGTGGGCAACTCTATTGCGCTGGATAAAGCGCTGTTAAACTGTGGGCAACTCTATTGTGCTGGGTAAAGCGCTGTTAAACTGTGGGCAACTCTATTGCGCTGGATAAAGTGCTGTTAAACTGTGGGCAACTCTATTGCGCTGGGTAAAGCACTGTTAAACTGTGGGCAACTCTATTGCACTGGGTAAAGCGCTGTTAAACTGTGGGCAACTCTATTGCCCTGGGTGAAGCGCTGCTTAACTGCAGGCAATTTTATATTGGGATCCTTTAAAATATTTATTTTATTCACTGATACATTGGCCATTTCACTGCTTTTTAGTTATGTTTAAACATATATGTTAGGTATTATTCCATATACTGATTTAAAAAATAAATACGAAAGGGAGTGGTGGGATTCGAACCATGAATGCCTCTTCTTTGTTCGAATGCTCTACCATTTGGTGTGATTTGTATAAACATTCTTTCTTATGCTCTTCCATGTCAGAATTGCTAACTGTAGCTAAGCAATGGGCACACCCGCGCACACACGTGCAAATACGGGCAGCTATTTTGGGAATTTAAAAAAATGTTAGTGTTATGCGTTTTACAACTGTGATGAGGGTTTACAATATCAGACAGTGAGGTGTTGGGTTGCAGGGACATTTGAGCAGACTCACTCTTATTTATTTGCTTTTACTTTCAACACTTGCAGGGGTGGACATTTAGACTGCTCGGCAGTCGGACATGCACTCTGCTTTCTTACACGGTCCGTGTAAGACTTACAGTTGAGTCAGCGTGCCCTCATGCATATTCATGGCACGTTGACGTCATACCGTTCAACTGCAGCCTCCGAGTAAGACTTATTAAGTCTTACACGGAGGATTCGTGAATCTGGGGGAATGTCTATAGAAAATGGCAAACAGAATACAATAAGTAGTTTGAAAAGGAACCTCCCCCCCCCCTGCACCCCAATGTAAATCTGTTATGTATACTAACTCAGTTTGCATAAAATTGGAGAAAGGGGAAAATATGCTGTCACAAAAGGAAATACTGACAGCCCAGATATCTGGAATTTTGTAAATAATTCTGTCATTTGTGAATATTGATATGATTCATACAGAAGTGTGTGTGTAAAGGTGTAAAGGTGTAAAGTACTGAGCAAAAATGTAACACAGCATGCCCTGCCAGCTTAGAATAGAAATGTATATAAACTATTGTAATTGTGTAAATGTATATGTTTTAACAATTGAAACTAGAACATAGTTGTGTCCTAGTTGCCTGTTGCACATTTTTGTTGCATGTTGTGAGAAAACGATACTGTCAGTTTTACTTTTTTTTATGGGGCTGCTATCAGCCATTAGGGATAGAGTGGCATTTGCATCCATGTTAACTACTGCCTGCCTGGAGGTGGCCTTACCGAAGGTATAACTGCTGTCTGAATTAATTTTGGCCTGTCAGACGTCACCCATTATTTCTGTAATAGTATGTAGTACTTTTGCTCTGGTCCTGTGTCCACCCCTTGTTAGAGAGCTGTGCCACAACAACTGTTAACAATTAGTTCCAGCTGGAGTGTTATGACGTACACCTGAACTTTTTGCTGTCTGCTGAAATACAAGCCTGCACCAGATTGAGCTGTGCTACTGTTTTCTATCTGTGCATATTTCAAATGTTTGCATGTAGTTACTAGTATTTTTATTTAAAGTATGTATGCACCCTAAGTTCAAAAGTTTTCAGACACTGTGGGATTGGGAGTTTCTGTAACTTCAATTGTGCTACATATATATAATTCGGTTTGAAATTTGGAACACTTTTTATTGGACTGTGACAAGACATTGGCTGCTGGATAAGTTTTATAGTTTGTTACTCTTTCTGAATAAATATATTTTAGATTTTTTTTTCTTAGAATACAACGCTGCACTCAAGTTTAGAGATGGGTTAGTATTTGGAATAGTAAACTTTCAAAATATGAAATGTGGTGACATTAGATCTGTTTATTTTATTAAACATAGGGTTTTGTTTATTTAGTAGTTGTTGCCTGACCCTGTTGAAGGTGAAGCTCCAGTAGGTGCATTGTAAAACCCATCTTGGCCAAATAAAGGTATCGATTGCTTCACCTCTGTGTTCCAGCTTCTGCCCATATGCAGTTGGTTAAATAGGAAATGGCAAACAGAATATTTTGCAGTACTTATCAGGAGAATTATGTTGTGCTGTTTATATTGTCACATCTTCAAGAAGTGCTGATTTTTGCTGGTGATCTACCTTAATTGATAAGGAAGTCCCAAACATAAATATTTTTTGGAGAGTGGCTAGCATTACAATTCACAGGACGTCAGACCAAAGAGGGGGAGTTGTTGTTGTTATTAACTGTTTTTAATTACGTCTTACTTTGAGGCAGAAATCTGTTTTCTTAGTAGATTAATAGATATTTTAATGAAGTGTTGTACTGGTTGCATTTAGGATGGATTAACATTGGGCCGGATTCACGAAGGCTTGCATGGAGTCTAAAAGTAGAGTAAGACTCCAGCCAGCCAACATGTCTGCCAAGCAATCCAGGAACAGCCGGCAGGGGCTTGCAAGAGAGCTCCTAAAATGACTCTTGCACGGACAGTGTTAGTTTATGCAAATTACCTCATTTGCTGCTGAAAGCTATGCAAATGAGGTAAATTTGCGATCCAGGAAACACTAACCTGTCCGAGTAACAGTAGTGTTATTTGCAGAAATGTACTCGGTTGGCAACTGAGTACCATTCTGCAAATAGCAAAACGGAGCTATGACAGCTCCAAATAAAGGATGCATCCAGTTGAGGAAGCATGCCAATGACCAAATATACGGCCATTGGCATTTTTATCTGTTGCAAAATAATAAAAAATATTTTTTTTTTCCTCGCTCTCTGATGTTAAGCATAGCGCAGCTCCGCGCAAACGTGCGGCACTCTAAAAACCAGAAAAACAAAAAATAAAAGCCACAAATAGAGATTTTATTCAAAATATTCATCTGCCATGCATATGAATGGCAGGCTGAAGACAACATGGCTACTGAGTAGTGGTTGCTACGGGGGGAAGCTCAGTCTGAGAGATGTAACCAAGCAGGCAATCCTATGCAAATGAGTATAAAGATAGTGAATCCCAATTTTCCCTGCCATGTGAACCATGTCCCTAGAGTGTAAGAGTAGGATTAGGGGAGTAACAGAGTAGAAGATAGGTGACATCATGAGGGGGTATGTATCAAAAAGGCTGTAAGCTTATTGAAGCAGAGTGGCATGTGTTTGCTGTGAGTTACTCAAGACTGGAAGAGGCGTGTCTACAGTTGTCTAAACTGAAACTCAGAAACTGAAGGTTTATGCCGTGGCTATCACTAAAGTTTCTTGCAAAGTTGCTTACACTGTGTGCGAGCGTGTGCATGCCTGTAAACCCGTCTAAGCCTATGTGCACGTGTGTGCGCCCATGTAAGCCTGTGTAAGGCTGTCTAAGCCTGTATGCATGAATGTGCACTCGCCTAAGCCTGTGTAAGCTTGTGCAAGCTTGTGTGCACGTTTGTGCTTGTTTGTGTGGTGCTGCCCCCTGTGGAAACGGAAAAGGAAGGAAAATAAGTAGTAGGAAGTTAACCAAGGAGAACTAGCAGAGCTGCCAGGTGAAATCAATCAGAATCAGGCAATTACACAGGCAGTACACTAGCCCAGCCCAGCCCAGCACTTAAAACTCTGCAAACAACATTCTCCCATGTGTTTCTCAGAAGCACTGCAACACTGCAGTCTACAAAGAGAAGTGAAAACTTAAAAAGCTTAACTGAGACAAAAAAATGTTAGGGGGCTGCCTTTGCTATTATAAGGTGACATATGCAAGATGCTGAGGGTGGTGCCATTGCGAATGATGATGAGCAATTTACAGTGAGGAGATGGATAAGAGTGTACAGACCCGGGGTAACCTACCAGGGGCTACATGAGCTGGAGATAGTGGAGTGCTATAGAGTGGACAGAGATCTCCTGCAGCAAATTGTTGAGCTGTGCAGGCCACACCTCACACACACAACCAACAGAGGGGGAACCCATCCCAGCAGAAACCAAGGTATGTGTTGGCCTAAGAATACCAGCAACAGGTACCTTCTAGAGACCAACTGGTGATATGATGGGGATTTCACAGGCATCACCATCCAGGGTACTGCACCAGTTCCTGAATGCCATGTCAGCACATGTCAGTGATCATGTATATTTCCCCAATTCCCATGAGGTATTGGCCAGCAATATGCGTCTCTTCCATCAAATAGTGGAATACCCTGAGGTAGTGGGTGCAATTGACTGCAGGCACATACACATCAAAGCACCAGCTGATGAGCGGGGTAGGGCCTACATCAACCGCAAGGGCTTCCACTCCATCAACTGCCAGGTCATGTGTGATGCCCAGGGCATAATACTAAATGTGTGTGCTGGCTTCCTTGAAAGCTACCACAATTCCCATATCTGGCATCTGTCGCAGCTGTACCAGACATTTGCCAATGGGGACATCCCTGACGGTCACCTAGTGGGGGATGCTGGATACGCACTGGAGCTGTGGCTGATGACACCCATCAGAAATGCACAAACATCTGAACAAGAACTCCATAATGAGGCACACGCACAAAAAACACGAAATGTAATTGAGTGTGTGTTTGGGATGCTCAAGTCACGGTTCCGGAGCCTGGACACATCTGGTGGTGCCTTGCAGTACTCACCAACTACATGTACCCAAATTGTCATGGTATGTGCCATGCTACACAATATGATCCTGTGAAAACAGCTGCAGCAGGAACAGCATGGGGCAGGGCCAAACAGCCCCCCACCATTGCCAAGGCCTGCACAGGCACAGCGTGACTTGGAGGAACAACCTGAGCCTGCCCCAGTAGGCAGAAGGAGGTGTGCCCAGTATGCCTTGGCCTTGGCAAAGAGGCAACGCATAGCACATACACTAGCTCAGTAGGAACCCTGGAAATGATACCTCCCTCTGACTCGCACATAAAATAAAAGGGATGCCTAACTTGACACTACCAGTTTCCAAACATGTATAGGGAGTGTAGTATGTGCATCCGACATAGGCAGCCCTGCAGTACCACCTGAGGCATGATTGCCATGTTTTAAGCAATATAAAGCAGTGCTAAGCAGCTTTTACCAATATCTAGTATATGTAAACAAAATTGCTCGTGCTAACTAGCGCAATGTTGAGCAATGTTGGGCAAGGTTGGGCAAAGCTGAGCAAAGTCAGTTAAACATGCTCATATCTGCTTTACTGTTCCTTAAGCAGTCTGGTCTGCCCAGCATGAAAATAAAAAGCAGTGACAGGGCTCGAACCCAGGATACTGTGCACTATAGTCACAGTGCTGAACCACTAAGCCATGAAGCATTTCAGTGACACAGACACAGCAGGACAATTGTACACTAATGCAAACACAAAGAACTGCTGTATCATGCCCCTAAAGAGGCAAATGGGTAACCTCCCCCACACGCCTATGCAGACAGAGAACATCAGGCCAGGCGGTGTGATGTGGGTTGTGTAGGCTATGAAGTCGCAATCTAATATACATGACATTGGACGCTAAGATCTGTAGTACAGTAGTATGCCTCAAGCCAGTACGATAGGCAACAGTACAGACTGAAATGGTGTCCTGTACATAGCAGTGCAGGCATAGCAAATGTGTATAAGTGTCAGGCGAAACCCACATCCTATGTACACCCACGGTAACAATCAGGTGTGCCCCCGGGTTGAAATGTACAAAGAATAGCTGTCCCCCCTGTATGTAGAAATGTTAAGTCTATGCAAAGTGTCTCATGGAAGCCCTGCAGGCACAGCATGATCCCTGTTGATCTATGACACAAAGGTGAGCCCTGCGTTAAAAATACAACTTGATTTTCCATACACATATAGTATAAATGTCTATACCAGGCGTGCTCACACACTCCAACAAATGTAGTGGATTTCATTCAGCATCACACTGAAAGGTCATACTGGGCATGCTCACACACTTAAAGAAACAAAGCAAATGTCAGGCAGCAACATACTGAAAGGTCATACTGGGCATGTTCACACACACAGGCTAAATACGGATGTGATAATAAGGGATCTATGGACAAATGTGGATAGTCATCTCTACTTCCAGAAACACATTCACAAAGTGGTCAGAAAATCATGCTATGTGTTCACATAAACTGCCAAGGTCTGTGCATGTAGGTCAAAGGAGGTTCCCACTACCCAGCAGTCATCAGACCTGTCAGAGAGTACCACAACACACTTGTGATGAATCTGACTAGGCACGTTCAGCAGCTAGAAAGACCAATGAAGTACCTTAACAAGAGGATTACTGGCCTCAAATAGTTGCCCCATGCAACAAGACTGAATGTAACCCAATCTGTACTCTGTTGCATACTGTCTTCTCAGGAGATCTCTGCCCAACAGATAGGTCCATGTCATGGTTACACTCAGATCTGTTCTGAGTTACAGCTCAATGGCACTAAATGTACAGAGCCAACTGATATTGCCAACATCCTGGCAGATAGGATCAGTGTTAACTTTACCCCCCTCTCACCCATGAAAGAGCACATCTCTATAATGTAAGACTGCAAAGTTGCTGTCATCACGGCTGCACAGGTAAAAAACACTCTCCAAAGCTAGTATCACAGCAGCCATGGGACCAGATAACTTCCCAGGCTGTGTAGTATCTACTTCCCTGAAATAAACATTAACATGGAAGGTCTGTGACTGCTGAAGTTTCCAGAGGACTGCAAAGTAGGAGCCATAATTGTAAACGCTAAAGATGTGGACATCCTACAAAAGGGCCTCACTGAGACAGATGGCTGTTGTCAAAGCCATGGGCTCTAGCTCAGTGCCAAAAGGTGCATTGTCATCCCCTTTGTTAAAAACTCTGTAGCCAAGAACTACAACATAGGTGGTAGTATTCTTCACACTGAAAGTGTGACAAGAGACCTTGGGTCACAGGTGGACAGTGGATACAACTGTGATAATCACATGCCCACAGTAGTCAGGAAACCTTCCTATGTGGCACACCTCATCACAAAATGTGTCTCATGCAGAATAGAAGAGGACATTGTTTCCCTCTACTCATCACTCACTAGAACTATTATAGAGTACAACGCCACTTCTGCTCTGTACCTCATAAGACAAACACAACAACCGGAAAGCCTGCAGCAATACCTCACAAAGAGCATTAGCGGCCTGGAATACATGCCATACACAGACCATCTCAAAATGCTCCATCCGTACTCCCTTGCATATCGCCTAACATACAAAGCTATGTCAAACACAGAGCTGTTGGACATGCTCCACGTAAAACACTCACAATCCCTCTGACCTTCGGACCCAAAACCATGAGTGAAATACAAAAGGAAGGGGTGTACCCATTTACTTTATGGATACCCACACCTTCAGGTTAGTGGCACTGCATGAGGCCTTGGAGACCATGCAAGTGCAACTAACATTGGGCAAAGCTGCTCATCAGATTGTAGCCTGCTACAGATCACGTATCTTGTCTCAAGAACCTCACTCAGTATTCCTGAGAACAGTGGAAAATACAAGGGTCCTGCCAAACACCATTATATGAGGAGATTACAACTACCCAAACATTGAGTGGGAGAATTACTCATGTACAACATCCTTTGCCCAATATTTCCTAGAGTTTAAAAACTCTAACACCCTGGAACAGCTGGTCACCACGCCCACTACAGGTGACAACATACTGGACATGATTATCACCAACATGGGGTACCAGTGTTCCACAACAGAGATAAACCCCTCGCTGGTAATATCAGATCATAAAGTAATCACACTGGACATCCATATCCCCCCCCCACCCAGTCAATGAAACCACTATGAAGAAATATTCCAAAGCAAACTGCATACTTCCCAAGACCAAAGTGGAATGTTCCAAAGACCTCTTGCTATAGGATAATGGTATACAATCTGCAGAATCATTTACAAGTGCATCCTATGAGCATCTACAGGGATGCATGGAACAAGACAACACAAAGAAATCCAAGATGCACTCCTCCAAAAATAAGACAACAATCAGGTGGTTGTTGCCCATAAATAAGCTAGACAACAGAAGGAGGAAACGAACCCATGATAGAGCCAACTTCACTAAAGGAAAGACATCACTGATCATTATTAGGAAGAAACAATGATCGCTCATAAAATAATCCAAGGACTGTTTCTAAAGACAAATAGCCAAGGAATGTAACAATAACAACCACATAGCCTTCGGTAGCTATACCATTCATGTAGGTGTCAACTTTCAAATATGCTGTCAGCTATTGAAAAAGGAAAGAAATACACTGAACCAACTTTCATTGCCGACATCCAGGGGGACAAGTTCAGTGTAAACTCCCCCCCATCACCCCCAAATGGTCCTGTGTCCATCACAAAAGGATGCTGAGCCCCAGACGTCATGAACATGCAGGTAAAGACAGCCCTCTCCAAAGCTAAGAACACAACATCAATGAGACTGGATGGTGCCTCAGGCTGCGTCCCACACTAGGCCCAAAAGGAACTACACCTTCACCTACATCCACTGTCCAGACTCAAGCATACCACAGGCTATGTACCCAAAGAATGGCATACACTAGCAGTCATCCAGCTCCACAAAGGGGGTGCCACAACAGAACCTGGAAACCATTGCCCTATATGTCTACTCAGCCTGGTCTACAAAGCTAATGAGCAAATTGTTATGGAACCCATAAACAGAGACATTGGAGACCTCCAGACACTGGACTCTACACATCTCCACCTTGTTAAAGGCAGATCCTGTCTACTACATCTAGTTGACATGTCAAACAGTTACCAAGGACATAGATGGAGGTGAAAGTAGTCCACACAGCCCACCTGGACCTCACTAAGGACTTTCTACATCATTCCCCACTCTGTCATCATGGACAAGTGTACCAGCATGAACATTAACAGCTATGTCACAGGATGGGTGGCCAAGTGGCTCACAGATCAAACACACATGTTTAGAGTTGTGGGTGCTATGTCCGACTCTAAGCCAGTCACAAATGACATCCCACAGGTGTTGGTCCTGGGGCCCCACCTGTTCAGCAGATACTGCTCAGAGGTACAGGCAAGCATGGGAGTTGTATGGCTGAACAGGTTTGCAGATGACTGCTAAATGTGGTCCATAATCAACTCTACGGCTGGCACAGACATCCTCCAGAAGTGTCTTACAGAGACTGATACCTGGTGTCAAAACAATGCCCTCAAGCTGAATGCCAATGAATGCATAGTCATCCCCTTTGGGTAAAACAATGTGCACACAAATTACCACATAGGTGGTAATCCAGTATGTACGGAGAAAGTCATTATGGCCCTGGGGACACAGGTAGATAGCAAACTCCCCTTTGATGGTCACATGGCCAAAGTGTTCAGACATTCCTTCTATGTAGCCCACCTAATGTAACCCACATTGTATAGTCTGATGATATCACCATCCTGCAAATATACCTGTGGAAAGGAGAACTCACAGTAATGTGCATAGCGCATTGTGTTAATGTGTATTCCTCTAGTATCATGAAGTAGTTAGGTAGGGGTTTGAATCCTGCACTTGACAACTGTGTGTGTATGTTCATGTGTGGTCTCCTTGGGAAGGAGCAACCATTTTGGAGAGTAGTAAAACATGTTAAAAGTAGTATATTAATCATTGTCATGTCTGATGATGTCACCATCATACAAATATACCTGTGGAAAATAGACTTCCCAGTAATATGTATAGCACGACATGTTAACGCGTACTCCTCTAGTATCATGAAGTAGTTTGGTAGGGATTTGAATCCTGCACTTGACAAGTTTGTGTGTGGTCTCCTTGGGAAGGAGCAACCTTTTTGGAGAGTAGTAAAACATCTTAACAGTGGTATACTAATCATTGTCGTCTGATGATGTCACCATCATACAAATATACCTGTGGAAAAGAGACTTCCCAGTAAGGTGTATAGCACGACGTGTTAATGCATACTCCTCTAGTATCATGAAGTAATTAGGTAGGGGTTTGAATCCTGCACTTGACAAGTTTGTGTGTGGTCTCCTTGGGAAGGAGTAACATTTTTGGAGAGTAGTAAAACACCTTAACAGTGGTATACTAATCATTGTGAAGTCTGATGTTGTCACCATCATACAAATATACCTGTGGAAAAAATACTTCCCAGTAATGTGTACAGCATGACGTGTTAATGTGTACTTCACTAGTATCATGAAGTAGTTAGGTAGGGGTTTGAATCCTGCTCTTGACAAGTGTGTGTGTTTGTGTGTGGTCTCCTTGGGAAGGAGCAACCTTTTTGGAGAGTAGTAAAACACCTTAACAGTGGTATACTAATCATTGTCAAGTCTGATGATGTCACCATCATACAAATATACATGTGGAAAAGAGACTTCGAAGTAATGTGTATAGCATGATATGTTAATGTGTACTCCTCTAGTATCATGAAGTAATTAGGTAGGGGTTTGAATCCTGCACCTGACAAGTGTGTGTGTGGTCTCCTTGGAAAGGAGCAACCTTTTTGGAGAGTAGTAAAACACCTTAAAAGTGGTGTACTAATCATTGTCAAGTCTGATGATGTCACCATCCTACAAATGCACCTGTGGAAAAGAGATTTCCCAGTAATGTGTATAGCACGTCGTGTTAATGCGTACTCCTCTAGTATCATGAAGTAGTTAGGTAGGAGTTTGAATCCTGCACTTGGTAAGTGTGTGTGACAGTGTTGGTCAATGTGTTGTGGGTTTTGCTTTTACTACCGTATGACATATCAGTAGGCATTGCACATGTGAGGTAACTGTGAGGCAAATACATATACGTACATGTTACCTCAATTATTGCATGTGTGGGGACCCTGCTTTATCCAAGAACACAGCTGTCATCTTTGCCAAACTGTGCTGTTGCTTCCCAGACCTTAGGTCACATCTGTATGCTTGTGACAAGGCCAGCCACTGCAGTGATGCCTGGCCTAGGTCATCCGTGTCACACACACTCATTACGGTTTCTATTGTATTGTGTGAGTGAGGGTTTATGGCCGAGGTATATGTCAGACCTGTTCAAACGCAGCAAAGTCTGTCAATGATGACTATTCATTATAGGTGTACAACAACCTTTGTGGACATGCATGTAGACCCCTTATTGTTTATGTGCTCCACCAAGGGATTTCAAAATACCTTAGGGAATGTGATTATCAAAGGAGAGATGACGTAACACTAGGTTGCATGTACACATCGGTATCTGTTCATCATGTTGGTGGCTACTACCTATGTGGTACTGTGGGGATACTATGTTCCGTAAAGGTGGATGACTATGCTTAGTTTGGCCTGTAGCTTTACAGCATGGGTTTGACAACATGTATCTATCCATATGATACCCTTGTGGAGGATGTGTGTGTCACCTGGAGAATGCAGTATAGGCCACAGTATGCATTAGCACATGTGGACAGACATATCCCTACTGTGATTGCTTGTACCTAAGATGGTGCAAGTGAATACCACTGGTTACTGGCATAGTATAATACCTGAAGGATCCAAATGTTGCTGTGTGTCCTACATCTGTGTGTCAGTTGTCAAGACATCATCTAACGATTGGTTATGGTCAGGCTGTTGAAGTCATGTATACTACCAGAATGCAAAACAATTGCAGATAGTAACAGTATCACCCACAGCACAGTATTAAACCATGTCATACACACATGTGTAGTCAGGTTCTGAAATGTGTGTAGTAAAATGCATACTGGACACCAATAGAAACTATGGAGTGTTACTGTGTAATACAGAGCATGTCACCCTGCCCATGTGTCCACTATGCACGTACATGCAGACAGTGCACCTCCACCATTTTCACAACTGTACACCTGCAAATCTGTGCTACACACATCCCACACATACTGTCCACTCTCTAACACATGCTGCCAATACTGCACACATCAGCCAAGTGGCACGTGGGCGGACAATATACAATTGGAACTAACACTGGTGTAAACAACACTACAATGACAATCATAGCTTTAATGCATCATGCCTGCTCAGCTACAACTTCAAGCATATCATTACACTCTACTGCTGACAACATGCTAACATTGCTATACTGCTATAAAGACTTCCTGTGCATCAGCACCATGGTAGCCTGTTCCTGCATCGATGTTACAGATGACAGGAGGTGGCACAGGTTTCATCATATGCACAGGGTGTGTTGTTGGTTTGCCAGAGGCCTACAGTGAGCCATCCAATTGACATGTGTGTGTGTGTGTGTGTGTGTGTGTGTGTGTGTGTGTGTGTGTGTGTGTGTGTGTGTGTATGTGGGGCAAGAATACTGGTATGGGCCAATGTTGATGCAATGTGTATGGGTATGTGTTAGCCCTAGGTGTCTGGATTATGTGTGTGTGTGTGTGTGTGTGTGTCTGCATGCACACAGTTCCACCATGTGGCTGCCATATACAGGTATTTGTGGGATAGCCACAGACTGTACCTGTGAGGCTTTACAGATCACCATCTCTGGCCATGGATACGGTACCTGTGCCGGGCAGGGGTGCTACTGTCACTATCAGGTACTACGTCAGACTGGGTACTGTCCCCAGAGGTAGATGGATGTACACTGGACCCAGGTCCCTGCTGGGACTCTCCAGAGCCACGTGCACATGGTCTTCTAGGATGTTCTATGGACAGCCTAACCCCCAACATTGCTGGGGCTAGTACTGCCACTATGGGAGTGGCTGTGGCTTGAGGGACGTCCGTGGCGACTGCCAGCTGCTGATTTTGCTGGCATATGTCCACGTCGATGACTCAACCATCCCGCACTGTCCTGACACATGGACATGACATTGCGGAGGACATCTAATGTCTCTCCCCAATGTCTATCAGTGACTTCAGTGTAATTATGGATGGCACCAGTTAGGTCATGGATACTGTCTATTATGGCGGTATGTGCCCTCTAAGCCCTTAGTCCCTATCTGGTGTACCGTTCCATACATGCCTGTGCCTCCATGACAGCCTGGAACATGCGTGAGGTTGTAAGACCTGTGGCATGTCTGCCAGTGGCATGATGAGCAGCAGTGCTCTGACGAGAACCCCTGGACATCTGTCTATGTGGTACCCTTCCAGGCATCTGGGTATGGCTGCTGTGTTGGGATGCATGTGCCATGGATACCACACTGTCCTGGCCAATGCCGACTGTACATTGTCCCTCTGCTAAGGGCATTGGTGATGGATGTATTGGCAGTATGACTGTGTGCATGGATGGGGTGGACACTTGTGTACTGTCGATTGGTGGCCCAACGACAGACCCTGGCAAACATGCCTGTGCCTCAACACACCTATCATCATTATCACTATTATGCTCAGTGACATCCGTTTCCCTGCTGCATTGAACCAGCCCAAAATCAGCACCTGTGAGAGGAAGACAGGAAACACACGTTATGACCTGTACATGATGTCGGCACACATGGACACATGCACACATGATCACATGGACACATACACACATGGACACATGAACACGTGCACATGTGCACATGCACACAAACACATGAACACATGAACACATGAACACATGTACACATACCCACATGAACACATGCACACATAGACACATAGACACATGAACACATGCACACAAATACACTCCTCACTAAAACAGACACAGACACAGACACACACACACACACACACACACACACACACACACACACACACACACACACACACACACACACACACACACCACCAGCAATCCCGAACATACTCAATAGCGTGTGATGGTGGGGTACAGTATCACAAGCCAAACATTTATATCAAACATGACAGCATGCAGGACGTGTGTTGCTCAACAGCATGCAGTGTGAGTGTAGACAGCCCTTGCTAATAACAGTATACATGGCTTTGATGCATGTGTGTTTTGTTCAGTGAATGGCCTTACCCTGGAACGCAATGTGTACATGGACACAACATTGCTGTGCAGGTATTAAAAGCTCTGCAATGTCCTGTGCACCATCAGTCACAGGTATACATACCATGGCTGGATGTGTATCAGTGTGTCACATAGATATCCATTTCTGATTAGAGCATCTGTGTCTTTAGCAGATAATTGTGGACAAAGGTTTAGCACATGCATGCTATGTATACACACAGGATGAGAGGTGCATGTATACCTGATGGAATACCATTGCTCAAAATAGCCATTGTACATTGGTTATGGTGAGTGTAGGACATATTGTGGACATGCCAGTGCCAGCCATGACATGGCATGCTACCACACAACTGCAACATGAAACATCACACATACACAATGGGTGTCATGTGACCTATACACTCAATAGCCTTACAAGACATATGTGTGTCACTTTGTACAAATGGTGATTGCTATGCATATTGTGTATAGGTGCATATGTTTGCACACACACAACATTGAGGTGCACAGCAATTCATGATATGTGTAGTACTGTGGCCACTGTAACTGGATGGGGTGTAGTACCATGAGCCATCATCATGCAGCATCATGTGGTCACTCAAAGCTACTAATGTGTGCCAGACCGGCACATAGCATGCTGTACCTGAACTGCTGTACCATGGCTACATTCACCATTTCACAGCCAGTTGTTACATAAGTTTGTAAGGTGCCCAATAGGGGGCATTGCCTAACATGAATGTGTTATGTGTTGAAGAGTGTTGCACAGACACATGAGAGGCCTCTACCCCTCAGGTACATTATGTGTGCTGTGTGGATGACATTTGGGATACTGGAGTGTGACCTTACAGCGAGTGTCTGAATACGCCATGTGTAGCATGTTAACATGTACTGCGTATGACACAGTTATGTATATTGTGTGCATGTGTATCGACTCTGCCTATCCAACATCCACTACAGTGTTTCCACAATTGTGAGGAATGCTCTGTGTATTGCATGTGTTTGAGGCAGCTACTTACATTACTGAGATGTGCATAGTCTCACAGCAAACATGCACAGCATGCATTATGCGCTGGTGTGTGACGTGTACATGGCCAACACCTCACCTATGACATGCACATTTAATTAGCAATATTAAATGTAGAACACACTCACCAGCATGGGTCTGCTGCCTTGCTGTCACATCAGAGGGACCTAAAAGGATATGAGACAGTTTGTCAGTGGCAACAACTGTGGCATTGCTACTGTTTATTTGAAATCTTACAGTAGTACGACTGTTGACAGTCACAGGCCTGCAGATTATATTCCTAATTATTATTATTGCACAACACTAGGCACCACATCTTGTAACTACACAGTACACATCTCACATAAGCATGATCTACCAATAGAGGTAAGAGTAGTGTACAGGTATGCCATGTTACCTGCACGCTCCATGTAAACTTGCTGGGTGGCTCTGGCTTCCATGATGACGCATATTAGTTGTTGTGGTTGTTGTTGGCCAGGAGCCACCTGGCTCAGGAGCAGCTCCTCCACTCTGGTGAGGGGGGGATGGATGGCTACCCCACCACCTGTGGCAAGCTGTTGTCCATGGATATCAGACGCACGCTGCCGGACATGTCTAATTAAATCACTGCAGTGATGGCTTACCTGCTCATATGTCCGGTTATTAATGCCTATGTCATTTACCCTACAGACAAGGTCTTGCCACAGTGCAGTCCGCTCATGCTGGTTCTGGCTGGTTCTTGAGAACAGCAGGGTGTAGTGCTGAACCATGGTGGCTATAATCACTTCCTCCTCTGCTGGGCTATATGAGGGATTATGATGGTGGGACATGACCCTGGAAGACAATGAAACAATATGTGTGAGCAAGTCAAGCGGCACACTTATCATTCTAAAGTACAGATATCAATTAACTGCCATATATAGCAACCTATTGGCTGTCAAAGGATACACACTTTCAATACCACTTATCAGTGCTCAACCCACAACTGCCTGACAGTGTCTGGCACACTCTATATATCAAACCATGTTTTGCACAGCAACAAAGATAAACCAGTATGTAAGACTATACAACAGTACATGGCACACTGTATGCGACACAATGCACCACCTAGCCACAGGGGGTATATATCAAGCTAATGCATAACGTAACATGTAATCCATTGCAATGATTGTAAAGTGCAGTTACAGTATTACCAGTATACCACACTAGTCCAGTCAAGAGATGAAAGTGAACAACAATTACCGAAACCAACAAAAAGTTCGCTGTGGAGAACCAAATAAGGGTACAGACCAAGTACCAAGAAGTTGTTTTAAGTACCAAAGAAAAAATTTTATTGTCCAAAAACCCAAACGCTTTTACACATAATACGTTTTCGAAAATCTTCATCAAAGGCAAAACAGCAAATCAACAATATACTCCACTTAAATAAATCCATCAAACCAGCAATGAACCAATGGTTTCATTGAAAAAATTATGTGTGAACATTTCAATTAAAAAAATAGTTTAAAAAAAAACACAAGCATTAATCTTTACCTGGTATCAATAAAACACTAGTTACAAAAACCCTCATAGTATATAAAAAAATATATATATAGATATGATCTGTATATAGTATATGTAGTATACCACACTAGTCATTGATGGCAAACCCCTGCCTAACATATGTGCTCATTCGTTAATATAGGTGGCATACTGCTGTACTACACTATACATTTTGCTAGATACGCACCTATATCCTGTAACACACATATGACCAAGGCCATGGTACAGGCATACACACACATCAGACATACATACCAGACACAAAGGTATGGCAACCCACATGACCTTTACCTGTGTACCATACAGTACTGTGTGTCCGTAGTTACAAGACCTTATGCCTGAGGTATGTCATCTGTGAGGACTACGGGGAACAAACAAAACAGTGGTTCCAAGACATGTGGACATACACTATACTGTGCTGTTTAGGCATACAGCTTCAGGCAGTACTACAGTTCATTCAGGGGTTGGATGCACCAGCAGTAACACTCAATAAGAATACATGTACTGCTGTAGCCTACAATGGGACACCCCAGTTGACACCAATGGACTACGTCAGACCATTTGGCATACTGCTTTTTCTGTCTAGCAATAGCATACACATCTTTTGCTGGGATCACAGCTAGGACACATAATACCATGACAGAAACAGTTTCCCACTTAGCTATCACACATATACAGAACTCTGACACATTCACCATTACACTCCGTCAACCTCACATAGCAATTATTGCAACAAGTACATGTGGGTGTGTATCGGTTCATAGGTAGGTTATAGGCTATTGTCCCTAGGACCTATAGATGTCTAGCCATACGCTACCCTGACCTTTGACACACAGGTAATTTCATTTCATGTGGCCCTGTCAAGCAGAGCCACAGAGGAGATTCCCAGGGTGTATTTCCTATCTCCCATGCAATCATCAGGATTATTTATGATGACTGCTAATTAGGAGCTTTGTTTGCTATTGATAGGTGGTTTGTTCCAGAGTATGGGATGTCTCTGTGATAGGGATCTATCCCTCCAGCATGTGCTGTTTATTGAGACGACAAGGTTAGGTCCCTAGAGCATGTAGCTCATAGGGATTGTGAACTGTTTACGTGGAGCATGTCCAACAGCTCTGGGTTTCACATAGCTTTGCATGTTAGGCAGAGGTCACCTCTGGGTAGGCGGTATGCAACACAGTCTAGCTGTGGTTTTGTGAGACTGTCTGCATAGGGCATCTGTTTGAGGCTGGTATTACTCTTTGTGAGGTATGTTTATGTCCTTTCCAGTTGCTGTAGATGTCTTGTGAGGTACATACCACATGGGGCATTGAACTCTATACTGGGTTTTATGTGTGTGGAGTAGAGGGGAACACTGACCTATATTTCCCTGGATGACACACCTTTTGTGATGACGTGTGCCACGTAGACGGATTACATGACTAGTGTGACACTGTGACTATCAAAGGGGAGACTACTGTCCACCTGTGTCCCATGGTCTCTTATCACACCTTCGGTGTTAAGTAGACTACCAACTATGTAGTAGTTAATGGGTACTGTGTTTTTGCAAGGAGGGATGCCAATGCAGTGTCAACATTGAGCTTGAGTCCATGGCTTTGTCACCAGGCATCTGTTGCAGTAATTATGACCCTGCCCCTCTCTCTCTCTCTGTATATATATATATATATATATATATATATATATATATATATATATATATATATATATATGACGGCACTACATCGACTGTACTATAGTCGAACACGGAAGTTCGAAAATAGTAATGTTGACGACAAAAAAACAATCTAGGAATAATTTTAACATTGGTCGAGGTAGGTGTTCAGTATTATTCAGAGCTACAAACATCTCCCCTACCTCGACCCATGTTAAAATACAGTCCTAGATTGTTTTTTTGTTGTCGACATTACTATCTTCGAACTTCCGTGTTCGACTATAGTACAGTCGATGTAGTGCCGTTCGACATTTCAATAGTAAACCATATATATATATATATATATATATATATATATATATATATATATATATATATATACACACACACACACATACATATAAACATCCACTGGTGTACATATACATATAGGCACATATATACAGTCCACCTTTCACGGTGGGAATATCAAGTATGGGAAGGTTGCGAGGTATACAGTTATGTCATAATATTGCACAGTGTTGTGCGGAATGCATTGAAGGTGTTCTCAGCCCATGTAGCTTTAGCAGGCCTCACTGGCTGCAACACTGCAAACCTGACGACTCATACCCACAGCGTTTAACCACCACATGTCATATAGCAGCACTGTATGCTGTCTGGTCTGCCACACACTACAACCTACATAGAAATATGCACATAACAACCTTCAACAACATATATATATATATATATATATATATATATATATATATATATATATATATATATATCCACCTTTCACAAACAGTTGCAGTATGTCCCTTGCTCTATGCACATGTACAGATGCTAATATATCTGACACAGACAGATCTCTCCGTATGTGTGTGCCATACACACACAAGGACCACACTGTTGTAAGTCCATGTACCTCACGGCTGACCTGTTGGGCCTTGCTGTAACATGAACAGGTGTCACATGTCAGCACACAGTAATATTAGAGGGTGTATATATAGCTGCTAATGCTAAATTAGCATACTAGCCTGGTACAGCTGTTGCCACTGCTAAGCTACACGTTAATATGACTATCATGCATTTGTTACTCTGTCACATCCATGTTTACATAGCTGTATGTGCTACTCCCCCAAACAGACTTGTACACACTACTGTACAGAACACAGGTAACATGGATCAGATGTTTGACATTTAATGCTGAACTACATATGTTACAGTCATATCCCACTGCACACAGCTACACACTGATTTCTACATGGCAGTAGTTATGCGGGGCATCTGTGTATAGATATGTACTGCTGACACATATGGATGATTCAAACTATGTAGAGTATATCTGTTACATACCTTTCCTTTGTATGTGTTTGTAGTTGTCAGTTCCGTGTGTTTTGTACACTTTGTTTTGTTTATATCTTTATTTCTTTTTTATTCTCAATATATTATAATTTTCAATATATTATTTTTTCAATATATTTTTTTTCAATATATTATATTTTCTTTTTTTAAATATATATTTTTTCAATATATTTTATTTTTTTCAATATATTTTCTTTTTCTATATTTGTTTTTTTAAGATTTTTTTTCAATATATATTTTTTCAATATATTTTTATTTCCAATAATATTTTCTTTTATATCTTCTTTGTTTCCTGTTGCTGTTGTGTCGCTCTGTAATGCTCTCTCTCTCTCCCTCTTTCTCCATACCTGCAATGAAATGATTGCATGTGTGGACAGCTAGTACAGCCTGCTTTTATAGGTATCTGCACATGTGCATGTGATCACCTCTGTACCAATTGTTGGCCACCATTTGGCAATTGCATGCAGCCTGCTGTGTGGTACTTGCAGTACTCACTGTCATAGCAACCAAATGCTATAAATTGCTAGGTCAGGTAGGCGTAGCCCTTTCAGCTTTCCAAAGTGGGGACCATGCTTGTTTGCTGTGGACACCGTTGTGTAAGTCTGAAGGTTGGTGTACTTCTTGTATCTGATGCTAGGGGTGTAGCCAGTGATTTGAATGTTGTACTCAGACCTGAATGTTGCCACTTCCAGTACACAGTTGACAGTGTAGAATTGTACTCACCCGTACAAATGCTAACACAAGATACATGGGAGTATGTATTTTCTTTTCTACTTATACAATTAGCTGGCACACATACGTAGTTATTGAGATGTTTTCATTTTGCACATGAACTGTTTGGGAACTGCTGTACTGTGGATATTAACGTACTCACTTCTGCACAGTTTGTGCTTTTTCTTTTGTTGACATTATCACAGGATGCTCATGAAAACTGGACAATTCCAGTACTGAGTATGCCTACCTACATCCTTGCTGTACGTTGAACACACAGGTATATTGTACATTTGGGTGGGGATTGTCCTGCTATCATACTGTGTGGGGGTTGTAAAGTGCTGCTGTAACATTATTTACTGCTAGAATGTCTGGTTCTGTTATCACAGTCATGTAATGCAATTCCCCAACAACTGCTGGTAAAGTTCCACAGAACAGGTTTTGTGTTATGGCATTCCTATCTTTCCTTTACATTCACACATTCTGATGCATGATATATATATTTCAGCAACAACCTGCTGTATAACTACTGTGGCCTAGTGGTACTTCATGCAGTCTAGTGTGTACAAGGTCCGGGGTTCGAGACTGACAGTGGTGTTTTGTTTTGCTGCTGAGCAGAACAAGGCCCCTCAAATGCAGGGTGACTAAGGCATTTTAAGCAGTTGTAAGCGGGTTTGCACGGGTTTGCGTGACGCTTAGCAATACTAAGCTAAGCGCACACTCACGCAAACCCGCTTACTACTGCTTAAAAGTGCTTAATCATGCTATCCCCCGTGCTCATTTCTTTGAAAGAAAAGAAAATAGGGAGATAGGAAAGTGGTGAAAAGGGGCACAAAAAGGAAAAGACAGTAGGGAAAACAGCTTGGGATGTGCAGGACGGGTGTAGGGAAGGTCCATAGCTGCCTATTTCTTTAACAGCAACAGCTGTGCATATACTAGTAATTTGGAGGGAAATTTGAAACCTTCCACCCCTGAGAGAGGGGTGAGGACAATGAAGTATGTTGTACTGCCAATTAAATTTCAGTTTCTGTGTCCAGTGGACATTTGTGCAAAATGGGCAGCTATGTATGGGGCGTAAATTTTTTTGTGGGAGCAGATTGCCCATTTTGTTTTTCCAGGTGAGAGTGGAATGTGGGGTAGGGGAAGTAGGTATATTTTGGGAGGTAGGTTGGGGAGGTAAACAGACAAGACAAACAAGATGCATATGGGGCGGAATATGACACATGGGGTGGGTGAACACCATTGACGGGGAAGGATGTATGGAAATCGCAAGCCCATGAGCTCACAGATGGCAACAGTGGAACTGAGATCCCCACCCATGGGTAGTCACCACTGCACCTTCACAACCCGGAGGGTGGCTGTACTGGGGGCTGCGTAGGAGGGGCAGGCTCACTCGTGAGTTGCGCCACTCTTGCCTCGAGCTGGCATAGGGGATCAGCAACTGAACGCTCGATCTCCCTACGCACCACAGCCCGGACCGTTCGGAGGGTGATAGGTGTCCCTCCTTCAGCCACACTTGCAGGGGGGGGTTGAGCCCCATCCCCTGCAGTGCTTCCACCTGAAGGTGGCACAGGGCCAATGGAGGAGGAGGTCCCGGGCTGGGCACCAGACCTGCTGGTGCCAGGTGCCATCGCCAGCTGAGGTGGGACAGGTGGGTCCGCTGGGACCGGCCTTCCCATACGTTCTGTGTTTAGGAGAATTTAATGACAATATGTTTTGGTAACAGCCAACAGCATTCCAAATTAGTTGTAACAGCATGCAGTAATATTCCCATTAACCCAACACACCAGAGTTCCAACAGTTGAACAGCAAGCATAACACATACATATATAGAATGACAGTGGACATTCCAACAGCATGCAGGATTGATTGGTGGCAACAGGCCCCCAAGATTGTGGTGTTTGAACAGGGCACATGCATCAAAGTAAATGCAGATATTTATAAACCAATAGGACATATGTTCCAACAAATGTTTTGAGATTACACATACCCATTGAGGTGTGGAATTGCATTGTTTATGCACATAGAGTAGAGTGTAAAAAAATACCTCCATTAACAACTTATATGAACTTATAGTTTACACTACATTCCTATTGACTGCAGGTATATATCCCCTACATGTATTATTACACTAGGCAATGTTCATTACGTTGTGAAATGTGTTTTGCTAGTTCCTTATATACCTGACCTGTATCTAATATACAAAGGTCCAGGATGCAGATGTTACTGCTACGTATTTATATATTTTATTTATATTTATATGTCTACATATCTGGATGTGTTCAGGTGACATTATCAGTTATATTTTAACAGCCCCCTACATTTCTAGCAGCACACTGACATTTCCGGTGAACACAATAACAAGCTACTCATGTGCCAGATTTAGCTATAAATGCCAGCCTTGAAACAACAGTTGAGGACTGTATATATGCTTAAGAGATACTGGCACTCCCTTCATCCTCTTTCTATGGGCCTACCCAAGTGTGGGTTGACAGCGCTTAATACAACACTACTATTTCTATACTGCAAGAGTACATCAACATTTCAAAGAAAGTGACACGGACACACTACAGGAGTTATACCTTTATTAATTACATTACCCACTTTTCTAGTGGCTCCCTCATTTATTTGATATTACAGTGCATGCAGACGACTTATTCAAGATGTATTATACCTTCATTTATGGTTTACAACACTCTTTTTCAGGCTCTCTCTCACTTATTTTACATAACAGTACATGCAGAATAATTACTAACCTGCCTGGTGGCGCAGCCTTAGCAGCCTATCTGCATAGGCTTGCTGATTCGCAGCACGGACACCTGCAGCTGTGAAGTAAATAAAGTGATATTGAGACATATACCTATCCATACTATCGACTACACTAGCAATTTTTACATACTTCATTCCATGGCTACCTACACAGTAGTGGGGCATTTTGCATCCCATGGGCCTCCTATATCCATTGGTTCAGTTGGTCCTGCTTGCGTCTCTTAAGGTCTGCATGGTGGTGTCTAAGCTGCTCACCAGTCTGAGAGAAGCCTGTGGCACTGGTGAGTTCATGTGCGAGACGGTTCCAGGCTTCTGCTTTGTATTCCATGCCCTGGAACTGGCCCTGCAGGAGTCTAGCATCATGATGATGGACGAGGAGCCAAACCATCACTTTTGACTCCTCAATGCCCCACTGTTGCACTCGGAAGCAAGAGCCCTCTCTGACACCAGCCATTGCTGCCTGCAGATGGGAGCTACAACCAGTTATGGCAAGTATTCCTGCCTATGGAACTTAAATATGCCTCATTTCCCACACTTATTTGTGATTGGCCAGATTTGAAAATTCTCAGCTGAGTGCACACCTGCTTAGCACTGGGTAAACTTTGATTAATATGTATATGTGTGTTGACAGTCCATGAACATGAAATGCTGTCATGGCTTAGTGGATCAGTACTGTGATTATGGTGCACACTATCCCGGGTTTTAGGCCTGTCATTGCTTTTTTATTTTACTACTGGCCTGACCGGTAGGGGGTGTGGCTCTGTTTAGCTGACTTTGCTCAACTTTGCCCAACGTTGCTCTACGTTTACCGATGTTGCCCGATCTTGCGCTAGTTAGCGTGGTGCGCAGCTTCTCGCAAACATGTTTGGTTTGCGCTAGTTGGAGTGATGCACAGCTCCGCGCAAAGCTATTGCGCTAGTTAAAGCAGTGCTAAGGTATGTGCAATTATACTTAAATGTGCTTAATACTGGTAAACTTTGCTTAGCAGTGCTTCACACTGCTTAAGATACATTACTTATGAATTTATCAGTATGCATGACCATTTCACCTTCTTATATCTATATAAAATATCGTTCACTACTACATAGGCCATTTCAATGCATTGTACTAATATTTAAAAGGTAAATGTCAGGAATTAATTCTTTGCACAGATTTACTACAGAAAATGGGAAGGGGAGTGGTGGGACTCGAACCGGGAATGGCTCCTCTTTGTGTGAAGGCTCTACCACTACGCTATTGCTATTTCACTAAATTTGCATATAAGTAGTTTATTATCCTTTTCGATGTCTGAACTGCTAACTGTAACTAAGCAATGGGCAAACCCGTGCAAACACTTGCAAATATGGGCAGCTATATCAGGAATGAGAAAAAAAAGGTTTGACATTTTATTATATTTGTACACGGGTTTGGAATGTGGGGGAGTGTAGTGTTGGAGATATACACATTTGAGCGGATTCGCTCATGTCTGGCGGCATTTGCTGTTTAGGCACTTGCAGAGGCGTGGATATTTGGACTGCTCGGCAGTCTGACATGACCCCTGCACTCGTGCACGCTCCGTGTTAGCCTTGGAGTTGAGTCAGCAAGCCCTCATGCATATGCATGATGCGCTGACGTCATACTCTTAGACGGCAGTCTCCGAGTAAGACTTAGTTAGTCTTACACGGAGGATTAGTGAATCCCGGCCATTGTCTTCTGCAAGTAGTTTTGATTTAAGCATATTGCAAAGTAACTCCCAAACAGACAGTGTTCTTGTCACTACAGGATGTTTACTAAGGTGAGAGTATGCAAAGAACTACATATATAACGTTATCATGGAGAACATAACATTTACTACAGGTTTAAAAAGACATGGCTTACTAATTTACAGACATGCAGAGAGACATGCACAGTATGTTTAACTGTTATGTTCTGGTGTGTATGCATTTTTATTATATGCTGGAGTCTTTAATGCTGTTTATCGAGAAAAGCTGTTTTCTAGACTCTAAAGGTTAGAAAGAGGCATTTTATACACTTCAAGGATTGTGACAAGTTATGAGCAGTTTACAAATCATAAAGCATTATCTTCTTCCCCTGTCATACTGTATTTTTATTTAATTGTTTTATCAGTTAACATTAAGTAATGTGCATTCAGTTACAGAATAGTATAGTAAATTCACAGAGAGCCATTGTTTGGTTTCTGTTACATGATGTACTTTTCTTTTTTTTTGAATCCACATAAAGGTCAGATTTTTTATTTTATTTTACATTTGTTTACCTGGGAGGTCCGACTGGACAAAGCTGTCCATTTTCAGCAGAGGCCCAGGGAGAAAAGCTCCAGAACAACTGCTAACATACTATACATAAGATATTTACATGAGCATTGTGGTTTACACAGTTATAAAATATAGCAGATATATGATTGCATAAGATATTTACATAAGCATAATAGTTTAGACATACAATTAAAAGTATAGTATGTAGTAACATATGATTGTTCATACAGTATGTTTAGTAGAGATAATGTTAAAGATGTACAAAAGATAAGACAAGAAAGGAAAAACTAAAAAAGCACTAGCCAGATTGTCAAAGCAGGAGAATATAGAAAAGTTCATGTGAGATTCATTGACATTTTAAGGGAAACTGTGAAGACTGTGCATAAAACACATATTCCTATCCAGAATTCATACCTCAGTCTCAACCTCTTGCAAAAAAATCTGGACAAAGATTAAAATGATGGGGGATAAAGTAGGGAAAGATTTTAAATATTGCTCTTACAAACTTAGAAAGTTGATAGAATAATAGGTTTTGCATTTGCATGAAATTTCTGAAGGATGTGGACTCTTCAACTCAAATGTTTATCATTATTTAATTAATTCAATCCTCAGCTATTTGCTGGAAAAGTACAGATTTTAGGAAGAACACAAAAATATGAGGCAAAAATCTGGACATTCTGCGAAAATCTGTTCAGTTGAGTGGTATAATGGTGCTTACTGCAGTATTAAGTTTTCTTTGCATAAACATGTACAAAAGCAAAAATCAACTAGTTTTATGTATTTATTTTTTGTTGTTGTCCAGGTTAGCATAATGCACATGTTAATCACTGGTGTAGCTGAAACACATCAGAAAATGTTTTTTTTTGATCCCATACCTGACACTTTTTTTTGTTTGTTTTTGTTCAGTAACATCATTGATAGAAGATCTGCAAGATATTGACTACAAAGGTAGTAGTAGCCCATTGGGTTCTTTAGGTTGTCTTACAACTTCAAAGCCAATGCATCAGACAAGAAGCGATCATTCAGATATAGCAGCAATATGATATAATTCATTACTGATGGCAATTCGTTTTCAGAATTCTTCACATTGTAGGTTTTGCATCATTTTAAGATGCAGATAAAATAAGTTGAACTAAGCAGTGTTCATGGTGAAAAAGCGAGACGTCAGTGAAGAAACGAATGAGTCAAGATAGGGAATATAAATACTTGTTCTGTAATAACTCTCAAAATCCATGCCTACTGTGTTTGCTTGGTGTGTCGACTGCAAATCCTTGGCAACACTAACTCAATACTGAATTTATCTGCTAGTGATCTTGCCTTACTGAGAATGTCATTCCTAAAGTGTTCTTCAGCATGGTTGCGGTGCTCCTTGAATATTTCAGTGAGTCTGTTGATGTGTTGTTGAGCCTCTACTATATCAAGTTGAACAGAATGAAACATCTGGGCAACAGGCTCAAGAACTGATGAGTAATTTGCAATAATGAAGAGAAAAATAAGAAACATGCACAAAGAGCAAGCGCTGAGTAACATATGTGCATTTTGTCTGGTTTCACCAGCAGTGCTCTTCTGAAGATCAGCCAGGCAGTCAAATATTTTCTCAAAGTTCTGACTAAACACATAAATGGATTTATATTTCTCAGTCCATCATGTCTCACACAGAAGAGGTATATTTGGTGCCAATGCTCGTCGTTTTGGACTGTCATGGAAAAAATAATCTTCTGATAACACCAACAGCACTACGTATTTCAAGAACATCATTCAGATCATTGACTACAAGGTTTAGTCTGTGAGATGCGCAGTGGATAAAGGCTGTTTTTGGATACTTTTCACAAATCTTTGCCTGACCACCATTCTGGATGCTTGCCATTATGGAACAGTCGTCATAGCCTGTCTGAGTAATTTTTCCAGGTCTAGACCGCACCTTATGCATTCACTGACAATGACATTTGATACAGACTGTGCATCTCTCACAATAATGGGAACAAAAACCGCAAACTCTTCTCGAATACAATCATCAACAAACCAAATGCCCAATGACAACTGCTCAATGTCTGAGATATCTGCAGTTTCATCTGCCAATACACTAAATCCAGCTGCCCTGTTTGCTGCACAATCAATCTCCTTTTGAAGTACGTGTTCATATTCTGCCAACAGCTCATTTTGCACCCTATGGGATGTGTACCAAGCATTTCCTGCAGCTGTTTCACTGTGCTGTTTCAGTATTGTGTCACCAGCTTCAATACGAAAATCTAACAAGTAAAACAATTTCCAACAGAGCCTTCTTTTTCACAGAGAGGAATGTCATGTATTGCACAGTAAATAATGGTAGATACAATTGGTTCCAATTTATTTTGGTTCTCTGCAATTTGTTTTGCTACTGCTGCATCTAGCTGTGGAATAACAGCTGTTTCTGTCTTCTGTCGTGTTCGTGTATGAGAAAAATTGGAAGCATCTTCAGTAGAACCTTTGTGCCATGATGATTGCATATGATTTCTTACAAGACTCATTGAAGGCATTATATTTTGTGCACACACTAGTGATTAAGCTGTCTTGCAACCCACAGTGAAGTGACTGAGGAAATAATACACAAATTAAGCAGAGAGGGCCTTTCAAGAGAGGAGAAAATGCAAGCCATGGTGAGTACTGAGACAACCAACTATATCTGAATATAGTTGGTTTATAAATAATGACATGCATTTCAGTTTCAGACTTCATATCATTCAGAAAATTTAATTCTAACACAAATCCTTTTATTCTAGCAACTTTCTAATGTGTCCCTAGTTTTGGGCCTTTATCCCCAACATTATAACAGGCTTTGTCCAGATTTCTTGTGTTAACAGACTGAGAGGTATGGTGTGTATGTGTGTCTGTATGTATGTATGTATAAGAAGGAGGAAGCATACCCCTCAGCTGTCAAGGTTTTTGGAGAATGTCCAGATTTTGCCCCATATTCCTCCTAAAAAGCATTGAAGTTGCTAAATAATGACAGACATTTGCATTTTAGATGTCATATCCGTTAGAAAAATGCATACTAACATAAATCCTGTTATTCTAGCAATGTTCTAAGTTCATGAGAGCAATATTTATAATCTGCTCCTACTTACTTTAGGCTTTGTCCAGATTTCTTGCACTTTGAGGTTGAGTTGTGTGTTAGAGAGAGTGAAATGCCCTAGAGTTAGCAGGTGGAATTTATTTTCAAGTGCATTTTCAAGGAATTGTGAGCTTCAAGGGAAGAGAGTTTTACTGCTGCTCATGCTAAGTCTGCTTAAAATGTGCAACTGTTTTGTTTAGCAAATAGTATCACTATTGTGGTATAGAATTTTTAAAGCAGCACAGCAGGTGGCATACTTGCATCTTGATACAGAGGGCTGTAGGTTCTACTCCCACAACATGTAGATTCATATTTTAAGGGGGTGTGTCCTCCTTTGGATGAGATGCCTAATAACTATGAACTTGTTTTGCAGCTTGCCACCCATTCCCTATTTCAATATACCAGCTTACCATTTTTTTAATATAACGTAGGCAATTTATTTTTCAAGGGCAGCAGGCAGTGAATTTGTAGATGAAACACTGAAATATAAAGTTGTTTTCTAGCAACAATCTCTTCAATGGTTTCAGATCTCTTTAATGTGGAATTATTCATATGAATTTTACTTCTGCAAAGATTCTGCATATTGACTGATATTGGTGGATTGTATGGCAGAAGTTTGAGTAGAGTGGCCCTTTATGGTTGAAATGTTCTGAATTGGGCAGGTTGTCATTATTGGTTCATAAGATTTGTTTCATTGCTTAAAGGGAAAATGTTCAGAACTATAAATTTAAAACACACTCTAACAAGTGGTGCTGTATTATACAAGGGATATAATTCAATTATTATATAGTATAATTAATACAGTCAGGAAGGTGAATCAAATAACTTTTGCATGGTTCTAAAAATGTGTGCAAGAAGCCTATGATTTGAAAACAGCCCAAAGGTAAACTTACCCTGACACTGGTCAGATGCATTTTCTTTGAATGCAGGTTTCAATGTTGTTTCGGTGAATGTGGGTTTCAAAGGTAGAGAAGTTTTAATGCTAAGTCTCTTTTCATTGTAAGACTATTGCTTTGTTTAGGTTTAGTAAATGCCTATCAGTGTTTGTGCTATAAAATTTGAAATAAAAGTTGTAAATGAAATCCAAATATCTGTAATCATTGTAGAAGTAAAGCATAAAACAATATGCACACTGAGAGATTTGAACAGTGTCTATGACAAATGGGGAAAAATAGCCAAGTATTGGGACACTGCATGGGTGGGGGCAGCAGAGGGGTGGGGCTGTGTGGGCGGGGCTTGGGATTGCACCCCCCCCTGCAAAAAATCCTGTGGGCTCCCTTGCTAAGATCATCTGATGTACTACACAAGGGCTCTCTTAGGAGTATACATTTATACTTTGTTCATTTTTTTGTGTGTATGTGGAAGAATATATTTTTACATTGTTTGCTTTTTTACTTATAAGGCAATGACAATATCCAACACTCATATGTAGTCTTATTTATTTGAGACTATCATGCACTGTTGTGGTAAATATTTCCTGTGCTTTTGAAATGTGAAGTCATTTTGTTGCATTACTGATTATTGCATTTACTATTTATTATTAAATATATTTAAACCTATCTTTGTGGCTGATATCTGTCAGGCATATTTCAGCTGTTAGAGTACTTGCATATTCTATTTGGTGAGCTAGCCAGGGTCTAAGGTAGCTGGGGACTCTGCCCCATAGGTTGAGGACAGAATGACATTTAACAACATAAGAAAATATAAAGTTATGTACTTGCCATAATGTTCCATCTGTGTTATCCTTGTCCTGGAAAGTGATCTGACAAGATCTGATACCCTTGATAAGTGAAAGCGTGGGCCTGGGAGATGAACCATTTACAGGTTACCTCTGTCAATTAGAGACATAGGTGCCAAACCAGGGACGTATTTCCTGTTTTGTATCCAACTGTCCAGGTAGCACTTGAATTGGGTAAGGTAGGCTCTCTGCTTCACATGGATGGGCAGCATGTTCCATAGATGCAGTAGTCTGGGATACATACCTGTTTGTCCAGCTTCAGTTTGGTGCATGTTCTTACCAGAAAGTGTTACTGGAGGGTCGTATGGGGACTGATTTCCTATATGTTTGTCTGTTCCTCATAAAATGGACTGAAGTTGCTAAATAATAGACACTTCAGTTTTATATTTCAATATCCTTAGAAAAATGCATACTAACAGAAATCCTGTTATTCTACCAATTTTTTTAGTGCATGACAGCAATATTTATAGTCTGACCCTATTCATTTTATGCTTGGTCCAGATTTATTGCACTATGAGGTTGAAGTTTGTGTGTGTGAGTTATTTTATACTTTGTCTGGATTTCTTGGAGCATGAGTTTGAAGTTTGTGTGTGCCGCCGTAACTGAAAACCGTAACTGAAAACCAGCGCAACTTGAGCTTCCCCACATCCAGTGTGAAGGTATACTGGATTGCAAGAAGAGGTATGCATTGGAGCAGAGTACTGCAGTTGTTGGAAGAGAAGCATTCCATCTACCCTGAGACCGACATTGTTGTGTTGCACATTGGAGGGAAAGATGTCATCAGTCAACCACTCGGAAGGCTACGCTTTCAAATCAGAGCAATATTTGAACACCTGCAGTCATGGTGACCACGTTGTCATTTTGTGTGGTCTGACATAATTCCTCGACAGATATGGAAAACAGCAAGCAGTTAATGTGCAGCGCACAAGACCAGACGTTTACAGAATGGGTTCATGCATTGCTTGATGCACTGGGTCGGTGGATCTACAATTTGCCATGACAGCATCACCGCAGAAGATGTTCACCTGTTCAGAAGGGATGGTGTTCACCTAACCGAGGACTGACCTCCACAATGGCATGAGGAGAGCTATGCAGTGAGTGAGAAGAATGGAAAACACCCATGACCAAGTAGGACCAGTATGGTAAGTAAAACTCTATTATGAAGTGTGTTGTGTAAAATATATTTTTCTGAGTTTGGCAAATAACTGTGGTAAGGAGCTGGTGAAGATGCTGAGAAAGAACAAGTGTTTCAGGAGAGTGCTACCACATAGAATCAAATGTCAGTAACCATCCTGCAATACATTTTTATTCTGCATTTATCAGGCATGTGTAGAGTTTAGATGACAGGAAGGGCTTAGTAATACAGAACTTGATCCCTTAGGTCCATTGCTGAATGGATACATGTAAAGAGTAAAGGCATAGGTAAGGCAGACTGCTAAAACTGAAGGAGGTAGTGAGACTGCAGTGGTAAAAACTGTTTGAGTGGGTAGCCAGCACAGGTATCAGACAGATTAGATGGCCTTGCATGCCAGTGAAGTCCCATGCCTTTCCTGGGTTCATTAGTGGAGTGGCGGTCCTTACCTTGCTTTTTTCTCTTTACATGGACCCATTCAGTGGTATGTTGGCTACACCAAGAATGTGTATATTTACAATGATGTGTCTACATGATAAAACAAGTGGGTCAGAAATCTGTACACATGTACAGATATCAAAGTTTGTTTCAGACTTAGGTTATGGAAATTATATATTTTTCATATTTTGGTAAATAACTTTGCAAGGGAGCATCTGAATGTGCTAAGTAATACCTCATTTTGAAGACATGATTCATAGATCCAACATGGTAAAAGAACTATGCCTGTATGTTGTACACATGTACAGATATCAAAGTTTGTTTTAGACTTAGGTTATAGAAATTATGATTTGCTTCATATTTTGGTAAATACCTTTGCAAGGGAGCATCTGAATGTGCTAAGTAATACCTCATTTTGAAGACAGGATTCATAGTTCCAACATGGTAAAAGAGCTATGCCTGTATGTTGTACACATGTACAGATATCAGAGTTTGTTTTGGACTTAGGTTATGGAAATTGTTATTTCCTTTTCATATTTTGGTAAATAACTTTGCAAGGGAGCATCTGAATGTGCTAAGTAATACCTCATTTTGAAGACAGTGTTGATAGCTCCAACATGGTAAAAGAACTGTGCATGTACAGACATCAAAGTTTGTTTCTGACTTAGGTTATGGAAATTATTACCTTTTTCATATTTTGGTAAATAACTTGAGCATCTGAATGTGCTAAGTAATACCTCATATTGAAGACAGGATTCATAGTTCCAACATGGTAAAAGAGCTGACAGTATTGATAGTTCCAACATGGTAAAAGTATTGTGCCTGTATGTTGTACACATGTACAGATATCAAAGTTTGTTTCGGACTTAGGTTATGGAAATTATGATTTTTTTTCATATTTTGGTAAATAACTTTGCATGGGAAGATGTCAGTGTGCCAAGTAATACCTCATTTTGAGGACAGTGTTACTCCTTATAACATGGTAAAAGAGCTGTGTCTGCACTGTACACATGTACAGATATCACAGTTTGTTTAGTCTTGTAGGATTATGAAAATTATACATTTCCAATACTTCTCATTATTATGCCAATATCTTTGCAAGGGAGCATGGTGACGTCAGAAATGATGCATCATTTTGAAGATGACATTGAGACACACAACTTGTATACTGATATGTAGCCTCTGTCTGTTGCAGGGGATGAGATATTATGCTTTGTTTATTTATCAATTATGAGAAATATTATATTAATCATATTTCTGTGACTATCTCCATAAAGGAGCATCACCCAGTAATGGTTAAGGTATCATTTTAATGTTGACATTCATACAAACAGATTAAATACAAATTGTATGGGTCTACATGGTACATTGACCAAGATATTGTGCTTTGCCTTTCCAAAAAGGTAAAACATACACACAATATCAGCATTCTTGCCAAATATTTAATAATGACTTTGATACATACTATCAGCATTTACACTGTTGGAAAGGTCAGTATCTGCTGAACAACTTTCGCATTTACATTTTTAGTCTAGCTCTTATAGTTAAAGAGTAACGAACATTTGTTTTCTGTATGGTATTACAAATGGATTTTCTGAAAATGAGCTCAGGCTGCACTGTTGTTCCTATGGTGGAATTAAGCAGTCAGGTTTTTCTGAGCTGCTCCAGAGTGAATGAGTTAAATAGTACTATTTTTGTGGTGTGTGGTTTTCTTTACATGCTATAAAGTAAAGTTTTCTCAGTTCGTTTTTAGTGTAATAGAGATCATAAACAAGTGCTGCTGTTCTTTTTTTCCCTTCCTTTCTCCCTTTTTTTGCTCTTCCTTCTTGTTCAGTTTTGATAAATGTAAAAGAAAAAGCCTGGTTAAAAAAAGATGACAACCATAAAATTAATGTGCTTTTTCTCATTCTTGCATAGGGGAAAAACTGGTTTAAGGACCTTAGATTGATTTGGGAACAAGTTTTAAGAGAGAGCAAGTAAATGAAAAAGAATATTGAATGTTATGAGGCCTTTTTTCTAGCAAATACATGTTTGCTTAGTAGCAATTCTGCAGATGGTCTTCATATTTGCATGGAAACAATCTGATAAAGACAAACTGGCTGCCTGGTTCTCATGTCTCCATGGAGACAATCTGATAAAGAGACACTGGTTACAGTCGGGTGGAGAGTGATTGGTTGAGAAAAAAAAAAGAAAAGAGAAATCGGACGGGACATAATATTCTGTGAAAGTATTCAGGGGGTTTCCCAGCTGGGAGAGCTATAAAGCTAAGAGAAAACCAATTAACATTTAGTAGAAGCTGTGATGCCCGTGCCCTGGCCCAGCAATCAAGGAGCCTCAATCCTCAGCACTAACACCAGTGAGGGCCGTCCATATAGGGAAAGGATATACACACAGTAAAGTACAATTTCCCTTAAGAGCACACAGAGATCACAGTCAGTCTGGGGCTGGTTTCTCCCTTTCTCTCCAGGTCCCCAATAAGACTCCCCACTGACACAGCTATAGGGTCCAGATCTCAGCCTACTGGACAAGCTAAAACCTCCAGCACCCTCTCTGCCCAACCAGTGCTTCATGTCCCTGCCCAAGTAGCTGACACACACACACACTTTGAGATAAGAGTTTATACAACCACACAAACACTCCTGGGGAAGGCTGGCACAGGTTCTCCAGCTGTGCCACTTTTACCCAGACTATACAGTAGAAATCATTGCCACCACCCACTAATATTTATCAGCTACTCAAAGGCCCTTATGAAGGGTGTCCAGTTATTACTGTGCAATATTATTATCCAAATGGTAAGTGTAACCTAACAGTCAAGACTTATTTGGAGTGACTTGGCACAGCATTACTATATACATGCAATGTACTCTTCGAGCTTAAATTATCTCTGCACAAACAGCCACAGTTGAAAGGTATAAAATACTTAATAAAAACACAAGACAATACTTCTTACTACACAGTGCTAGTCAGGAGTTCAGAGATCGCAGAGAAATACTTAAAACAATTCAGCAGAAAAGTTCTGACATCACAGAAAAACAACTAGTCTAATCTGGGATTTTGGATGCAAGCCTTTAAGGAGAATAACAATAATTATACAGAATATTGTATTTATAAAGTAGCAGAAAGTGTTTTAAGAACTAATATAACACAGGAATGGAGAAAGGAGATTCTGCTGATATGGATGACTACAATTAGGGATATAGTAATAGGCAAGAGGAGGCTGGAATTTATTGGAGAAAACTGCCAAAGGAACCAAGGTATCGGGAGCAAATAACTAGAGATGGAAAGATGACGGAATGGGAAGATGCCAAGAATTTATTTGGACTGCAGTTTAGAGATTGCCTTCCTTATCAAGGACTGATATCAGAGCATAGGCAAAGGGAAAGAAATAGGGGGTACTAAATGAAAGACCAGCATTGGTAGAGTTTTTAGTAGTACCTAGAACAGAAGCTGCCATTAAAAAGGGAATAATTAGTAGAGCATGTAAAATATTTCATGATAACTATAAGAAACAATCAGAGGAGGTTAGAAAGGTTTAGGAAGAGAAATTGGATAATTAATTCATGAAGAAACAATGGGATGATATATGTATGTCTCCCAAATATGCAACAAAATCTAGGAGATTTTGGATTATTGCTTGGAAATGTTTACATAGATGTTTTTATACCCCAAGTAAACTCCAGAGAATTGTTCCTCAGGTAGCTAGCAAATGGAGGTGTAACAGAGAAGAAAGAGGTAATTGGGAACATACTTTCTGGAAGTACAGTGAATTGGCGGACTTTAAGGATTCCCTGCAGGATGCAGTGTGGAAGATCTGGGTGGGCAGACTGCTGTGACAAAGTAGATGATTTTTGTCAGCTATGATACAGAATTGGAATTGCCAAGACTTGGTAAGGCCTTGCTGTCTCCAATTACGGTGGCTGCTAAAAAAACAGTTACTAGAAAATGGAAATCTAAACCAACTATATTAGAGGTAGTACATATAGTAAGAGAGATAAAACAACTGGAATTGAGATTTTTAGAAAACGGTAGGAGCAAACTACATAGAAAGAAATAGGAATTGTGGGAACAATACATACAGGGAAGGAATTTGTTTTAAAAGAAGGCAAGACTTAAATGAGTATGTAATGTTTGACTGAAAACGATTGGTAAATTATAATTGATGTATAATGTTTGCAACTGGGAGTGTGTCATATGGTTTGTGATGTAAAATGCTTGCAACTAGGACTGTGTCAGTGTGGTTTGTTTTCATTTATATAAACGTATGGTTACTTATGTCATAAGTGATGGTTTAATAAAGATGTTTCTTGTTTAAGAATGGGTAGCAGGAATTGAATCATTTATGTATTGTTACTTAGGTTATATGATATATAGCAATATGTATGTGAGGCATACTGTTTGTTAATTTTAACTTGCTAATACAGTTTGATTACTTTTATATAAATGCAAATGTGCCTATGTCACAAGTGAAAATTCAATAAAGGGGTTTAAAAAAAGAAAGAAAAAAACAAAGGGCTAGAAGAATTGAAGAAGCTTTAAACAAATATTCAGATGAGCTGATAAAACTGCAAAAATCAGAGGTTGAAATGATGGAAAACGCTGGCTGAGTATGAAACTGTTCAAGAAGAGATGTTTCAAAAATGATATAATTAGAGGGGGTCTATATTACAACAGCAAAGAGGCGTTTAATCGAACACCTCTTCGCCGACACATATAGAGCGAATGCACTAAAGAGCGAATGCTCAGAACACCGATTTCTTTCCCTGGGAAAGAAATCTGTAGTACTAACACACAAACTTTCAAACATTAAAATGTGGGGGCTCTGCCCCCCACACCCCCAACGTGGGGGGCTGTGCCCCCCACACCCCCTAACTAAATATACCAACTCCGAGATCGCACTACAGTGGGGAAAGGGACAAGCACACGGTGAAGGCCAAGCGATTTCTTTCCCAGGGAAAGAAATTAGAAGTTATGTACTCACCATAACGTTCCATCTGAGTAGGTGACTTCATTCGGATGCAACCTGTGGGTATCGGATCCGATCTCGGATCCGAGCCGGCAATTCAAAAGCTTAGGCTCCGAGCTCCTAGCTCCTCCCTCTTACCCATAACCCCTTGCCAAGCCCTGACTGACCTCAGATTGAGTTTGCCTCAAATACTGACCACAGTATACTAAAACAGCATAAATACTCGCTCTATAAAGGTCAGGGGGATGGAGGGATAGTTACATCGAATGAAGTCACCTACTCAGATGGAGCGTTATGGTGAGTACATAACTTCTAAATCTGAAGTAGGAAGACTTCATTCGTCTACAACCTGTGGGACAGAGTCCTAGCTACCTGAATCTTGGGCGCCATCATGGAAGGATGTTCCGAGCACTGCTGAGCCAAAGGATGCTCTTCCTCTAGAAACAACATCCACCTTGTAATGAGAAATAAAAGTATGAGGCGAGGCCCAAGTAGCTGCAGCAGATATCATCCAACGAAACACGGGACTTAAAGGCGGCTGACGAGAAACTGCCCTAGTAGAATGAGCCGTAACCCTCTGAGGAGCAGGTCTGCCTGAAGTGTCATATGCCTGCAATATGCAATTAGCAATCCATTTAGACAGAGTGACTTTAGACACTGCTTTACCCAGAGCAAATTTAGCAAAGGAGACGAACAGCTGATCTGATTTCCTGTGGCCAGCTGTCCTGTTAATATAAAAGCGTAATTGTCTATGAACATCCAATGAATGCAATTTGTATTCCCTTTGTTTGAATACTTGGGAAAAAGACAGGCAAATTGATTGACTGGTTAATATTGGATTCAGAAGAGACCTTCGGAAGAAAAGATGGATTGGTCCTGAGGCACACCCTATCAGGGAAGAAAGAAAGGTAAGGCGGTTTGACACAAAGAGCCTGAAGCTCAGACACCCTTCTGGCTGAAGTGATAGCTACCAGAAAGACAGTCTTCCAGGAAAGGAATTTTAAATCAGCAGAAGCTGCAGGCTCGAAGGGAGGAGCAGTAAGGGCCTGCAGGACTAAAGACAAATCCCAAGGCGGTACAACCTCCTTGACTGGAGGTCTTAATAAAAAAACTCCCTTGAGAAAGGATTTGCATAATTTCGCTGTCATAAGGGGAGCTGTGTCCTGTCCAATATGATAATGCAATATAGCCGCCAATTGTACTTTAATCGTGGAAGAACTGGCCCCTTGATGAAAGAGGTCTGTTAGAAATTCTAGCACCGCAGAGATAGGTGCTGAAAAGGATCCACTGTTCTCTGCCCTGCCCATATAGAGAACCTCTTCCATTTACTCCGATAAACCTGTCTGGTAGAAGGTTTATGAGCAGCCACCAAAATTGCTTTGACGGTGAAGAGATACCGGGAGTCCTAATTAAGGTTGGAATTGGAGCAGCCAAGCTGTCAACTTCAGGGTCCAGATTGGGAACTGGCATTCCCAGAGGGTGAGAGATGAGATCCAAATTGGATCCAGAATCCATGGTGGATTGATTTTGTGAGACCATAATGAAGGGGAACCAAGGTTGTCGAGGCCAGAATGGGGCAATGAGAATCATTCTGCTCCCCAAACTGTTGGCTTTCTGCAGAAACCTCTGCATCAGAGGAAGTGGAGGGTAGGCATAAAGGAGACCGGGAGGCCAAGCATGCACCAGAGCATCCTCGGGAACTCCCTGGTGGGGAAGTAGAGCGAAGAAATTGTCGCATTTGGCGTTTGAGGGAGAAGCAAAAGATCGCAACAGGGTTGCCCCAAACGGCAAAAATCTTCTTCGCTACTTGAAGGTTTAGGGACCACTCGTGTGGAGAAAGGATGGTGCGACTGAGCTTGTCCGCAAGGATGTTGGACTTTCCCGGAATGTGCGTTGCTATCAGAAAGCGTTTGGTGGAAATTGCCCATTCCCAGACTCTCATGGCCTCTCGACAAAGGGGATAAGACCTGGTTCCTCCCTGCTTGTTGATATACCAGACTACGGACATGTTGTCTGTCTGAATCGCAATAGTCCCTGTAGGAAGAACGTGGTGAAGTGCTTGCAACGCTAGGAGCACCGCCCTCATTTCCAGGACATTTATATGCAATGATGTCTCTGTGGGATTCCACGTGCCTTGGACAATCTTTCCCGCAGAATGCCCCCCCCCCACCCGAGGCAAGAAGCGTCCGTGGTCACTGTGGCTCGGGGAAATGCAGTGCAAAAAGGTCTTCCTGCTAGGGGCTCCGGAGAAAGAAGCCACCACAGAAGGGAGTCCCTGCACGCTCTGCTGACCGCAATCGGAGCGTTTAGAGGCGAACAAAGAGGAGACCACTGAACTTGGAGGGTCCATTGAAGGACCCTCATGCGTATGCGGGCATGAATTAGAAGCGGATAGCTGCCGCCATAGAACCTAGGGCCCTCAGGACCGAAGCTGCAGTTGGTGACGGTTGAAGGATTGCTGTCACATGACACCTCAGGCTGACGATACGGTCTGGGGTGAGGAAGGCTCGCATTGATCTGGTGTCTAGTCTTCCTCCTATGAAATCTATAATTTGAGTTGGATTCAGGAAAGATTTCTCCCAGTTGATCGTTATGCCCAGCCTTGGTGCTAGTTGAAGGAAGTAATCCTGGCTGAGCACAGAAGATGCCTTGATGATGCAGTCAGGAGCCAGTCGTCCAGGTGCGGAAAGACCTGTAATCCCTGGAGCCTCAGGTGGGCCGCTACCACCGCTAACACCTTGGTAAACACCCTGGGGGCTGAGGTGAGACCAAAGGGGAGGACCCTGAACTGATAGTGACTGGCTCCCAGCCGAAGCGAAGAAACCTCCTGGATCGTCTGTCCATCCGAATGTGGTAGTACGCATCCTTGAGGTCTATGGAACACATCCAGTCGTTCTCCCTCAAAGGGGAGAATAGATTGCAGGGTGACCATCCGGAACTTTGCTTGGTTACTGACAGGTTCAACAGGGAAAGGTCTAAAATTGGTCTTAAGTCCCCGTCTTCTTTGGCACCAAAAGAACCTGGAGTAAAACCCTAATCTGGCTTGATCTGGGGACGCTGGATGGCTCTTTTTCTAGCAGCTGCTCGATTTGAGAGCTGCCGCCTTTGGTCGGGTGGAACATCTGGGAGGCTGCAGATTTGGGGATCTTGATTAGGGGTATTGAATATCCTCTGGATATGAGTGAAGCACCCAACTGTCTGTTGTTATGGACTCCCAAGAAGTCAGGTGCATCGAAACCGCCCTCCGACTGCCTCCAGAGACGGACAGCGGGCAACCCTTCAGGGCTGCTGCGTGGGTCTCTCAGAGAAGGGTTCTCTGGACCCAAAGTTGCCAGGAGCCCCCCTGCCTCTGGCACGACGACCTCCCGTCCTCCTCTGCCACGGAAGGACTGGTTATCCGGAGCAGGTTGGGACTGCTGCGACTTCCAGAACCACATCTTCTTCTGTCCCTTTTGGTTCTTAGAGAAGGACCTCTGGGGAGCTGAGAAGCGGACTCCGACGGCAGACAGCGTCTTCCGTCCTTTTCGCTCTGGACAAGTGTCTCATGAACAGTCTTGCCAAATAAGGCAGAACCATCGAAAGGGGCATTCGGGAAGGTCGCCTTAAAGGGCTCAGCAAAATCACAATGGCGGAGCCAGGCCTGTCGCCTCATGACAAGGCCTGCTCCGCTGGCTCTAGCGGCTCCCTCAGTAGCATGAGACAGCAGCCGCATAGATGTATTGGACACAGATCTTAGAGTGGCCATTCGGGTGGAATAAACCTGCTTATCCTCACTTGAGATGGACTCCGGGGGAGATGCAGCGTACTCTTTAATCAGATCTCGCTGCATCCTAATGACATGCGCCATGTAGTTCAGCTCTCAAGGAGAAGGTCGCTGAACTAAACACTCGCTTCCCAATTCGATCCATCGAACGGGACTCCTTGCCCGGAGGATGGACGGAGGGACTCTCCTGGGCCAATTCCCTCTTCGTGGCTGCAGCCATCATCATGGCATCTACTGGGGGACCCTTACTCCAGTGGGTGCGGTCTGATGGAGGAGAAAGAATGCGGTCCGGGCGTTTGGGATAGGCTCAATGGTGTCCGGATCCTTCCACGCCCTGATAGATATAAGATCTACCAGGGGTCAGCAGGAGGACACCCAAGAGGTAGAAGGGCCGCCTCAAATGCCTCCAAGAACACAGACTCGTCCGAAGAAGCCTTGGGGCAGACCACCCCCTGATCCTTAACATCTCCATGATGTCTCCAAATGAGACGTCCTCAGGGGTGACCTAGGGGAGCCTTCCCTTCATCCAAGTCCGTGTCTTCAGTGACGGACTCAGGGGAGTCCATGTGCCTCCTCTTGCACTTGCGCTCGAGGTACTTCATCGGGGCTGTCCGAGGAGTACTCTTCAGCAGATGGATGTTCCAAGGGAACCACTTGGGACATCGAGGCGGGCTGTCCCTGGGACCCGGCTGGTGGGGGCCTGGCCCAACTGCAATGGAGTGCGGGATGGAGCCGTGGCAGGGACCGGGGGTCCGGATGTCCTCGACAGTGCCCTTTCCATAACGTAGAAAGCCGCGGGGGTGCCAGCTTCTCAAAGCCCCTTGGGCCGACCTCCACTCGGATCCGGCGTGCGGATCGGAGTCGGAGCGAAACCGTCGGATCCGAGACCAGTGTGCTCCGACCTGGGCGGAGCGAAGACACACCAGCTCCCTCGGATCCGAGGCTCGGCCCTCGGCTCCGAGAGGTCGGGTCCGAAGTACCCGAAGCACTCAAGGGATGGGACGGATCCGAGGTGCGCCGACCAATCGGATCCGACCCACCCCCGGATCCAAATCTGCACGGCGCCGAAAGCCCGGAACCCGTGGTAGGGGTGGGAGAAGGAGCTACGGGGGCGAAAAAAGGGGTCGAAGCCCCTCCCGGTTGGGGGGGGGCTAGGAGCACTCCCATTTGCATTTGGGCCTGGATGAATTTCCTCATCATCCGGTCCATATCAGCTTCGCTCATCGAAAAAGTCGATCTAGAGGAGGCCACGAAGTGGACCTAGAGAACCGTCTCGGTGACCTCCTGGAAGGGCTAGCCTCCTCCTCCTCGGGTCCAGGAGAGAACCGAGGGGAGTGGAGCCGAGGAGGAGGAAGGCTAGAAGGCACAGGGGAAGCCCGCTTAGATGGAGGAGCCGAGCTGGAAGCTTGGCTCTCCTCTTGTGGTGCTTCTCCTGTGCCTCTCCTTCTGTCTCTCCTACTAGAATCCTTCCCCTCCGGCATTTTTAAGGGAGGTTGAGTCCCAGCCGGAGGGAGAACTCACAGCAACAAGTTGCTGACTGGAGGAGCAGAGGCCGAAGCAGTATCTGGGGTAAAAGACCGCCAGCACTAACCGACCTCCGTTCCCTTAAAGCCCGGGGGTTGAACCCTGCACAAATGGTACAACCAGAAGACAGGTGTTCAACCCCAAGCATTCTTGACCGAGTGTGGCCATCTGCTGGGGACAGCTTATGGCCACACTCGGTACATTTCGAAAAGACAGCCTTAGGGGCTTCAGACATAACACCTAAGGCCTAAACACACACACACACAAACAAACTACGAAAAACCCGAGAAAAATTAACTAAAGAGGGAGGAAAGCCTTAACCACACACAACTCTAACTATATTTGAAACAAAAAGAGAATTTAAACAATTTTCCTGTCAGAAAACTACTTATCTCAAAACCACGCCAGGAGCTCAAGAATTCCGTTGCTTCTTGAAAAGCGGCAAACGAAATCTGGGGTCAGTCAGGGCTTGGCAAGGGGTTATGGGTAAGAGGGAGGAGCTAGGAGCTCGGAGCCTAAGCTTTTGAATTGCCGGCTCGGATCCGAGATCGGATCCGATACCCACAGGTTGCAGACGAATGAAGTCTTCCTACTTCAGATTCACTGTTCTGAGTGTTCGCGCTTTTGTGCGTTCACTCTATATGTGCCAGCAAAGAGGCGTTCGATTAAACGCCTCTTCATTCACTGTTGTAATATAGACTCAATTAGAGGACAGAGCATGTAGGGAAAATCTGAGGTTTTCTGCTGCACCAGAGAAACTAGAAGGAATAGACTATATTCATTTTCTGAAGGCTCAAATAGGTAACTGGACTGGTATTCTACAGAAATATTAACTGCAAAGTCTCACCGTGTGCATGCTTCAAATCTAGCCATGAGAAAGCAGCCAAGACTAATTTATTTTAGCACTCAGGGAATGTTGAGGGGCAGGTGTGAGACTCAAGCAGCTGTATCCAGCTGTCTTCAGAATATTTTTCCTGGAGGATCAAAGTATTTTTTGATGCAGAACAGGTTAAGGAGGAAATACAAAACTTTGTCCAATAAAAAGTGAGCCATCAAGCAGAATGGGAGTTTGCTTCTCATTCTTCTGATAATAAAGCAAATGGAGAGACTTTGCCAGTGTAACCTTTTCCAGTGTTCCAAAGGAAAATGCTTGAGAGACCAAAAAAAGCACAGGAGTTGACTAAAAGAATTGGAAGTACCTTGAAATTGAACCAGAATCTGGAGTTGGAAGATATAGATGATCAGGAAGAAAACCAGCAACACAGAAATTAGTGAATAAATGTGAGAATGCAAAGCATCAATCATATTTGTGAAATATAGCTATGTAAGAAAAAGTGGAAAGAGTGAATTTTTGTTGACTTGTGGGGAACTAAAAGACATTTGCCTTGCTTCATGTCATTAATGCTTGACAGGACATTGAGAGGAGGGGAAGAGGAAGGAAGAAGGTAACTGCAGGTAAAACAACTTTCGTTCTCAACAGTATTTCTTTAAAACTTTTCATTATATAAATTGCATGTTTTATAGTAAAGCATTTTTAGTTATTCTTGTAAGTGATAAAGGCACTAAAGTAAACATATGCCTTTCTTTCTTTCTTCTTTTTTAATATTATGAAACATATACATTACAATGCAAAAAAAAAAGAGATAAAGGCTAGACATAAGTATGTTTAAGTTAATAGGCTGTAATCTTGCGTTGTTGATGTGAGGGTGGGGTGCAAAAATACAAAGATCATAATATATGCAGAGCTGATATGTTTTCTCTTATTTTGCATGGGTGAATATCTGGATTAAGACCTTTGGCTTAATCTAATAACAAGTTTTAAGCGGAAACAAGTAAATAAGAGAACACTAAATATAACGTAAAGTTTTTCTTTAGCGATTTATTTTTATTTATTTGTTGCAGTTGTTTACCTGGAAAGACAACTGGGCCTAAAAGAGCCCATTTTCAGTGGAGGCCCAGGGAGAAAAGCTCCGACAAGAACATAGATACAGAAAAAAAATAAACATTAATTGGTATAGAAGTAGAAACAGTGTTACATATAGCGATTACAGTAATATATACAGAACATATACACAAAAGCAGGAATTTAGTTGGTTTGATTACAATAACATATACAGCATATATACATAAAAGTAGAAATTTAGTTGGTTGCCAGATGAATTCAATCAGAGAGGTGTAAACAGAGCTGCATTAATCAGCATTATTGTACAAGTGATAAAAAATAATTAAATAGCGAGGGTAGCTGCTTTAACTGGCGAACGCTCGTTCAAATAGTATAAAACAAATAATAGGATTAAATAGGTATTGCAGAACTGAACGAGAGCAAGTTCAAACATAAGTTGTTTAGCACCAAATACTTTATTGTAAAAGATTATAATCAAGATAAGCGCTTTCGCTATGTAGCTTCATCAGATCTTACATACACTCCCAAACTCAACATGTTATATATACAAAATATTCTCAATTAATCAATCATGCTTGTTCTTTGTATAGTCATTTAAAGAGACAGATAAACATTATAAAACTTAACCTAATAAATTAAAACATAATATAATATGAGATAATGTACAAAGAATAACTAAAACCATTTTAAAAAAATGTATGTAAAAATATATCTGTATCTGTATGTGCAAAAAAAAATATATATATATATATATATATATATATATGTATGTGCAAAAAATATGTATATATCTATACAAGTTAAATGCTCGATTTATACTTAGTAAATAAATAAATGGATAAATCTGTATGTGCCAAAAATACATATATATATATATATATATATATATATATATGTGCAAAAAATATATATCTATACAAGTTAAATGCTCAATTTATACATAGTAAAAAAATAAAGTCAGAAATACATATAAAATTTCATGTCTGTGTATATATAAAAAGTATATTATTTACAAATATATATATTTTTAGTGGTGTATGTATGTATGTATAATAACTATTTGTAAACATAGTAATAATAGTATATATATATATATATATATATATATATATATATATATATATATATATATACATATATATATATATATATATATATATATATATATATGCATATATCTATGAGAAGATATAAACTCAATACATACAAATTGAATAATATCTGAAATTCTTATACATGATATATACAATAATAGTAATGTATGTAATGATCAATTTCTAATAACAACTTCCTTATAGAATTAATCATATGTGTTTATTATAGGGGCTGATCATATCTTATTTAATATTTCTGCGTTGTCTCAATTTCGGTTTTATCGAGGCCCTATCATTAAGGCCAAGTCCTCTATCTGATCTTAATAAAATTATCCATTCTGTCTCCTTACTCTCTGTATATATTTTAATATCACCTCCTCTAGAATTCGGAGTAATAACTTCTAATACCCTAAACAAAAATCTATGTTTATCATTATGTAACATTACCTGCTTAGCAAGAGCATTATGTAATGTGCCTTTTCTCATGTGATATATATGCTCCCTCTTCCTATCTCTGAATGGGCGATTTGTCTTTCCAGCATAGAAGGATGAGCATAATTGGCAAACAGCTAAATATATCACATGGGGAGCCATACAGTTAGCATCTGCTTTTATGTTAAAAACTTTCTGTAGATCTGGGTGTAGAAATTCTGTACTACTGTCTATATAGGAACAGAAATTGCAATGACCACAAGGTCTGGTACATCCAATATGCATAGATTTTCTATCAAATTTAGGATAGCATAGCATTCGTTTTAAATTATGTTTATTCCTAAAGAGGAACCTAGGTGTTTCTCCTACCATCTGCTTAATATCTTCATCTACTTGCAATATGTCCCAAGGTTTGTCCAGAATCTGCTTAGTCTCTATATAATCAGAAGAAAAAAAGGTAGAAAATTTAGTGAATGATTCACATTTATTCTTATCTTTAATATAGCTAATACTGCTAGGTCCAAAATATGGCATGGCTGTAGTAGAGCATAAGCTATGTACTACATCTATGTTAGAATACATCTCTTCAGCTTTATAACCTCTATTTAATAATCTATACTTTAAATCATTCATCTCAGTATGAAAGCCCTCGTCCATAGAATTCAATCTGGAAGCTCTAATAGCTTGTCCTTTCACAATATTCTTAAAGACAAAGGGTGGATGCATACTAGATCTTAAAAGCAATGAATTACAGTGACAGGTTTTTCGATAAACTCCTGTATTAATTAAATTATCGTGCAACCTCTCTATATAGAGGTCTAAGAACTCAATTCTATCTTCAGAAAATTGCATGGTAAATTTAAGACATGGTATTAAATTATTCATAATTACATGCATGGACTCAAGTTGATATGACGCCTTTCAGAGAACAAAGACGTCATCTACAAAACGTCTATAGAATATCACATGCTCCTTAAAAAAATTGTGTGTGAACAATGTGTGTTCTTCCCAATATGCAAGGAGCATATTGGTGTAGCTGTTGGCACATGACGTGCCCATAGCTACGCCATCTTTCTGTCTATAAATCTTATCTTTGAACATGAAAATATTGTTTTCTAGAACTAATTCCAGGAAATGAACAATTAAATCAATGAGAACATTTGTATAGTCACTATGATCTTTCAGATATTGTAGTATATAATCTAATCCTAATTCATTAGGAATTACTGTAAATAATGATTGTATATCAAAAGTGACAAATAAATAATCTTTATTAATTGTTCTTTGTTGGATACACTCATAGAACTCAATAATAAATTGTTTAGAGTCCCTTAGTACTACACTATTATTATTTAGTACTTTTCTCAGATGTTTTTCAACAAACATTGATAGATGTTCTGTAACCCAACCCCGACCTGAGACTATCGGTCTAATGGGTGGGTTCATATAATCTTTATGTATCTTTGGTTGCCCATGAATGACTGGAATAGTAGGTGTTAAAATAGTAAGATAATCATACAATTCCTTTCCTATCAAATTACTCAAAGATATCCTGTAACGTAACCTTAACATATTTTATGGTATCCTTAACACCATCATATATCAACTCATAAAATTAATCTTGCATCAGTTTTGTCATTTTCTCAATATAATCTTTCATATCCATAATAACAATGCTGCCTCCTTTGTCAGCTGGTCTGATAACTACTGTAGGGTCTTCTTGTAATTTCTTAAGACTTAGTCTTTCTTTATAAGTTAAATTGTCTCTCCTATTACATCTGTTCTTCACTACTCTATTTCCATAGTACATGTGTAACTCGTCCTCAGTTAACTTTAAATAGGCCTCAATGAGGGGATGATGCGTTGGTACATAGTCACTTAAGTTCTTAAATACAAATGCTTCAGTTCTAGATGTATCACTTATAGGGGCTTTATATAATAGTTTCAACATGACATTTCTACAGAATATCTTTAAGTCAGTAATTGTATCTGTTAGTTTACTATAACTTCTTAGAATAAAGTTTAAACCCTTATTTAACAGCTGAATATCTTCATTAGTTAATGTCATACTTGATAAATTATGCACTAACGCTTGTTTGTCCACATTTTCTTCAGAGTTTGGTGGGATAGATTCTCCCCTGAAAACTTCCTCTTCTGCCTCCCTCGACTCATAGACCTTGACCTCTGAGGGCCTTTGTCCATGCGTATCGGTAGAGGAAAAACCAATTCAGCATTAGCCTTGTTACTTGATTTATCTAAAGTCTTCATCTTTGGTCTCACCACAGCCTCAGAATCCCCATTAGTTAGAGGTGTCTTATCTTTGATTATGTGAACATTGGGGTATAAGTTACTGAGTTCACACTAGGATGCATAATATGTATAACATCTACTGAATCTTTACAGTGAACTGTATTTGATTCAGTTGCATCAAGTATTTCATTCTCTAGGCAGGCATCATCATTCAATACTACACCATCTACAGCAGTAAAAGTTTGATGAACATCTAGAGTTAACATTCTATCATTTTCAACGATGTTAGCTGAACCATTGAAAGCACATACATTTTTCATAACTTCATTGCTCTTATTTTCACATGAAGTAACATTTTGTGTATATCTATTTACATTTTGTGAACCATTAATAACATTGTCATTATTCACAATAACATTCTGTCCATTCCCTGGTCTAGGCCACGTAAAGACGTGGCTTAATCTAAAATCATTAATGTCCCTCTTAGCTTTATTTCTTTTTTGTTGTAGTAGCTTATGTTCGAATGCTAGCACACAATCCAATAAATTCTCCAGCAATGGTTGTACCAATTCGTCTGGAAAATCTTTAAATAATGTTCGTTGTTTTATGTTAATGCTCTCTATTAGCTTAGTTTCTTCTGGGAGAAAAAAGTCTATCAATAGTTTCAGATAATTCCGACTCACCTCTATATTGAGTCGCTGCCATCTCGCTAACAATTCAGGGTAATCCTTGCCTTGACTCGGCATCGTAAAAACACGCAAGCTCCTGGGAATAATGTTCTGGTCAAGGCAAAACTGGAAGTGTATTCTCTGTGTTTGAAAGCATTTTAGCTTCATGAAATCCTTCTCGATCCCTTCTAGCAGTGTATGCAGCCTCTCTGAATCAACGGCCACTGCAATGTCATCATCAGTGGCTGTCACATTTTCGAAAAAACAGGAAGCATTAGTAACCTCATTCAGGTATTGTTTTAATCTCCGTTGCAGTACCTCATTCCCACGGTCTTCACCTCTTGGGACATAATCCAGCTCTATATTAGCCATATTAAAGAAAACTTGCCCCAGTCAGCAGCGAAACGATAAATAACTTATATAACTAAATAGCGAGGGTCGCTGCTTTAACTGGCGAATGCTCGTTCAAACAGTATAAAACAAATAATAGGATTAAATAGGTATTGCAGAACTGAGCGAGAGCAAGTTCAAACGTAAGCTGTTTAGCACCAAATACTTTATTGTAAAAGATTATAATCAAGATAAGCGCTTTCGCTATGTAGCTTCATCAGATCTTACATACACTCCCAAACTCAACATGTTATATATACAAAATATTCTCAATTAATCAATCAAGCTTGTTCTTTGTATAGTCATTTAAAGAGACAGATAAACATTATAAAACTTAACCTAATAAATTAAAACATAATATAATATGAGATAATGTACAATGAATAACTAAAACCTGAATTGTTAGCGAGATGGCAGCGACTCAATATAGAGGTGAGTCAGAATTATCTGAAACTACTGATAGACATTTTTCTCCCAGAAGAAACTAAGCTAATAGAGAGCATTAATATAAAACAACGAACATTATTTAAAGATTTTCCAGACGAATTGGTACAACCATTGCTGGAGAATTTATTGGATTGTGTGCTAGCATTCGAACGTAAGCTACTACAACAAAAAGAAATAAAGCTAAGAGGGACATTAATGATTTTAGATTAAGCCACGTCTTTACGTGGCCTAGACCAGGGAATGGACAGAATGTTATTGTGAATAATGACAATGTTATTAATGGTTCACAAAATGTAAATAGATATACACAAAATGTTACTTCATGTGAAAATAAGAGCAATGAAGTTATGAAAAATGTATGTGCTTTCAATGGTTCAGCTAACATCGTTGAAAATGATAGAATGTTAACTCTAGTTGTTCATCAAAGTTTTACTGCTGTAGATGGTGTAGTATTGAATGATGATGCCTGCCTAGAGAATGAAATACTTGATGCAACTGAATCTAATACAGTTCACTGTAAAGATTCAGTAGATGTTATACATATTATGCATCCTAGTGTGAACTCAGATAGTAACTTATACCCCAATGTTCACATAATCAAAGATAAGACACCTCTAACTAATGGGGATTCTGAGGCTGTGGTGAGACCAAAGATGAAGACTTTAGATAAATCAAGTAACAAGGCTAATGCTGAACTGGTTTTTCCTCTACCGATACGCATGGACAAAGGCCCTCAGAGGTCAAGGTCTATGAGTCGAGGGTGGCAGAAGAGGAAGTTTTCAGGGGAGAATCTATCCCACCAAACTCTGAAGAAAATGTGGACAAACAAGCGTTAGTGCATAATTTATCAAGTATGACATTAACTAATGAAGATATTCAGCTGTTAAATAAGGGTTTAAACTTTATTCCAAGAAGTCATAGTAAGATACAATTACTGACTTAAAGATATTCTGTAGAAATGTCATGTTGAAACTATTATATAAAGCCCCTATAAGTGATACATCTAGAACTGAAGCATTTGTATTTAAGAACTTAAGTGACTATGTACCAACGCATCATCCCCTCATTGAGGCCTATTTAAAGTTAACTGAGGACGAGTTACACATGTACTATGGAAATAGAGTAGTGAAGAACAGATGTAATAGGAGAGACAATTTAACTTATAAAGAAAGACTAAGTCTTAAGAAATTACAAGAAGACCCTACAATAGTTATCAGACCAGCTGACAAAGGAGGCAGCATTGTCATTATGGATATGAAAGATTATATTGAGAAAATGACAAAACTGATGCAAGATGAATTTTATGAGTTGATATCATATGATGGTGTTAATGATACCATAAAATATGTTAAGGATACGTTACAGGATATCTTTAAGAGTAATTTGATAGGAAAGGAATTGTATGATTATCTTACTATTTTAACACCTACTATTCCAGTCATTTATGGGCAACCAAAGATACATAAAGATTATATGAACCCACCCATGAGACCGATAGTCTCAGGTCGGGGTTGGGTTACAAAACATCTATCAGTGTTTGTTGAAAAACATCTGAGAATAGTACTAAATAATAATAGTGTAATACTAAGGGACTCTAAACAATTTCTTATTGAGTTCTATGAGTGTATCCAACAAAGAACAATTAATAAAGATTATTTATTTGTCACTTTTGATATACAATCATTATTTACAGTAATTCCTAATGAATTAGGATTAGATTATATACTACAATATCTGAAAGATCATAGTGACTATACAAATGTTCTTATTGATTTAATTGTTCATTTCCTGGAATTAGTTCTAGAAAACAATATTTTCATGTTCAAAGATAAGATTTATAGACAGAAAGATGGCGTAGCTATGGGCACGTCATGTGCCAACAGCTACACCAATATGTTCCTTGCATATTGGGAAGAACACACATTGTTCACACACAATTTTTTTAAGGAGCATGTGATATTCTATAGACGTTTTGTAGATGACGTCTTTGTTCTCTGGAAAGGGACGTCATATCAACTTGAGTCCATGCATGTAATTATGAATAATTTAATACCATGTCTTAAATTTACCATGCAATTTTCAGAAGATAGAATTGAGTTCTTAGACCTCTATATAGAGAGGTTGCACGATAATTTAATTAATACAGGAGTTTATCAAAAAAACCTGTCACTGTAATTCATTGCTTTTAAGATCTAGTATGCATCCACCCTTTGTCTTTAAGAATATTGTGAAAGGACAAGCTATTAGAGCTTCCAGATTGAATTCTATGGACGAGGGCTTTCATACTGAGATGAATGATTTAAAGTATAGATTATTAAATAGAGGTTATAAAGCTGAAGAGATATATTCTAACATAGATGTAAGTACATAGCTTACGCTCTACTACAGCCATGCCATATTTTGGACCTAGCAGTATTAGCTATATTAAAGATAAGAATAAACGTGAATCATTCACTAAATTTTCTACCTTTTTTTCTTCTGATTATATAGAGATTAAGCAGATTCTGGACAAACATTGGGACATATTGCAAGTAGATTAAGATATTAAGCAGATAGTAGGAGAAACACCTAGGTTCCTCTTTAGGAATAAACATAATTTAAAATGAATGCTATGCTATCCTAAATTTGATAGAAAATCTATGCATATTGGATGCACCAGACCTTGTGGTCATTGCAATTTCTGTTCCTATATAGACTGTAATACAGAATTTCTACACCCAAATCTACAGAAAGTTTTTAACATAAAAGCACTTGCTAACTGTATGACTCCCCATGTGATATATTTAGCTGTTTGCCAATTATGCTCATCCTTCTATGTTGGAAAGACAAATCGCCCATTCAGAGATAGGATGAGGGAGCATATATATCACATGAGAAAAGGCACATTACATAATGCTCTTGCTAAGCATGTAATGTTACATAATGATAAACATAGATTTTTGTTTAGGGTATTAGAAGGTATTACTCCGAATGCTAGAGTAGGTGATATTAAGATATATACAGAGAGTAAGGAGACAGAATGGATAATTTTATTAAGATCAGATAGAGGACTTGGCCTTAATGATAGGGCCTCGATAAAACCGAAATTGAGACAACGCAGAAATATTAAATAAGATATGATCAGCCCCTATAATAAACACATATGATTAATTCTATAAGGAAGTTGTTATTAGAAATTACTATTATTGTATATATCATGTATAAGAATTTCAGATATTATTCAATTTGTATGTATTGAGTTTATATCTTCTCATAGATATATGCATATATATATATATATATATATATATATATATATATATATATATATATATATGTACTCTTATTACTATGTTTACAAATAGTTATTATACATACATACATACATACACCACTAAAAAATATATATATTTATAAATAATATACTTTTTATATATACACAGACATGAGATTTTATATGTATTTCTGACTTTATTTATTTACTATGTATAAACTGAGCATTTAACTTGTATAGATATATATTTTTTGCACATACATATATATATATATATATATATATATATATATATATATATATATATATATATGTGTGTGTGTGTGTATTTTTGGCACATACAGATTTATCCATTTATTTATTTACTATGTATAAATCGAGCATTTAACTTGTATAGATATATACATATTTTTTGCACATACATATATATATATATATATTTTTTTTTTGCACATACAGATATATTTTTACATACATTTTTTAAAATGGTTTTAGTTATTTATTGTACATTATCTTATATTATATTATGTTTTAATTTATTAGGTTAAGTTTTATAATGTTTATCTGTCTCTTTAAATGACTATACAAAGAACAAGCTTGATTGATTAATTGAGAATATTTTGTATATATAACATGTTGAGTTTGGGAGTGTATGTAACATCTGATGAAGCTACATAGCGAAAGCGCTTATCTTGATTATAATCTTTTACAATAAAGTATTTGGTGCTAAACAACTTACGTTTGAACTTGCTCTCGCTCAGTTCTGCAATACCTATTTAATCCTGATAAAAAATAATAATTATGGAGAAAATATCCTCAGTCAGCAGTAGCAAAAAGCATAGGAGTTTAGTTATCATATAAGGAGAAGGAAGAGGTTAGGTTATAGAGCAGGTAAATAGCCAGGAAGGGTTGAGATGATTTTTCAGTATTTGTTTGAAGGTGATAGTGCTGCCTGTGTTTCTTATAAAAGGTGGAAGCGAGTTTCATAGTTTGGCGATGGTGAAGGAGTGGAGGAGTTGACCAGCAGGTAAAGCAGGCTTTTCTACTTTTAGATGTAGATGATTTTCAGATCTTAATTGCCTGCTGGGTTGGTATTTGGAAAGTAGTGTTGAGAGAGCAGGACAGTCTGTGGGTCTGCAGATTATTCTGTGCGCTGTATTTAGTTGGGCGAATTAGAGATGGTGGGGGAGTTCCAGCCACCCTAATTGTTTCAGTGAGTTATGGTAGTGTGATAAGAATTTGGCCTTGGTGGCAAATTTGGCTATTCTGTTGCAACACATATCAAGTTTGGAGTTTGTAGAATTTTGGATATTAGTGAGGACAGGGGTGCCATTAAAGGAGAGAGGGTAATAGAAAGGTGGTTGCAAGGGTTTGTCTAGTACAGTGGCTATGGACGTTTTGGTGCCTGTGCAGCATACTGAGCCTTTAGTGTGCTTTTTTTATGTTATTGTTTATCTGTAGGTCAAAGTTAAGGTTTTCATCTATAATAATGCCTAGTAGTTTAGTGTATAAATAGCAATAAATGTATCTATCCATCTGTCTTTAGAAGCTTGCAGCTGAGGACTACATTTTTTCTCTTGCATTTCCATGGAGATAAGCTGATAATTGGACAATAACTGGTTTCTTCAAGGCTAAAAGTTAATGTTTTCTGAAAACATGCAAGTTGTTTTTCACATCTGGGAGGAGAAGGCCTATCCCTGGCTAAAACATTTTGCCAGAGCCATGCTCTTAAACTGAATATTAAGAAATGCATAATTATACCCTTTAGGAAGTCAACCATCCTGGCTAATTACTGTGTTGATAATACACCCCTAACAGTTGACTCAGTGGGTCAGTACGCACCTAGACAGCAGCCTTACCTTCGACCACCACCTGACCACATTGGTAAAGAAATCAGTTTATGTTGCACAACTTATAAGTAAAGGCATGGCACCTAGGTCCAACGAGGTCATTATCCCACTGTACTCTGCCCTTATCAGACCAATCATAGAGTACAATGCCCCCTTTGGTATGTACCTGACCAGGCATATGCAGCAACTAGAGTGACCTCAGAGGTTCTTTACCAAAAGAATACAAGGTGTGACAAACCTGCCTTATGCAAAACACCTTACAGCTCTTTCCCTCTACTCAGCCTCCTACAGATTGCCAAGGGCTAATCTATACTTGGCTCACAAGGCATCCACAAACCCTACACTTATTCTTAAGTCAAATAGTACCAGAAATGCAAGGTCTAGACACATGCATTTTGTCTGTGACTTAAAAAGAATATGCTGGAGAAACAGATATATTTCCCAGAGACTGCCAATCCTATGAAACAGGCTTCTCATCCATGTGAAGCTGAGTTTGTCTTATTACCCAGTTTAAGTGCAACCTAGACCAGTGGATGGAAAATAGGAAATTTACACCGGGCCTGGCACCGATGTCTCTTATAGACAGAGGTAGCTTATAAATGCCTGGCTCTCAATGTCCTATTTGGATGCAGGACATTATTATTCTTTATGGAAAACTTGGCTAGGTTAGGAAAGCCTGGAGGCCTCCTGGAGTTTTAACCTAGTAACAATCTATGCATCTATAAATTAAAAAAGGACAGACATCAATTAGTATAAGTAGAAGCACAGGCAATGTGTATTAGCATGGATAATTTTAAGTTAATTAAGTACTGTGTTTTCAGCTATTTGGGACAACTGTTCCTATTAGGAAGGTTAAACTTCATTATTTATAGCTGTACCTATTTTTGTGTGTTTGTATTAAGTTAACAGGTTATGGGGTGTTCTGATGTGTGTTTTTTGGGGGTTTCCAATAAAACAAAAAGTCTTGCAAAATGTGACATAGGTTTCAATGTTGATGGCAAGAAAAACTGCACAAAGGATTATCCTGCCAAACATTAGTCAGTGCAAGGATCACAAAAGTTGGAAATAGACATTAAAAAAACTGTCATATACAATAGATGGGAATAATGACTTCTTACTTTCCATATTATCTTGGAATGTGAATGGTCTCAGAGGTATTGATAACAAGGAAAACTATTTAATTATATTAAGAAAAGCAGAGTGCAAATAGCAATGCTATAGGAGGCACATTTGGAAAGAAATGATAATGTGAATTTGATAAAGAAAGGATTTCAAGAAGGATGTTCAACAGAATATCAGGAATAAAGGAAAACATAAGTACTTATATTAATTGACAGAAGAGCTCCAGCAGTGTTAGAGGAGGAAAAAAAAGATAATAATGGCAGATATGTGATAGAAAGGGGCTTATGAGGATTTTGCTGGCATGTTATATTCCACCTAAAAGTGCTATTATGGAGCTCAAAAAATTGAGAGAAATAATCAGCTTTCAGCAGTGAATACTACTTATAGGTGGGGAATGGAATTTGATTTACAATAATGATGATTCATGAGGGGACTAAAAGGGGAAATATAACAAAAGAGAGTAGATTTCTAAATAAATTTATGAAAATATTTTTAATGGAAAATCTGAATTCAGTATTAAGAACTTGGAAAGAATGTACATATTATTCCCCAAGGTAAATAACTTGGCTAGACTAGACAGAGATTATATTTACAATGTAATAATACTATATTTATATTGCAGATGGTGCAGTGGTTTGCATTGTCACCTCACAGCAAGAGGTTCTCCAGTTTGATTCTCGGCTGGGGTGCCTTCTGTGCAGAATCTGCATGTCCTTCCTGTGTTTACGTGGGTTTTATCCAGGTGTTCCGTTTTCCTTCCATGTTACAAAGACATGCATCTGGAGCATTTTTCCCCAGGCCTCCACTGAAAACTGCCTCATTCCAAGTTGGACTTTCCTTGTAAACAAATATTAGATAAATAAATAAAATAAAATAAATATTTCACAGGAAGATGTACATTTAATAGAGAATGTTGACATACATCAAATAACTTTTTCAGATCATGCACTAATAATTACCAAGATAAAAATGCAGGGTGATGAATTTAAGGAATAGGTAGAGGAAATTATTTGGGAGTTATTAGGGAATATAGAAAATCCTCCAGAAGAGTAGGATAAAATGAAAGTGGAGTTTAAAAATAGGCTAGAAATAAAAGAAAAAGAGATACGGTTAAGAAGTAACAAGAATTATTTAGACAGTCTGACAAAGTTTAAAGTACTGCAGAATAAGTGGAATCTCACAGAACAAGAAAATGTGCAATTGCAGAGTGCTAAAGAGGAAAATAAGGGAGTACCTGAATAATAATCATGAGTTCAAAAAGATAACTGTTAAGCAACTCTTTTTTGATAACTCCAGAGCATAAAAAATTAGCACAATGACTTAGACAACATAAAGTAGAAAAGGTCGCTACCAGACTTAGGGAGCCTGTAACAAGAAAAATAACCAAAGATCCTATAGCAGTATTAGAGATATTTCGGAAATTTTATGAAAACTTGCATAAAGCAGAGAAGTGGGGAAATAAAAAAAAGCACAAATGGAAACATTTATGGAAGACTTAAATATACCAATGTTAGAGATAGATGAGACCAAACAATTAAGTTAAGATAGGGGAGAGTAGTTAAAAAGGGTGATGTATAACTAATCTGCAGGAAAGTCTCTGGGAATAGATGGTATTACAGTGGAAGTTTAGAAGCTAGGAGGGAAGAAAGTGAAAAAGATCTGGAAGGTATTGTTTAACAGTATTTCAAAAGCATGGGAAGCACCAGCATCCTGGAAAAAAGCCAAGGTGGCTGTAATATCTAAAGACAGTAACAATCTATTAGATCCAGCTTCATATAGGCCCATTTCAATTTTAAATTACAGTTATAAACTGTTTATTTCTATAATGGCTAAAAGAATGGCAAAAGTATTGCCAAAACTGATAGACATGAATCAATATGGTTTTGTGGAGAGGAGACAAACATCTGACAACATTAACAGAACAATGATGATCCAGAGGAAGACAGAATATAAGAAAATGCTGCTATCGTTTGTGGGTTTTGATGCAGAGAAAGCATTTGAAAGAGTAAACTGGGATTTTATGAGTAAGGAAATTGAAGCATTTGCATTTCTTGATACATTAATAAGGTTAATTAGGAGGATATATGGGGGACTGGAGACAAAAAATCAAAGTGGGAGGGTTCTTTTCTGATAAGTTGTATCTGAAAAGAGGAACCAGGCAAGGATGTCCTATTTCTCCTATGTTACTTGTGTTATATTTAGAACCATTAAGAAAGAAAATAAGGGACTCAGAAATTTAAGGATGCAATTGGTATGGTATTCAAGAAAAGTTGAGCTACACAATTCAGGGTCTTATACATAATAAAAGCAGAAAGTTGCAATTCAAAATGGAAAGGGATGATGATGAAACTGGGGTAATTCAAAAAATAAGGAAAGAATAGGAGTTTGGACTCAGAACCTTAAGGAGAACAACACTCATACATATTATATTCGTAAAGTAGCAGAAAGTACACTAAGAACTAAGCCAACACAGAAATGGAGAAAATAGATTCTGCCAATAGTGATAACTGTGATTAGGGGTACAGAGAATAAGCAAGAGGGGGCTGGAATTTACTGGAAGAAGCTGGCAAAGGAACCAAGGTACTGGGAACAAATAATTAGAGAAGGAAAGGTGATAGAATTATGAGGCCAAAAAGACATTTGGACTGCAGGTTACAGATTGCCTTCCATATCAGGGATTAATATCAGATTATAGACAAAGAGAAAGGGATATGGAAATCCTGAATGAAAGACCTACACTGGTTGAGTTTTTAGTTGAATCTGGAGCAGAAACTGCTGTTAAAAGGGGATAGTTAGTGTGGCATATAAACTATTATACAATAACTATAGAAATCAATGACAGGATATCAGAAAATATTGGGAAGATAGATTAGATAAGCAATTCATAAAGAAACAATGGGAAGGCAAATGTATGGCTCTGAACTATGCAACAAAACCTAGAAGAGTTGAGATTTTTGCCTGTAAGTGTTTGCAGAGCCACTTTTATACCACCAGCAGAATCCAAGAATTTTTTCTCAGGTAAATGGAAAATGTTAGAGGTGTAATGGGAAAGAAAAACGTATCTGGGAGCATATGCTCTCAGAGTGTGGAGTTGGCAGACTTTAAAAATTCACTACAGAGTACTCTGTTAGGAATACTGGGTGAGCAAATAAGTGCAACCAAGGATAGATTATTTATTTTAGCTGGGATACAGGACATGAATTGCCTAGGCATAGCAAGGCCTTGTTAAGTTTAATTCTTGTGGCTATCAAAAAAAAAACAATTACTAGAAAATGGAATTCAAGATCTAAACCATCCTAACTTGAAGCAGCGAATATTGTAACAGAGATAAAAGAACACAAAGTGGGATATTTACAAAAGGGTAGGAGTAAATTACATAGAAAAAATGGAAATTGTGAGAGCAAAAGTGTTTTGGAGGAGGAATGAGGTTTAACAGAAGGTAGGAGGTGAACAATTTGTTTAATGCTAGTTTGATTATACTGTATAGGACAATATATGTGATGTATAATGTTTGTAAATGTGAACTAGTTAATATGGATCAATTACTATTATATGAATGCACGTTTACCTATGTCACAAGTGATATTTCAATAAAGGTATTTAAAAAATTTACACATGTTGATCAAAAGTTAGGTCACTGTCAACATGAGTTCCCAAATCCTGAACAACTGGGTCATCTCCTAGGGGCATATTGTTAATGTGGTAGTTTCATGAGATAGAGTGATTTCCCAAAGGATACAATAATACATTCTTTGGCATATAGTTTCAGTCAATGATTTTGGCATCAGTTATTTATTTGGGACAAATCTTCCTGCAGGTTGGGAAAGTAACTTGGAGATTTAATGACTGCTCCTAGCTTGTCAACTGCAAACTTAGTCAACCAGTGCCCTTATGTATTGACTTTTACTTCAGAAAACTAGGTGCCAAACAGCAGATGTCCCAGCACGAAATTTAATATAGTTGTCTACTGCATTTATATAATATGTTCACTTGCTTTATGTATTATAATACAGAGAATCCATGATTATAGTGTATTGTAAGTGATTATCAACTATTTTATAATAAATATGTGAATTAATCTATAGCTGACTGGTCTCTTTGTGGAGGTAACTTCCCCTATTTTGATTTCCTGTGTCCTATCTGTGAGTTGGTAATCCAGTGGATGACACAGGGGTTTATTCCCAGTTTATTTAGCCTTTTTTACAATGCCTGAGTGGGGAATTGTGTCAAAGGCTTTGGCTAGGTTGAAGTATGCTGTGTGTATCATTTTGCCTTAATCCATTGCTTTGGTGACCTCAAAAAAATCCATCACTTTCAGTAAGCCCTTGACAGATCCAGACTGAGACAAATCCAATGTTTAGGGGTTTCCTATATCCTGATTGATTAGTTTGATGACAAGTTATGAGGCTAGTTATACTTATGGAGCTGTAATTGCCTTGGTTTGTAGAAGGTCTTCTCTTATGCAGGGGAATGACTCTAGCTGTTCTCCATTCACTTAGTACATGATCTGTATGGAGGCTGAGATTGAACAGTGTTGTTATGGGTGTGGCTAAATTGTGCTTCATGTTATTTAAGATGCATCCAGGGATATTGTCAAGACCCATTGATGCTGTAGTTTTAGCTTTTAATAGTACTTTTAGAACTTGGTCTTGTGTAATAGCTGGAGGCAAGCTAGTTTCGGGTACATCATGAGGGACAGATAGAGGGGGAGAGACGGACAAAGTTGTAGCTAAATTTATTGACCAGTAGGTTTGCTATCTCTTAAGTCTCACTCTAGGTGACATTGTTCATAACCAGCTCAGCACACTGTTGCATTGTGCTTTTGAGATTGCAAATCTAAAAATGCCTTGTGATTGTCTTTGGCTTGGGTAGCCCATTTTTAATTGATATTTAAAGTAAATAATACTGAATTATATCAATTCATCAAAATGACATTTTAAGCATCCTGTAAGCCTCCTAGTTGAGGTTTTTAGTAAGTGTTCCACATTTTGTCCATTTGTTCCACATTATAAAAGGTAGTGTTCCACATTTTGAAGATGGAAGTTTGACAGCTCTGAGTTTCTCTCCTGGACAAAACTGTAGTCAGACATACAGTTTGTGTACACATTAGGAGGACATATTTTTCAGAGCATGGCTTACTGAGGCTGTATACTAACAACTGCTAAACTAACCGGGACACATGAGATACCACTGAATGCTATTGCTTCATTAGTGAAAGATTTAGGCGTCGACTGTTGAGCAGCCTAAAAATGTTAGTAATGATTTGCTTGCCTTTTTTCATACTTTGAAAGAGTGTTTTACATTTAAAGTATTTTGAGTGCTTTTACTTGGAATGTAACAATAATAAGCAACATTGAGTGATGATATTTAAGCTGGCTAACAACTCAGTAACTCTAAGGCAGTAAAGAAAGTGTTGAATCATTTGTTTTTTTATACAATAAAAAAGTCACACAAAAAAGCCTGCATAATGCAATCTCTGATACTGAGCAAATCATCAAAATAAAAATGAAAGATAACTGCCAGTAACATGGTCTGTGTTTTTTAGCACCTGTATGCATTTGGTGCATTTGCATGACTAATCATTCATTACCACAGAGCTCAGCAATACTTGGCGTCCTCTCCTGTGTTTCAGAAGAGATTTTCTTGCTTCTAGTGCTATCCAAACAGAGCTAAGTACTTTTTTCAAAAAACTGCACTTATTTTGGATTTAGTAGTGAACTGCTGTTGATTAATTTAATTATTTACTGCTTCTTCTGTATTTAAAACATGTTGGCAATGTTGTAGACTTGCAGTGCCTTATTTCACCTTGCTGTTGGTTTACCTTGCCTTAAATCACTTTATTAACAGTAACTAGCTGTTTAAATTACGGGGATAACATTGCATTTTTGTGTGCTTTTTTACATCAGCAGGACTGAGTTGGAAACAAACAAGAAGGGCTCTGAATGTAGTCAGTTATTGACCAGAGGGCTTATTAGTCATTATTCTGTGTTTCTAATGCCTGTATAAACTTGGGATGCCTGCAGTGTCCTGTATAGTAGTAGACACCTAGAAGGTAAAATGTTCTTAAATATTCTAAATGTCACTTAAATTTAGTATTATATTGCCTACCTAGTCCCTAGTCCCAAAAGCACCCTTAATTGCCCAGTTTTAACCCCTCATGCACCAACACCCTTGTTGCTCACCTAATAAAGGATCTGACAGCATGGATATGCATCTTCCTAATTTCTCTGGAGCCAGTTTGGTGGACACTGGTATCTTGAGGAAATGTAGCAATTGTCTTATGTTCACTGACAACTACATAATCCTTAACGAAACAAATTAATGTATGCGAGGGATATATATATATATATATATATATATATATATATATATATATATATATATATATATATATATATATATACACACACACACACACACTGTTCCTGGAGGCAAAGCTCTCATGTACAAGCACAGAGAATAAAAATCAGGTTGTAAGAAACACACACGTTACACCCACCATATATAGTATGCCCTTACACATAGGCCACCTTATGCTGAGGCACTTAAATGTAATCTTCTCAAACACCACTCCACCTGCAAAAATTATCCTCAGCAAACTAAAAAGCACTCAACAAAACAACACTTAACACTACATATATAGCAACACTCAGTGGAACCTCAAATAAAAAGTCCATAAGGCAAGCCATAACACTACCCAAGACTCTAGTAATAGGAGACTGCATTATGCAACATACTGATGTTCCACTCACCAGGCTGAACAAAGAGAAAAATTGGTCAGTTGCTTATAAGGAGCTAGGATCTGCTATGTCACACACACACACTCAAGTCATTGCACCACAAGTACTAGTATAACTCAAGTCGTAGTCCATACATGTGTAAATGACTTGAGATGTACCACCATAGCCTATATAAAGAGAAACATTAGGGAGCTCTCAGACAATGCATCACAGACTGGTACGTGCCTAGCACTGAGCAGCATCCTACCTTCACCAAGAGTGATGCTACAATATGAACAAAAGATGACTGACTTTAATAACTGGCTTAATTGCTGGTGTCATTCTAAGGGGATATATTTGTCAGCATGGGAGGATATGGTTTAACAAATCACGGTTGCTTCACCAAGGATGGTCTGCACCCATCCCATCTATTCTTTTAAATATTGGCTAAAAAATTATTCTCTCTCATACAGCCTTTTTTAGGCACTGCCAAATTGGCAAATCGTCTATCATAGCAAAATCAATCCATGGAAATCTAAGGGTGTTACTGCTCAGTGCCAGGAGTTTAAACAAGGGACTCCACTCTCTCCAAGCTCTCCTCACCTGGAGAATGCAAACATCTTTGCAGTTATTGAGAAATGGTTTAAAGCTGCAAAATGTACCCTGGCAGTGCAAGGCTTCAGTGCCTTACACACATTTAAACCAGCAACTGCACAGATTCATAAGCTCATAGGTTGGTACTAAGCTATAAGCCCTAGGGCCTATATAAGCCTAGCCATAGCAATTCCCTGGCTATTTCTTCCCACACTATTTACTTCCCTGGACCCCTGTCTAGCAGGGTGCTGACATGATCCCTGGGGTAAATTTCCTTTCTCCCATCCAATCGTCAAGGTTCCTTTTGATGAGGGCCAAAGAGGCACTCTATTCCAGAGTCTGGGGAGTCTCTGGGTCAGGAACCTATCCCTCCAGCATGTTTTGTTTATTGTGATGACAAGGTTTAGATCCCTGGAGCATGTGGCTCTGAGGGATTGGGATTTCTTTAAGTGTAGCATGTCCAACAGCTCTGGGTTTGACATGGCCTTGTATGTTAAGCAGAGATCACCTCTGAGTAGACGATATGCGACAGAGAATAGCTGGAGTTTTTTGAGGCGGTCAGCGTAGGGCATCTGCTTTAGGCCTGTGATTCTTTTAGTGAGGTATTTTTGCGGCCTTTCCAGTTGTTGCAAATGTCTTGAGAGGTACATACCAAACGGGGCATTGTATTCTATAATGGGTCTAATGAGGGATGAGTACAGTGGGACAATGACCTCCTTTTTTCTGGATGAAAAGCCCTTAGTGATGAGGTGTGCCACAAAGAAGGATTTCCTGACTGTTGTGGTGATGTAGTTATCGAAGGTGAGACCACTGTCCACCTGTGTCCCTAAGTCTCTTATCACACTTTCAGTGTTTAGTGTACTGCCACCTATATGGTAATTCACAGGTACATGTTTTTTCCCAAAGGGGATAACTATACATTTCTTGGCATTGAGCTTGAGCCCATGGCTATGGCACCAAGCATCTGTTTCTGTAAGGCCCTTTTGTAGAGTATCCACATAATTTGGGGATTCAATAATGGCTCCCAGTTTGCAGTCATCTGCAAACTTTGTTAGCCAGAGCCCCTTAGTGTTGGCCTGTACTTCTGAGAAGTAGATGCCAAACAAGAGCGGTCCCAGGACTGAACCCTGAGGTACTCCACTTGTCACTTGTCTGGAGCTGGATTTGTAGTCAGCTACTTCTACAGTGTGGGTTCTGTCAGTAAGCCAGTTAGCAACCCATTGGGTGATGTAGGGATTAATGCCCAGCTTAGTAAGTTTATCTATGATTCCAGAGTGGGGGATGGTGTAAAAGGCCTTGGCAAGGTCTAGATAGGCTGTGTGGACCACCTTACCCTTGTCCATGGCTCTGGAGACTGATTCAAAGAAGTCAATCAGGTTCAGGAGACAATATCGGCCCTTCATGAACCCAAATTGGGTGGGGTCCAGCGTTTGAAGGTTGCCAATGTCTTTCTTTATAAGTTCCATGATAATACGCTCCATGGTCTTGCAGATAAGGCTCGTCAGACTGATGGGATGGTAGATTCCGGGATCCAAGGTGTATCCCCCCTTGTGGAGTGGGATAACTGTAGCTCTGCGCTACTCAGTGGGCACGAAACCTGAGGTGAGGCTATGATTAAACATGACACTTAGGTGAGGTGCCAGTTCATATTGTAGTTCATGTAGTACACAGCCCAGGATGTCATCTGGTCCCATGGGTGCTGTATTCTTAGCTTTGGAGAGTGCATTTTTTACCTGTGTGGCCGTTATTACCGGAATTTGGCAATCTTCCGGTATTGAGATGGGCCATTTAGGGGGTGAGAGAGGGGTGATGTTGGCACTGAATTGATCTGTCAGGATATTGGCAATATCCTTGGGATCAGTATATTTAATGCCATTCTGTTGTAGCTCAGAGCAGATCTGAGCATTGCCATTTAGATTCTTGACATAGTTATAGAATGCCTTGTGGTTGTCTTTGGAATCTTTGGCAATTCTATTTTCATAACTAACTTTGGAGGATTTTATGAGGGATCTCAGTTTCTTACTGAGGCTGGTAAGGGAGTTTTTTGCATCCTGGGATTTTCCTCTTTTCTGCAACAGTTTCTTCCTTTTGTTGTAAAGTTTGTTTATGGCAGGGGACCACCAGATTGGCATCCTTTTTTTGGATGAGAGTATCTTGGTTCTGTTTGGGATGGCATGATTCATGCATGAGTGGATGTGCTCGTACAGTGCCTTAGTGTAGGATTCAGCAGTTGAACTTTCAGTTCCCGTCTGCATGGGTGTCATGATGTTTGTCACTTCTGACTTGAGTAGCATGAAGTTGGCTTTGGAGAAGTTTTTTTATGGAGGTTTCCTTACTGGGGGTGGGTGGGGGTGGGATGTGGATGTTAAGGGTGATTAGCTTATGGTCAGACCTAACAACGGGGTGACCATAGGTGTGGAGCATCGATTTCCCATGTTGGTAATGACCAGGTCTAGGATACTGGAGCCCCTGGTGGGTCTCTGGATTAGTTGATCCAGGGAGTTGGAATTTATGAATTCCAAGAACTGTTGGGCAAAGGTGTTGGTACACGAGTAGTTTTCCCAGTTAATGGCAGGGTAGTTAAAAATCACCCAGTATTAGGGTGTTTGGTTCTGTCTTAATATTTTCCAGTATGTTTAGAAAGGTGTAGTGAGAATCTTGGGGTATGGTGGGGGATCTGTAGCAAGCTACAATTTGGATTGCAGTCTTACCTAGTGTTAGTTGCACCTGGAGAATTTCAGATGCATTGTGTTGGGCAACTAGCCTGGTGGTGTGAATATCCTTGGTGAATATTGACACTCCTCCACCTTTATGGGGACTAAAGGGGGAGGTGGATGATGTGCCAGAGTTTCTCCACGTACAGATTACTAAAGACAATGTCCCATACCATATCCTAGCTAGCCGTAGGTCACCCTCTTTGTCCTAGGAAACTCATACATAGATCTACTGGAATACCTCTCAACCATACCAAATTCCTCAGAATTTGTCAGTTTTGAGGGCAAAATAATAGGGTGCCACAAATTCCCGAGTGACCCCTAAATTTCTTGATTTCTTTTTTTTATTTTATTTACAATTTTAAAGTAAGGCTGACATCATCACGTCATTGCCAGCATATCCCACAACATCATCAATGTGCAGGGGCATGTGTGATGTCATTAACTTCGTGAGGCAGTGCCCAACTGCCTGGCAGACTCTTGGAAACTCGGGAGATTTAGAAGCAAGCTTCACTAAATCATTTCTTTCTTGATCAGCAAGAAGAAGAAGGCCTGCTGATGAAAATAATTCATAAAACCTGTACTAGCATTGTGTTTGTATTTATAAACCCGGTAAATGTGTAAAAATACTCTTATTGTATAGACGTAAATCAAAATACATGACAAATGAACTAATGTTGACTCGTTCAGCAGTAAAACCATACTTACCAAGTATTCCTTTTTAGATTTTTAATGTTTACTATTTTCAGCTTCATGAATGCAGGCTTATAGCAGTAGGAAAACTGGCCAAATATAAAACACCCTTCATTGTGTTTTAAGTTACATACGCCGGCCATAAAAAATAGATTTTGGAAGCGTGCTTACCATTCGGCTTCTTAAAAGAACAGCGTTGTACATATTAAGTGTATCCCAAAATAAATGCACATTAGGTAAAAACACTACAATTGCATCATGGGAGCAGAATAATATCAAGTTTTCTGAATGTAATGGATGACAATCCACGCCGTTGAGAGCATTTCTCTTTGACTTCATTTAGGGTGAGATTTCTTGCTTGTACTTGAAGTTCTGGCAATGTGAGTATAGAAATGTAGTCACCATTGCTGTTTTCTTCTTTTGTGTATATTGGGTCTGTTTTTTTTTTTTCAAATGGGTGTGGGAGTCTGTGTATGGGAGGTAGAGACTATAAGATGTTGTGCCCTTTGTCTTAGATATTAATCCAGCATAAATCTGTGTGTAGGTTTAAAATGTAAAATGGAAAGGAGCATTTTTTAATAAACTGATAACTGCAATATCGTACTTAAAAGAAGAAAGTAAAGTGCTTAGAAGTACTTTACTGTTGGACATTGGTAATATTTTTTTGTAGAAAAGCTTCTGCATTATAATTAGCAAATAATGATGTGGATTAACGCAAGCTTTTTTCCCCATTCACAAGCACATTTTTTTCATGGCAGCATGGAGCATTTGATTAAGTGATGTACTCAGTTACATATTATGCACATGAAAGCTGAAGGGCTCACAACAGAGCTCCAGGCCCAGGCATACGATCCTCGAGTTGTGCTGTAAGAAACTGGAACTGTGCTGATGGATAAGCCAAAATAAGAGTTTACATATTTGAATACATACATTTATCTGCCCATCTGATATTGGCCTGGGTCTCATAAAGCCCTGAGCATCTAAACTTTCTAATGTCTGCAGCACAGATCTATACACAAGAAGACAAGATTCGATGTAAGATATAGTCTCTGTTTTGTGGTTATATCCTAGGGTCTGTAGAAGGATGTACAAAATCTCTAGTCCACCTCCCCACCCCCTGGAGATGCAGCAAGGATGATACATGTGAAAAAAAAGCTATGCAAAACCTGGTATTTCTTCCCTTTAAAGATGCAGCAAAGCTTAAATAACTGAAGAACTATACAAGATGTGTATTTGGTTTACTTTACAACTGCAACAAAATGTAGACTGTAAAGCAATTGCCTAGAAAATGTAAAATTTTATGTATGAAGGACAGACCTCTGAACTGTACCTATTTTGGAGGAATATACCTATTTTCAACTCTGATTTACCCCTTCACACAATTTCTTGAATGCCCCTAACATATGACTTTTTTTGAAGCTGTCTAGTACACAGAAAACTACATTGCCTGATAGGGTTGCCAGATTTCTTTGTGGCTCACCCATAACTCCATCCATCCCCCCCTCCCACACATGTCCCACCCCCTTTGTGACATCACGGTGACATCAGATGATGGGAACACCCACTTTCTGTTCTGGATGCCTGCTTTCAGCTGATTTACTATGCTTTCAACAATATAACAAACACTGACAGTCTGTTTAGAGACTTGAATAAATGATTTGTGGATAGTCCAGAAAAACGGATAGGTGGCAACAGGGATGATTGTATTTCTTCACCATTAAATAAGTAAGCAGCTGTTTTATTTACTTCTGCAATGATTACAGATTTTAAAATAAAATGCACAAACACCGATAGCCATTTTCTAAACAAAACAGTCCCACAATGAAAATAGACTTAGCACAAGCACTAAACTTCTCTGCCATTGAAGCTCACATTCATTAAAACTGTATTATAACGCTGATTCAAATAAATGGAGAATCCCCACAGATGTTAAAGACTGTCCAGTGGTATACTTCGAAAAATACAAATAACAACTAACATGTTAAAGATGCAAGATACTACCTAAACCATTATCAACACATTTTTTTCAGATTTAAAAAATAAAATAAAAATAAAAAAAATAAAGCATTAAAGCAAAAAGCATAGTTTTCTCATATCATCTATAAAAAAAAAAAAAATATTTTTTCAGAGAAATGGTGTCGGGGGGGTAAAATATCTTTGCCTTCAAACAGAATACTCTCACCTATCTAAATACAACAACTAAAGTTTCTTTGTCACAGACCAGACACACCCACCTCTATCACAGGAATGGTGCTTCACTACTTAACCATCTGGCATGTTATCTCTCAAAAACATCGCAAAGAAACTGCTGGAATGTTATAGCATAGCAAACAAGTATAAACACTTATCCTCCGACAGCTGATAAGAAATGTTTGACTTACCCAAATGGCATAATTTAATAAACAATAAAAAAAAAAAAATATTATATTGTGCAGTTCTGTTGAGCAAGAAAACAATGCTGGAAACAAAGAAAAAAAAAATATACTACATGTCAAGCACATCTTAAACATAAATGCACAGTTTTACACATGGCTTAGCTGCTGAACTGCTTTTGTGCTGCCATCAAATGTTGCCTTACATTCTCTTCTCTCTTCTTTCTCTCCTCATTTTTATATCAATTTTTTACATTTTAAGCAGAGCAAATGCACACATTTAAAGCACATATGCATATCACAGTCATGTAAGAAGGCTGTTATGTCATAAGGAGTCATCTGTGACAAACTGAAAAGTATATAATCCGATACAGCAGGGTAAATCACATGCTGGAGCAGGCTGCAACCAAGCTTACCAAGAACTGAAAAGAAAACACAGAGGTGTTTGACGAAAAAAAAAAAAAAAAGCAGAGGCCACCCATCATACAGTGTGGCTGTTGTTTTTAAAAAAAGAAATAATGATAAAATGTATGTACTGTGTATTAGCTGCTGTGCCTGTACACACACACACACACACACACACACACACACACACACCTTCACCGCTCGAGGAAGAGATGAAAGCGTCATGTAAGCAATTTTTCTTCTTTCTGCATCATCAGTGTCGATGACACAAGGCGCAAAAAGGGTGTTTAGAAAAGAAACAAAAAAATTTTTTTAATTAAATGAAAAAGATTTTATTTTTGTAGACAAGAAAAGAGACAAGTCCCTTATTTGTGGACAGTCGAGTCAGGTAATGGCTCTAATTATAGCCACAAGGATTAAAGGCAAGGGAGGAGAGAGTGTGAGTAAAGATGGCATGGGAGAAATGAAAACGGATGGTCATGAAAAGGTTTTTAAATAAAATTTGTAACCGGACAATTAGTCTGAAAACCGGACAGTCCGGTCAAAAACCGGACACCTGGCAACCCTATTGCCTGACCAACATACTAATGGTTCCGATAATTAAAAGACACACTTCCTACATGTGTTCATGAGCAATATCACATGTTCTTACCAGCAGGAAGAGTTATGTGATGTTTGTTATTCAGATTTTATTCTAATCAGATTTACAGATTTTTGGCTGGTTGTGCTGCTTTTCAAGGGCCTTTGCTCCTATTTTCAATTTCCGCAGGTTGAGAGGTAAGAAATCTGCAAGTTCAGAGGGATGGTAGTCATGAATGAATCTGCCCCCTGAATGGTTCTTGTCTGGTTGTGGTAGTAGGGTAGAGGTTCAGTATTGCAGGCTGTTAGGTGAATGTAAATTACTGAAGCAATGTGAAACTGCGGTTATAACACATTCAAGGTATTACATGTACAGTACGCTCCCTCTTATCCGGCCTCTCTTAAACTAGCCTCCTGTTTAACCAGCCATCAAATTTCTGCTGTAGCCCTAGCAAAAGATAACAGAGAAGAACAACACTTATGCATCCTATGGGGTAAATAATGACAGACATTTGAGTTTTAGACTTCATATTCATTAGAAAAATGCATACTAACAAAAATCCTGTTATTCTATCTGATTTATAACCTATAAATGCAATTTTATATGCTTTTTCTGATTAACTAGCCATTCGTTTATCCAGCCTAAAGTCCGGTCTCAGTGAGACTGGATAACAAGGAGTCTGCTGTATTGATAGAATTGTGTATGTAAATGCAGATGGTATACTTTCATAGGTTCATAGGTGTGTATTAGGCTAATGGCCCTGGAGCCTTTACAAGCCTAGCCCATAGGATTACCCTAACATCGTGCCACCAAACCTTAGTTCCTAGTGCCTCTGTCGAGTAGAGCCATTGGAGTGATCCCTGGGGTGAATTTTCTATTTCCCATCCACTCATTAAGATCTCTTTGGGCCAGTGAGGTGCTCTGCTTGACATGTATGGGAAGTCTATTCCATAGCATGGGCAGTCTCTGGGTTATGAACCTGTCTCTTCAGCATGTTCTGTTGATTATGGTAATAAGGTTGAGGTCACTGGAGCGTGTGGTGCGGCGGAATTGGGATTTCTTTAGATGTAGCATTTCTAACAGAGCTGGGTCAGACATGGCTTTGCAAGTCAAACAAAGATCTCCTCTAAGTAGGCGATATGAGACAGAGAATAGTTGGAGTTTTTTTAGTCTGTCCATATAAGACAAGTGTTTAAGGCCTAGGATCCTCTTTGTGAGGCACTTTTGCGGCCTCTCCAGCAGGTGTCTAGTGAGGTGCATGCCAAATGGGGCATTGTACTCGATGATTGGCCTAATGAGGGAAAAGTATAGGGCGACAATGACCTCTTTCTTCCTGGATACAAAACCCTTACTAATAAGATGTGCCACATAGAAGGACTTTCTGACCACAGTGGCAACACGGTGGTCAAAAGAGAGGTTGCTGTCAACTTGTGTTCCTAGATCTCTTATAACACCTTCTGTGTTCAGTGGACTGCCATCTATGTGGTAATTCAAGGGAACTGGGTTTTTCCCAAGGGGGATGACGACACATTTTTTGGCATTGAGCTTAAGGCCATGGTTCTGACACCTGTTGTTGGTCTCATTGAGGGCTTTCTGTAGGATGTCAACATCACTTGGGGAGTTAATAATAGCTCCCAACTTGCAATCGTCTGTGAACTTTGTCAGCCAGAGTCCCTTTGTGTTGGCCTGGACTTCAGAGAAGTAGATACCAAATAGGAGAGGACCCAGGACCGAACCTTGTGAGACTCTACTCATGACTGGTCGGCAGTCTGACTTGGAGTCAGCTACTTTCACACTGTGGGTTCTATGTGTGAGCCAGTTTGCAACCCATCTAGTGATATAGGGGTTGATGCCTAGCTTAGTGAGTTTTTCTATGATTCCTGAATGGGGAATGGTATCAAAGGCCTTGGCCAGATCAAGGTAGGCTGTATGAACCACCTTGCCTTCATCCACAGCTCTGGTGACTAACTCAAAGAAGTCGACCAAATTGAGCAGGCATGATCTACCCTTCACAAAACCAAACTGTGTAGGATCCAGAGTTTGAAGATTCCCTATATCCTTGTTTATTAGGTCCATGATGATGCGTTCCATAGCTTTGCATATCAGGCTCATCAGGCTAATTGGGTGATAATTCCCGGGGTCTGTAGTTGCTCCTCCTTTGTGGAGAGGGATGACTGTAGCAGTGCGCCATTCGGTAGGGACAAAGCCCGAAGTGAGGCTGTAATTAAACAGGGCACACAGGTGAGGTAGCAGTTCACTCTGTAGTTCATGTAGAACACAGACAGGGATATTGTCAGGTCCCATAGAAGCTGCATTCTTGGTCTTGGACAGTGTTGTTTTAACCTGTGCAGCATTAATACTGGGTGCCTGGCAATCTACTGATATTGTGATTGGTCCTTTGGGGGGAGAGAGAGGTAAAGTTAGCACTGAATCTGTTGGCCAGTATATTGGCAATATCTGTTGGTTTGGTATAGGAGGTACCACTGTGCAGTAGCTCACAGCAAATCTGGGTATTACCATGGAGATTCTTTACATAACTATAGAAGGTCTTGGGGTCATCTTTACTATCTGCTGCAATTCTGTTTTCATAGCTAGCTTTAGAGGATTTGATGAGGGATCTCAATCTTTTGTTGAGGCTGATAAGGGAGTTTTTCCAGTCTTGGGACTTCGCCTTATTCGGCATCAGTTTCCTCCTTCTGTTGTAGAGTTTGTTTATGGCAAGGGACCATCAGATTGGCTTACTTTTTTTTTTGAGGAGAGTGTCTTGGTTCTATTGGGTATGGCGAGATCCATGCATTTGTGTACGTGTTCATACAGTACATTGGGGTATGATTAGGCAGTCATGCAACTATTCTCCGTTTGCATGGGTGCCATGAAGTTAGCCACCTCTGTTTTTAGGAGCTCAAAGTTAGCTTTGGAGAAGTTTTTCATGGTGGTTATCTTTGTGGGGGGGTGGGAGAGATGTGGATTCCCAGGTGATTAGTTTGTGGTCGGATTAATCAGGAAGGAGTTGACTACTGGTGTAGAGCAAAGGTCACCCATGTTAGTAATGACCAGGTCAAGGATGTTGCTATATCTAGTGGGGGTAAGAACGAGCTAGTCCAGAGCATTGGAATTAATGAATTCCAGAAAGCATTGGGCAAGTGTACTGGTACATGAGTAGTTGTCCCAGTTAATGTAGGGGTAGTTGAAGTTGCTCAGTATGAGAGTGCTAGCTTGGACCCTAATATTTAGCAGGGTGCTTAGGCACGTGGAGTGTGAGTCTTGGAACATGGTTGGGGACCTATTGCAGGCTATGACCTGAATTGCTGTCTTACCCAATGTTAGCTGCACCTGAAGTATCTCAGATGCGTTATGTTGGGCTACCAGTCTGGAGGTGTGCGCATCCTTTATGAATATAGAAACACGACTGCCTTTGGAGCTTCGGTCCAAGTTCTGGGGCCGAAAGGTGTGGAATGAGTTATAGCCTGGTAGTGCAGGGGTGCTTTCTGCTGCCTTGAACCAGGTCTCTGTTACAGCACAAATTTTGATGTTCTCCATTTTAAGGAGTACTTCGATTGAGTGCATTTTGAGATTTAGACTTCTAGCATTGAGCAGCATGACTCTCAGATTGCATTTGTTTGTTGCTGTTACGGTGGTAATTTGGTCTTTGGAACACTGCCTAAAAAGGCACTATAGGGTTGGCTAGTGCCTTGGCCAGTATCCAGAAGCCCAGGGGTGACAGATGCAGGCCATCTCTGGCAAAGCATCGAGGTCTGTCAATCATGTCATCCCAGGGAGACAGATAATGGATCCCCTTAGAATTACACCAGAAACTTAGCCAATTGTTGAAATCAATAATTTTCTGCTTGTACTGTGGTATCATTCTGGGTGATGGTAGGATGCTGCTCAGGGCTAGGGTCATACCCACCTGGGCTACATAATCCAAGAAGTCCTCCATGTCTCTTTTCATGTAGTCCAGGGAGGTACATCTCAGGTCATTCACACCCAGATGTACAATGACAGAGTCATATTTGTACCTGTTGTTGAGGGACCTGATTGTGTGTGTTATTTGGCAGATCCTAGCATTTAACAGGCAGCTGACTGTTACTTTCTCCTTATTAAGCCTAGCGAGTGGGACATCAGTGTGCCTCACTATCAAGTCACCTATGACTAGTGTGTTGGGCAGGCTGTTTTGCCTTAGGGGTTTGGTTGAGTGGCACACTGTTTATGAGAGTTGTGTGTCTCATGATTAATGTTGTGTTGTGGTGGTCGGGTGCTTTTCTGCCTTGGAGGTCTTTGCTGTCTGGGTAGATTTTTATTGAGAGCCTCCATGAAGGTGGGTGTGTGGCTCTGTTTTTATGTGAAGGCAGTGCTGGTGTGTCTTCTGGAGGGCTATGTGTTCCATGTGGTGTGGTGCAAGTGTTGACCTTCTCCTCTTGACCAGCTATTCCGGTCTTGGCTGGAGAGTGTGTGGCTTCAAATTTGGATATACAAGTGCATCTCTCACAAGTCTGAGTGTTGGGAGGTAAGAGGAGAGTGTTGGCAGTGTACATGAGGCAGTTGCTACATTGCCTCAGGATGCCCAAGTTCACCAGGTTAATAGGAGAAAGCACAGGGAACTGACCTTTAGACATGCCTGGAGGGGTGGGCATTAATAAATACTGAGGGTGTTTCCTTGTAGAACATTTAGTGCTGGTAGCACTTTTGTGTGCTACAATAATTACTACAAGAAGTCTGGTAAAGGGCTAAACTAATAAGCTAGTAAAAAGAGCAGACTTTGGCATCGTTCAGAAGCTTACAAACAGTCCTGGATAAAGCAAATCTGTATCCGGAGTAGATTAGTTACAAGAAAGATGGGAAACAAGCTCAGATGTGGACTTTTAAACCAGATAGTTGAAAGAGATGGAAAAAACTGCCTAAACGGCCAACAAGCTACAATTTCTGGGCCAGAAACCACTCCTCTTGTGGTAGATAGGCTACCTAATGCTTACCACTCCCACTGATAAACTAGAAGGCTTCCCTCCAACACAAAAAGGCTTGGGTTGCTCAGAAGCTTACAAACAGTCCTGGATACAGCAAATCTCTACCTGGACTAGACTAGTTACAGGAAAGGTGGGAAACAAGTGCAAACTCGGGCTTTTAAACCAGAAAGTTGAAAAAGATAGAAAAACTGCCTAAACGGCCAATAAACTACAATTTCTGGGCCAGAACCACTCTTCATGTGGTAGACAGGCTACCTAGTGCTTACCACTCCCACTGATAAGCTAGAAGGCTTCCCTCCAACACAGAAAGGCTTGGGGGACTCAGAAGTTTACCAACAGTTTTGGATACAGCAAATATCTATCTGGAATACACTAGTTACAGGATAGACAGGGAACAAGCTTAGATTTTTCTTTTTTTTTTTTTTTTTTTTAGAAAGCAGCTAAAACAGCACTAAAAACAATTCAAGTGCAGTGCAAGCTAGCACACTTGAGCGTGTAGCACTATTAAGGCAAATACAGTTTAAATAAATGCAATTTATTCGAAATGTATTCTGAACTAAATTTAATTGTTGCTTCATTCAACTCTGAATAGTTAAAAAGTGCCAAAAAGTAAACTTATCAGCTGAGAAGCACACTCAGTCAGAACAGAAGGGGATTTTTTTTTTGTTAGTTAAGTGCAAAGGTAGGAAGGAGGAGCAGAAGATAATTCAAGGTTAAGAACCTAAGTGGGTTGGCCTTCTCAAATGTTCTCTCGTTATTAGGTAGAATGAACACTAGACTGGGAGGAGTGTCCCAGACTCCCAGATCAAATTTACAGTAGGGGTGGGCAACTGCAAAGCCATCAACTATAACAAGCACCACAAGAATAGTGTGGGTGAGGGAGAAAACCAGTTTTAGAAGAGATCAGAACTAAATAATGCCAGCAAATATATAAAATAATTCAGTCAGCAAATATATAAAATAATTCAGTCAGGCAAATGTTAATACAATGCAGAACTCTGAAAAGTTAGAGTGCCAAGAATTATACTTATCAGCGATATATTTCCAGATTGTTTGAGAGCACTCTTCAGTCAGAACACAAGGAGTTTCTAACAGTGTATGCAGGAATTTACAAACAGGGGCTATTTTAAATCAGCAAGACTTGAAGCAATCAAATAACAAAAAAGCTGTTAGACCAGTTTTAGAAATTTTAATACCATCAAAGGAATAGGAGGGAACCAGTTTCAGAAGAGATCAGAAACAAAAAAACAATGCCAGAAAACATATAAAATAATTCAGTCAGCAAATATATAAAATAATTCAGTCAGGCAAATATTGACAATGCAGAACTCTAAAAATTTAATGTGCCAAGAATTATACTTATCAGCGATATATTTCCAGATTGTTTGAGAGCACTCTTCAGTCAGAACACAAGGAGTTTCTAACAGTCTATTCAGGAATTTACAAAAAGGGGCTATTTTAAACCAACAAGCCTTGAAGCAATCAGATAACAAAAAAGTGTTAGACCAGTTTTATAAACTTTACCACCACCATAGGAATGGGGGGAACCAGTTTCAGAAGAGATCAGAAACAAAAATCAATGCCAGCAAATATATAAATAATTCGGTCAGGTAAATATTAAGACAGTGCAGAACTCTGAAAAGTTAAAGTGCCAAGAATTATACCTATCAGCGATATTTTTCCAGATTGTTTGAGAGCACTCTTCAGTCAGAACACAAGGAGTTTCTAACAGTGTATGCAGGAATTTACAAACAGGGGCTATTTTAAATCAGCAAGCCTTGAAGCAATCAGATAACAAAAGGGTACTTTTCCGTTAACGGGGCAACAGCTTGCTTGGCCTTGTTAACGGTTTTGTTGTAATGAAAGTTCTCCTTCATTTAACCTCCTGATTCTTTTTTTGAGATTTGTCCCTGACTGGTTGCCAGCCATGCTACAGGGTGTAGCCAGTGGAAGGGGGTGCCTTACAGATGTGAGCAGGACTTAAAGTACCACATACTATGAGCCTAAAGGCTTCTGAGGTCTAAATCTGGCCTGGAAGACAGTTGACTGGAATGGTTTTGTGTCCAGAGCAAGTACAGATTGTAGTTTCCAGACTGTCTGAAGAAAAATAAAGAGCAGAACTCTCAAATTTCACTTTCACAAAAAGTGCATGATACCCACCTTTCAAAATTAGGAACAAACATGCATAAGAGAACAACTGCTCGCAAGTTTAACCAAGAAGCTTGCAGTTTTGTTAAAAAGATGTATCCCAATTCCCGTGCTTACAGTACGTTTCGTTGATGAAATGATGTGGTTTACACCAGCATTTGAAGTGTTATAAATCTTTTCTGAATGGAAAAAAGAGAATTGTTATTGAGCAAAGTGTAAAACTATTCCTCAGAATAAGGTATGGGTAAGAGGTACATCCGTACTCGTATTTTGGCAAGTAATAATCATTGATCAGTTTGTGGCAAATTAGGATGCAAAACATTGTTTAAAAAATGTCAACAGTGGAAGTTTTATACACTTTTTCTATCTGGAAAAGAGAACTGTCAGTGAGCAAAGTGTGAAACTATTTCTCAGAATAAGGTATGGGTAAGAAGTACATCCATAATCGAGGGCAAGAAAGCTGTTGCCCCGTTAACGGAAAAGTACTCAAAAAAGCTGTTAGACCAGTTTTATAAACTTTAACACCACCACAGGAATAGGGGGAGCCAGTTTCAGAAGAGATCAGAAACAAAAAACAATGCCAGCAAATATACAAAATAATTCAGTCAGCAAATATATAAAATAATTTGGTACGTTTCCGTTAAACCCCTACCACTTCCCGCTGCTGTGTTTTGGTGGTATTGATTCACAAAAGCTGCTTGCAGCATTTTCCCCAGCCTTTTTCAAGTAAAACTCCTCCTGATAATTCAGAACAGTGCACTGAAATACTGTCTTTGCATGAGGGTTAAAGTATTACGACAGAGACATAGCTGTACACAGGGTCACATCTGTCCGGACATTTTTATTCACAGTGTCAAGCGCAGTATTTCCCACTTAGTTATTTCTGTTCAAGCTAAATAAATACACGTCCCGGACAGCCCATCCTTACAACTAAATAAAACGCTGATACCCAAACAATGAGAAACGTAACTTCCCTGCTGTCAGGCACCAGGCAATTCAATAACTTGAGAACAGAACTCTCCCCATCCTCAATATATATATACTGAGTAAGAAACGAACAAAAGCTATACTACAGGCCTTACACACTTTTAGTGACTAATCCACCAAGCAGAACCGATAGCTCTAGACCCACAATGAGTGGTTTCACCATATCAGTATTCACATGAATTTTACCATGCCCCATGAAGGCAGTGCACACAGAAGGCTAGGAGTGGACCAACAAGGTATTTTACCAGAAAGCACAACAGTGTACATAACCTGTGTCATAACAGCTTCAGTCCATGAAGATACAGAGAAAAGACAGTCACCATGAATGTAAACACTGCTTTCAGCAATATACACCTACTGCTAATTCAACAAGGCTCGAAAAACAACCAGAAAGAAAACCCAACTTACCGGCATCATATCGGGCAGAGAGTCAGTAAATCCCTGTGCATAAATAAAGAAGAACATGTACTATACTTCCCCTCACAATTCCATAAGCGGAATGTACACAGAATCTGGTTCCCACCCTCTACTTTGGTTTCCTTTTTCCTTCAGGTCTGATGTTACAATTTTAATGTCATATCTGTTATTTTTAATAAATAAAAATGTTTGTGTTACTAAATAACTGTATGTGAATCAATACTGCCAAAACACAGCAGTGCGAAGTGGTAGGGGTTTAACGGAAAAGTACCAATAATTCAGTCAGGCAAATATTAAGACAATGTAGTACTCTGAAAAGTTAAAGTGGCAAGAATTATACTTATCAGATGATAAGCTTAATGATTGTGGTAGGTGAATAAAATGTGTTTATGATATTTCTAGTAACAAGTTTATTAGTAACACGTGTCCATTTTTATCGTGTAAATACTGGTTGCTGTAAACCAAAGTAGTTCTAATATTGGTATGATCATAGGTTCATAGGTAGGTACTAGGCTATTGGCCCTAGGGCCTATAGAAGCCTAGCCAAAAATGTACCCTGACTTTCGCCACCCAAGAAAATCATCATATCCTCGGTGTGGGGGGGGGGGGTGTAACAGAAAAAGAAAGAGAAGGGTATTTGTGACTTTGACACTTGTTCATTGTTTTGCAGGATATACGGATGAAAGTTCGTAATTCGGAGATTTTCTTGGTTTGGATTTAATTGCAGTACAGCAGATGATTTTAGTACAGTAAGTGTAGTATATAGTATGCACTCTTTTGCGAGCAAGATGAATTTGTTGTATAGCTAGATTGCCCCCAAAACTTTATAATTTCAGATAAATCCTACCATCACAAGTATTTTAAATGCATAAATGATGTGTCCTTTTAACTGGAGTTGATAATGGGTTATAGAACGCTATGGCCTTGTGCTCCGATGATTCTGGACCGGTAGCTAAACAGACAAGCTGCTTTGAAAAGTTCAAGTTCTAGGTTGTAGGCTTTATTAAACAGATGAAGAATGTGAGCAAAACGTAGTTTTATTTTCACAAATCAGGGGTAAAGTATTAACTAATGGAGAACAATATTACCTTAATTGTGATCGTAAATGTCAGGCTTTTGCATTTTAATGATCGATTAGCTGGGTAATGGACAGCAACTTGTACTTGTGTACTAATGCAAGAACCTCTGGTTAAAGATTATTTGTGGTGATAAGCTTAGCTGTTTGGCATTGTAGTGCCTTTGTTAAAAATGGCAAACGATATCTACGAGACCGTATTTTTTCCTGTGTGCGTCCTGTAAAGTCTAAACTGTACATGTCCATGAATGTTCTATTACCAGACGTATTTGCTACATCACTTTTTATGTGAAGTGGGATATTGCGGTTACAGTGACAACACTGGTTTTAAACTGATGCGCACACATATTCTTCATTCTGTCATTGCAGAAGAAAAGACTGGAAAAGTGGGGCAGCTGGTAAATATAGATGGGGATGTAGTTGAGCATACTCAGTGTCCTCAAAAGAGTACTTTTTTTGAGCATCTGTCTTCAGTTTTATGGCTTGGAGAGCACAGAATGTTTAGAAGTGTCAATTTTGCTTCCTGTCATGTAGAGCTATATAAAACACGCTTACCTGATAAACATTCACATGGCACCAGTTGAAAATAATGACCTTTTTATATATAGGTAGGTGGTGGGGCAACAGAATGATATGAGTACAAAATGCATGTTTCTGGGTATTCACTTCGACTTTGGTAATCAGTAGAAAAGCAGGAATACCTAACTTGCTATTTCGGAAGAAGAATAACATCTAGGTCTGTACTCCTTGTCATTCTTCTTCTTTCGGCTGCTCCCATCAGGGGTCGCCACAGCAGATAAACTGTTTCCATTTCTTCCTGTCCTCTGCATCTTGCTCTGTCACACCAACCACCTGCATGTCCTCTCTCACCACATCCATAAACCTCATCTTAGGCCTTACTCTTTTCCTGTTACATGGCAGCTTCATCCTTAGCACCTATAGAACCCATCACTGCATTAACCTACACCAGGCTATTCTCACTAACAACACACCTACACTAAACAATCTTATCACACCCTTATATACCCAAATCTAAAGGTAAACAAACTTAATCTTAAAAATCACCTAAAACTTCAATGGGTAAATGTTATCTTCCACATTTTATACCAATGGTTTACTTTAAAATGTTACTAATTCCTTCCTAATGGATGTGGCATTGCTTATTATTTTGCTTTTATATATTATATATTATAAGTAAGTGGAGTTTCCCCCGGGCCTCTACTGAAAATGGAAATATCTCCAGCTAGACTAGCCGGTAAATGTAATGTAAAAAAAAAAATAAAATAATAAAAAAAATCAATGTAAAATAAAAAAATAATAAATAAATAAAAAAAAATCTTTTTCCCAATATACTCTGCATCCCTCCTCAGCACATGTCCAAACCAATGTAATCTTGCCTCTCTGGCTTTGTCTCCAAACCTTCCAACCTGGGCTGACCCTCTAATATACTTATTCCTAATCCTGTCCATCCTCGTCACACCCAGTGCAAATCTTAACATCTTCAACTCTACCACGTCAAGCTCTGACTCCTGCCTTTTTGTCATTGCCACTGTCTCCAACCCATATAACATAGCTGGTCTCACTACCTTCTTGTAGACCTTCTCTTTCACTCTTACTGGTACTCGTCTGTCACAAATCACTCCTGACACTCTTCTCCACCCACTCCATCCTGCCTGTACTCTCTTCTTCACCTCTCTTCCACACTCACCATTACTCTGAACTGTTGATCCCAAGTATTTAAACTCATCCACCTTTGCCACCTCTACTCCCTGCATCTTCACCATTCCTCTATCCTCCCTCTCATTCACACAGATATATTCTGTCTTAGTCCTGCTGACCTTCATTCTTCTTCTCTCTAGAGCATATCTCCACCTCTCCAGGGTCTCCTTCACCTTTTCCCTACTCTCACTACAGATCACAATGTCATCTTCAAACATCATAGTCCACGGGGACTCCTGTCTGATCTCGTCTGTCAATCTGTCCATCATCATTACAAATAAGAAAGGGCTCAGAGCTGTACCTTGATGTAATCCCACCTCCACCTTAAATGCATCCGTCACTCCCACCGCAGACCTCACCGCTGTCACACTACCCTCGTACATATCCTGTACCACTCTTACATACCTCTCTGACACTTCTGACTTCCTCATACAATACCACAACTCCTCTCTAGGCACCCTGTCATATGCTTTCTCTAAACCCACAAAGACACAATGCAACTCCTTCTGACATTCTCTGTACTTCTCCATCAACACTCTCAAAGCAAACATTGCATTTGTAGTGCTCTTTCCTGGCACTGAAAGCATACTGCTGATCACTAATCATCACCTCCCTTCTTAACCTAGCTTCCACTACTCTTTCCCAAAGCTTCATGCTGTGACTGATCAATTTAATCCTTCTGTAGTTACTACAGCTCTGCACATCACCCTTATCATTAATGAAGGAAAGTATTTGCCTTAGTTGTGGTACCTAGTGAATTAATACAGTTTTGCTATATTCATTTGTATTGTTTGGCTAAAATTATTTTTTTGTTTTATATGGGGGCCTTGCTGTTACTACATTGCTAAAGTGTTCTGCCATCTGATTTACTGTTCAGAGACCACTTATCCCACTGCATTAATGATGGTGGCAGTTAATTTTAATTTAATTAACCGGTACTTACGTATTATCGCAACCAGATTTTCGTGGTAATGCTGCTTGCTTCTCGTTGTGTCAAGTAGCACCGAGAAAGTATTAAAAACCTAAGAAACAAGTTTTCTTTAATGTTTTCTGGTTTTAGGAAGGTTTATCGGTTAAACGGCTGAAAAAGGAAGGTTTGAAAATAGCCTTCCCCTTTACTTTGGAGTGGTTGCGTTTGCACGTGTATTTGGCTGGAAAGGACTTCGCCAGTTAATTGTGCATATGTTAGGTGCTTTTCGGTGATACCTTCACTTATTTTTCAGCTGTAGTTTTGTAGGTTAACCTTAGTGACAGAAAATTGCAGGAATTAAGGGCTTGCAAGAGTGATGGGGGCATGATGTTGACAGGTAATCCAGAGTAGGTTTTCATGACACTGCCGTGATGGCAGAAGGGAGTTACCAGGTGTGTGGTTTGTTTTGTTTTGGTGGGTACGTTTTGGTGTTGTGATAGTGGCATATTGGGACAAACTCTGGTGATGTACCTCAGGGATTTCTGCATGTTTTACAGCTAGAAAGCTATGGGTGTCTCACTCATTGTTTTTCTGTTGGTGTGTGTGTGTGTGTGTGTGTGTGTGTGTGGGGGGAAGTTATCAGCGATTGCACTCAGTTAGCCCTTCAAAGCAGTTATTATGCTGTGGAACGTGCATCACACAGCATGACTGACATGAGTTAATCTCCGAAAAAGGGACAAGCTATTTTACAATATTATTTTCTCAGCGTTTTCAAGGTTAAATTGTACTACCAATTACAAATATTACAGAAAATACTTTATTTCGTTTTAATACTGTCAATTTCGTTTTTTAAAGGAAAACAGAAGCAACCAGCGTTAGCGTGAAAATCTGGTTGCGATAATACGCAAGTACCAATTAACCACACATTTTAGGAGTAAGGACCAAAAATAAAGTAAATATCTAGATATTTCTTTTAAATGAAAGAGGAAGCATTTTACATCCACAATGTAACACTATTTACATATACTATAGCAACTTTGAAACATTAGGCGGAGGAACTAGGTTACATTAAAAATATAAAGTAATAAAAATAAATAAAAAACAGGAATTTTGCAGACAGCCCATTTTATAAGCACAATAATGCCCTCTAGATTGTATGTTACTTTGGGCAAAACGCCCTTCTGGAGAAACACACATCCTGACAGGCATTATTGCTTCCATAGCCATATAAAATTATATAGTAATGACTAACACAGGTAAAAGAAACCATCAAAAATAGGCTGGAATAGAGTAAATTTCATGGCCGTGTGGCCTAATGGATAAGGCGTCTGACTTCGGATCAGAAGATTGCAGGTTCGAGTCCTGCCACGGTCGTTCCTTTTTGTATTAATTCTTTAGAGTGGTAGACAGTATTGGTTTTCCATAAAGAAATCCAGGCAAACTTATTCCCACTTCTTATAGGTTCATACTAGGCTATCTGCCCTAGGGCATTTATAAGCTAACTTGCAATGTAATGCATTACGAACTAGATTCCTTATGAAATTGGCATTAACGTGAACATATCGCCCCTATCTAATATATATCACAACTTGGTCTACTGCTACTGATAAAAAGCCAGCAGTATTATTAAATATTATTTTGAGTTTTGTGTGAGTGTTCAAGGTGGAAACGTACAGGGTAACTGACAGCTGTAAAGTATTGTAGCAGACTTTGCCATGTAAACAATTTTCTTTCATATGTCGATTCAGGGGTTTATTGCTACACTACAAATGCAGTAGCTGCTGGATATCAGTAACACTATGGCACTGTCGTATAATGAATCCTTTTTACACAAAAATTAGTATATAAAAAAAAAAAAATTACGACCGTGGCAGGACTCGAACCTGCAATCTTCTGATCCGAAGTCAGACGCCTTATCCATTAGGCCACACGGCCATTTCACTGAAAAAAAGTAATTTACATCGGTATTTAACAGTACTTTCAAAATTCGAGTCGTTTAATTTCAACAACAAAATCTATGGACTGTACGTACACAATACTTACAAACAACAATATAATTATAAGTGATATCTAAGCTTGAGACACTTACTATGAGCCTACATGTTCAGAAGCTTCTGCACACTGTTTATTTACAGTTGGGGATTGGGAAGTGGTGAAGGAGGGCTGAACTTTACCCTTGGCACTGCCTGAAATACGGTAAACGTTTCTTGTCCCTCGTGCATTTAAACGGTAATGTTACTTTGAAATTAATCATAACGTATGATTCTGCTTTGCCACTTCTTTGGATACATGGCTTCCCCTTACTGGAGTATGTGGAAATGGACTCACCCCTTATAATCAACGGTCCGATCCGGATGGTCTACTGAGTAACTAACTTAGCAGATCGTATTTAACCTCGCCCCACCGTTGTTGATCGTGCAGAGCTTTGTCTCATAGTACTGTCATCCCTCCCGTGAAGGTTTTGGTTTTCTGGTAAATCAGTGAAAAATGCACGGTTAATAATGCCAGACACTGATGTAAAATATGTTTCTCTTACCCTGTTAAGTGAACTTGAATACCATTTAAAAATTGTCCCTGGTTTTGGGCATATGTCCAATCCCCTAACATTGTTGACTTTCTTCAAAGATTTTGAGCAAAAAAGTTGAAAGGTATGTCTTTTACTAAAATACTTGAAAGCATGTTCCTCCAAGGATACACGAGTAGGGAACGACACTCGTCACAAAGTATTTACTTTTGTACAGGAAAGTATATCACGCAGCAATATTTTCACCTGGGACTTGCCCTGATTTGTTTTCTGACTATTGTGATTCAAATACAGTAAGGAAACGTATGAAGCCAGTTTCAGTTAAGCGAGCAACTGAAAACAACGTACTGCGCGAGAGCTCTTCTTTCAGGCATTTCATTTGTGTAAACGGGTATTGGTCCCTCTTTCAAAAATTTTAATTAAACTGTAGGAGTTCGCGTACAGAATGCAGATCAAATATCAGAACTGCGTTTGTTGTGGTGCTTCAATTAAAACTATTGATGATAACATTAACCATTCAGTTTATTTGTGTAATAGGTAAGATGGCGACAGTAATTTCCATTAGAAACACCATCTATGAGGTCTCCGCCCGCTAGTGTTGTAAATGAGGAAATGGTCTCCGCGCTTTTTTACTATAGTCCAACACATATATCGCCTTTCAAATTATGACAGGCGTTCACCCTTTACAATGTTATGAAACGTTAGATTTTGACTTTTATACATCCTGTTCTAAATAAAGTTTTTCTAACGACAAGGTTTCAAAAATGTTAGTTACTACGTATGTGAGGGGATAAATGAACAGCGTAGTTAAATTTTCCTGTTATCACAAACACTAACTGGGCTTGCTCAAAATCACACAGTAGGCTATTGGAAGCTTAAGGAATAAAACCTTGGATAAAAAAATAGCTCAAATAAGTGAAAGAAAATTAGAAATACACACAAGACAAAAAAAGAAAATCGACCGTGGCAGGACTCGAACCTGCAATCTTCTGATCCGAAGTCAGACGCCTTATCCATTAGGCCACACGGCCAGTTACGTTCATGGGGAATACGTAATTGAATGAAATGCAATCAACCAATGAATAAAATGCTACATCTAGAATTGCTTCTTTCAAAATTTACTGAAATTGTCTTGAGTGACTGGGAAATGCACATAGAGAAGGAAGGTCACAAATCATGTCTACCTCTTACCTTCTTCAGGCAAGAAATCTGGACAAAGCGTAATATAATTGGGGGATAGGGACAATTTTTAATTTATATTGGTCTTAAACTTAGAAAGCAGCCAGCATTTGTGTTAGCATGCATTTTCTGAAGGAAATAAAGTCTAAAACTCAAATATTTGTTCATTATTTAGAGATTTCAGGCCGCCGTGATTTGCCAGGAAACCACCGATTGTATGAGGAACAGACCAGATATATGAGGCAAAAATCTGTACAGATGAGAGGTATAAGTGGGACTTGGATTAATACATAACCATTCAGAAGGGTAGTGATAGTTTAAATAGTGTCAATGCGTCTACTTCGGAACGCCATTTATGAGTTCTCCGCTGCTGTCAATGCTGTACGTGCCCTTATGTGAGGAAATGGTCAGTATTTCAGAAACCGCACTGTTTGATAGCACAACACATTACATTACTATTGCCTTTAAAATTGTGACGGGAATTTACAACCGTAAGTTACAACCATTTCTTAATTTAGTACATTCTGTTTTAAAGTTTTTTTTTTAATACTAGCAGCCTACTTGAGAAAGAAACAAAAGGTTCAATTTTAGCTAGTTACTATGGAACAAAGACTTGGACACGAAGTAGCTCGTATAAGTGGTAGGTAACTTACGACCGTTTCTTAATTTAGTACATTCTGTTTAAAAGTTTTTTTTAATACTATCAGCCTAGTTGAGAAAGAAACAAAATTAGGTTCCGTTTTTGGTTAGTTATTAGGGAGCATAAACCTGGACACGAAGCAGCTCGTATTCATAGCTCGCAACCTTCCATCTCCAAAATGATGAACACTAGCCTTCATAATGTGGAACAAATGGGCAAAATGTATAACACGTACAGATGGCTTACTAACAACTTAAACTAGGAAGGCCATAGGATGGTTAAACTATGCTGGTTTTACTTATAAAGATCTTTTAATGAATTAATGTGATTCATTTGTATTTACCATGGATTTCACTTAAAAAGAAATCCTAACACTGAATGTGCGACAGAGTCTTTCAATGTGGAGCATGAACTTTTTTAAGACCTCAATTGAGGTACGTAAGTGGACGTTTAGGTTATAAAGCCTTGAGTACATCTATTCTGTGTGCAGAAACAAAATTCGACCATGGCAGGACTCGAACCTGCAATCTTCTGATCCGAAGTCAGACGCCTTATCCATTAGGCCACATGGCCAACTACAAGAAGGTTGTTAGTGTTACCTCACAAAATGCTATCAGCCAGTTAAGAACATATGCATCACTTTTAAGTAATGTTTGTGCTTTCTTTTATTGCAGGGCACATCATCACCAGGGCAAATGTTAGGCATTGCCTAGTTTAGAGCGCCCCCTTCATTTTAAAAAAGTGAATGCAGGTCATTAATATTAGTCTTATGTCCAGGAGCTATACAAGCATGTGTTGATAATGACAAATATGAATGAGTACTACAGTGTTAAATGTAGGAAAACACATATGTTTAGGAGAAAGAAGTCATCAATAGTTTAAGCAGCAATTACTTTCTGTTTTACCAAACTCTCATTTCAGTACTAGGGTTGCCATATTTTAAGACACCCAAAAATGGAAAATATGGAAAGTACAATTTTCAGAACAAGTCTTACCTACAACCAATGTAAAGACTGGATGCAAAGGATTGAACTTCACTTTGCTGACAAAAGGTCACTTTTATAGATTTTGATTTTTTTTTCAGTTATTTTGTATCATACTAAGTTATATCAGATACAAAATAGTTTATGCAACTATTAGAGGAAACTCAGTAAAAAATTTTTTGTAGTAAAATCTCACATTTGTAATTTTTCATGGTTTTTTTTTCACATAACAGGACTGCTGAAATAGACTATCCTTGGTAAAGAAGGACAGTTGATAACCCTACTCGAGTACCTATTAGATGAACGAACGCTAAAAATGTTGAGTAGACATACTCAACAACTTTTAAGCGAACATTCATCGTGGTACTTTTCTGTTATCGGGGCAACAGCTGTAACACAATGATTGCACAGCTGTTAGCCCTAAGAAAGATATTAACTGCCATTTGATGATTTTGTGTGCACCTGAAACGTTTCAGTCGTGCTAAAAATTAAAAGATCCTTCATGCAAGAGGGAGAAAATTAGTGATCTTCCCCTGTTAGGGAGCCGTACTAAAATGCCAGCTATCGTCAGATAAATACATTTTGACTTTGTGCGTGCACTGTAGAATGGTCCCTTCAGGAAAATGTTCACACCCGTCATCACTACCTGTGCATTTTAACAGGATTTGGAGGAGAAAGGGTTAGTATCATCCTCCAACAACATGTAGGCTGTGGAAAAATTCTACTGGTATAAGAAAGAACAGATTAAGCAAGAGTGTAAACTGGAGCAAGAGAAAAAATGAGCGAACTGTGGATATAGTTTGGTAGGAGGAGATTTGTCGTAAACTTTATCCGTGACCATGCAATGAAGATTTTTTCAACAGCATATCATGATTGTAATTCATCTTACTGTCAGGGTCCAAAATATATACTGTATGTAATAGTTCTCACCCAACTTCTCTATTTTTCCATTAAAAAAGCTACATTATGTGTACGGTAAATGTTGTGCTTGTGTACCATACTGACATGTCATGTTACTTATCTTTCTCAGGGCTAAACACGTAGGATGTGGAATAATTCTACTGGTATAAGAAAGGTTTAGCAAGGGTGTAAACTGTACATAGAGACAGAAAACAAGAGAATGTGTAAAATGTTGTGCTTATGTACACTGAGATGTCATGTTACTTTTCTTTCTCAGGGCTAACAGCTGGGTGATGATTGCATGCTATTAGGACTGTTGCCCCGATAACGGAAAAGTACCCATTCATCTAAGCAAAAAGTACAGTTTTGTACCTACCATAAATGTAGATGTTCGAGGATCTCCATTGCTGCAGTCCTGACTAATGGGTACTCCGCTGCCCTCCATCGGCCCGAATACCAAAGGGCTAGATATGGCGTCGGTCATGGCGCTCGAGACTGACGTGGTGTTAGTATAAATGCGCATGACCGACACCATAACTTTAGTCTTTCTTGCCTCAGATGTCAGAATGCAAAAAAAAAAAACACCACCCAAAAACCCCAATCTAAAAAGAAAAAGGGAAGGAGGAGGGAAAATTGGACTGCAGCAATGGAGATCCTCGAACATCTACATTTATGGTAGGTACAAAACTGTACTATGTTCGTCGTCTCCCATTGCTGCAGTCCTGACTAATGGGTAGAATCCCAGAGCAACGGAAAAAAAAAAGGGAGGGCGGACAACTAAACATCCTGAGGAGCTGCAGACATGCCCTGTAAGACTGCAGTGGCAAACCCAGCCCTAGACTTAGAATAAAGAGGCAAATGATAATGCTTTGTAAAGGTATGTACAGAACTCCAGGTAGCTGCCTCTAGAATGTCTTTAGTAGCTACCCCTCTTAAAAAAGCAGTAGATGTGGCCGTAGCCCTAGTAGAATGAGGCCTGATCCCAACTGGAACTTCTTCACCATGATGAGAATAACAAAAAGCAATACAATGGCCAATCCACTTGGAAATAGTTTGTTTCGAGACAGCTTTTCCATGGAAAGTCACAGCAAACGAAACAAACAACTGATGAGAACTTCTGAACTCTTTGGTTCTGAACAAATAATATCGTAACTGCCTATGTACATCCAAAGAATGCAAAACAATTTCCCCTTCAGTTTGGGGGTTAGCATAAAAAGTAGGCAAATGTATAGACTGGTTCAATGCCACATTAGAAACCACTTTAGGCAGAAAAGTAGGATTAGTACGCAAGGAAACTCTGTCCTTGTGAAAAATCAGAAAAGGTTCCACTGCCATGAGAGCCTGTAATTCAGATACCCTTCTAGCAGAAGTAACAGCCAACAAAAAAGCAGTCTTCCAAGACAACAACTTCAAGTCAGCCGTGGCTGCAGGTTCAAAAGGAGGCAGAGTCAGCTTCTCCAAAACAAAATTAAGATCCCAAGTAGGAGTAGGAGCCTCCGTGGGGGTCTTATATTCTTTGCCCTCTAAGAAACTGTTTAAGCAATGGATGTGAAAATAAAGGAGGGTCACCACCATAGTGAGCAGAAATAGCTGCAGCATGCACTTTAATAGAAGAGAAAGACAAACCCTTGTCCAATAACATAGTCAAATATTGCAATGTACAACTCAAATCAGGCAATGTGACATCAAAGCCTTTAGCTGAACTCCAAAGAAAAAATCTCTTCCATTTATCAGCATAAACTTTTGAGTACTAGGACGCCTGGCTTCCAAAAGAACATCCAAAACTTGTTGAGGGAGCTGAAGGCCCTCATTCTCTAAAACTGAATGTGCCAGGCTGTCAGGTGTAGGGATCGCACCCTGACATTGAGAAAATGATTGTTTTCTTGAGACAATAAGTGAGGAATCCGTGGTAATGGCCAAGGGGCCCTGAACTAAACTCCTCAACAGAGGGTACGATTGCTGACGGGGCCAATCCGTGCTATAAGGATCATGCACGGTTTGTCCCTCCTGACTTTCAACAGGACTTTTGGAAGAAGAGGCAGAGGAGGAAAGGCATACACGTGAAGGTTGCTCCAACTGAAGGATAGTGCATCTACTTTCCAGGCTTTGGATGAAACAGCCTTGTGCAAAACAGAGGTAGTTGGAAATTCACAGGAGAAGCGAACAGATCTATGTCTGGAGTTCCCCAAGCCATGGTCAACTGACGAAACACCTGAGGATCCAACTTCCATTCGTGAGGATCCACCATTTGTCTGCTCAGAACATCTGCTAACGAATTTTGTTCCCCTGGCAGAAACTGTGCTCGAAGAGTGATGTGCAGATCCAAAGCAGTTTCCCATAACAGCATTGCTTGTCTGCAAAGAGGGTAAGAATGAGTTCCCCCCTGCTTGTTGATGTACCACATGACAGTTGTGTTGTCTGTTCGAATCAACACTAGTCCCGGCGAAGCAGATCCTTGAATGCTTTCAAGGCAAATTGAACTGCCAGCATCTCCTTCATATTGATATGCAAGTGAAGCAACTCCGGGGGCCAAAGGTCTTGAATCCATTTTCCTTTGAAATGAGCACCCCAGGCTGACTCCAAGGCATCTGTCGTTAATATCTGACTTGCCTCTGGTTGGGTCACAGAGAGTCCCTTGTTTAGGTGACATTCCTGAGCCCACCACACAAATTCCTTCTGGATGCAAGGAAGAATCCGAATGACAGTGTCCAAATCGTGGCTGTGTTGAGTCCAAACGCTTTTGAGATACCATTGTAGCTTCCTCATATGCAGTTTGGCATTGGGAAGTACTAGAATGCAAGATGCCATGAACCCCAAGGCTTGAAGGACTGTCCTTGCAGTCAGCCTGGACAGGACTGATAGCTGTAGGAAGTACTGGTGAAGATTTCTTTGTTTGTCCGGGTAAGAAATGCCATCTGAGTCGCTGTATTCAGACTCACACCCAGAAAACACATCTCTCGTGAGGGTACTAGACTGGACTTTATTTCGTTCACAGAATACCCCAGGCATCTGAAAACTGTCATCACACACTGCAGATGTCGAAGTAGTTCGTGCTTGTCTTGAGCCAGTATCAAACAATCGTCCAGATAAGGATAAATCTGAATTACCCGTAGTCTGAGAAAAGCTATTACTGGAGCCAGGACTTTCGTGAATACCCTGGGCGCAGTAGACAAGCCAAAGGGCAATGCAGAGAACTGATAATGCAAATTCCCAGTCCGAAACCTCAGGAATTTCCTGCAACTGGGCCTGATAGGAATGTGGAGATAGGCCTCCTTGAGATCCAAAGTCACCATCCAGTGATCCCTGCCCAGCATAGGCAACAGCTGTTGCAGTGTTAACATCTTGAATTTGAATTTCTAGAAAGGTGTTTAGAATGGATAAATCCAGAATGGGCCTCCAAGTATTGCCCTTCTTTGGCACTAAGAAAAGACGGGAATAAAACCCTGTGCCCCTTTCCGCAGAAGGAACTTCCTGTATTGCTCCCAACTGGAGCAGAGAAGAAACCTGTGCCTGTGCTTCCAATTTTTGCTGATGAGGCACATCCGGCATACCGTTGAAAGGCGGGAAGTGTGAAAATAAAATTTGTAGCCTCGAGTTACAATGTCCAATACCCATTTGTCCTGGGTAACCAAATGCCAATTCCCGTTGAAAAGTCCCAGTTTTCCGCCCAGAGGAGCTGCCAGCAAAGCAGAGTCCGCAGTCAAGACACAGGTCATTGGGTCTGCTTCAAAGGACTGACCCTTGCCCTCCCCAGCAGAAGGGGTAGAGGAACTGAAAGACCTAGAAGTAACAGGGCCCTGAAAGGAAGCCCTACCTCTACCATGCCTCGACTTGCCTCTAGAATGAAAATCCGAAGAGGGAAAAGACCATCCCTTAGCAGGCCAATTCCTATTGAACTTAGGAGGCTGAACCTGTAAAATTCCTTAACTGTCTGCATAGATTTAGCTTTTTCCTCCATTTTTTTCAAAACTAATTCCACAGGAGGCCAAAAGAACATCAGACTGCAAAGGAGCATCCATAATCTGAGCTTTAACATGCTCCGACAAGGACTGACCTTTAAGCCAGGCATGTCTGCGAACAACAGAACTAGTAGCAGCCACCCTGGAAGAAGCTTGTAAAGCATCAAAACCACACTGCAGAGAATGCTTCCCAACCTGGTCTGAAGCATGCACTAAATCCTGAAGCTCCTTACAGTCAATACCTTCAGCTAAAGCATCCACTTTACATTTCAATTGACTTAACAAAAAATTCTGATACTTGAGCATATGAAACTGACAATTCAAAGCCCTCATAGCCAAAGTAGAAGAGGTATACAGTTTTTTACCCCACCTATCCAGGGCCCTAGCATCTTTGTCCAGAGGAACTGGATTCTTAACCACAGAGGCCTTAACGCCCTTGGGACCTTGAGAAATAGTTTCAGGATCAGCTCTAGGGCTCTTAAACAAGTACTTGTGAGCTTCCGGAACCCTGTAGTATCTATCTGGTTTAACAGGGGCAGGAGGCAGAGAATCTGGGTTAAGGGCAGCTCAGAAAACACATCCTGAACAACATCCAGTACAGGAGGAATAGCCAAGGGCCTGTGCTGAGGCAAAAACAAAAATTCTCGCAGCCTTTTACGAGAATCAGAATAATCCTGGCCCTCCCATTTGAAATGTTTCCTCATGGAATGCAAAGTTTCAGAGAAAGAAAAATCTTCTGGAGGGGACGCAGAGGGAGAAGCATCCTCAGCTCCTGAATCAGAATAGGGAGGGAAATCCTGAAGGTCTTCCACAGAGGAATCTGACTCAATGGAAGACTGAACCAAACCCTCCAACTCTGACTCTACCCTGGGCCTCTTCTGAGGGGGAGGTATGGAACCCCTAATTAAAGTAATCAAATCCTCAGCCATCTTCAACATGTGCTTCCTAGGAGCTGGACCCTGGGGAAAAGCACCCGCAGGGGCAGATTTAGACTTAGAATGGCCTCTGCCTAGAGAAGGAGGAGGCTTAACCACCCTACGAGGGGAGGGAGCCACAGACAACAGAGGAGCACCCTCAACCTGGCCTAACAAAGGAGAAGCCACCCCTGCAGTAACAAAGGCATCCCCTTGACACTCAGGCACATTGTCAGAAAGAGCCACTGAAGCAGCCAGTGGTTCTACAGGACTGACGTCCGGAGCGGACGCCTCATCCTGCTTGGACCGCAAAGACTTTTCTTTGCGCTTCCTAGAAGAGCCAGTCGTCGGAGAATCCGACGGCATGTTGTAATTACAACGTTTACCAAACACCAGCCTAGCACAGTCCAACCAACGTTTAATAGTACGCTTATTAAAAGTAGCACAAAAGCGACACGCAACAACGTCGTGCTCAGGCCCTAAACAAGGAATGCAGAGTGAATGGTAATCCCTATGAGGAATCTGTTTCCCACAAGAAATACAGTTATTAACTTTTTCTGACATCCGACAATACTGAGACAAGAAAAAGACAAAAAATAAAATGTCCCCAATGGGGTACTTAGCCCAACTTGGTCTCCGGTCTGAAACTCGAAAACCGACAATTCCAGAACGCCGAACGGCACTTGCAAATTCTGCTTCTGCTCAGGACCATGCGGCAAGAAAGACTAAAGTTATGGTGTCGGTCATGCGCATTTATACTAACACCACGTCAGTCTCGAGCGCCATGACCGACGCCATATCTAGCCCTTTGGTATTCGGGCCGATGGAGGGCAGCAGAGTACCCATTAGTCAGGACTGCAGCAATGGGAGACGACGAACATCCTTAGAATGTCGAAACAAGGAGTTTCGAAAAGTTATAGTTGGCCAGCTGTCCGAAAGCCAATGGCTGACATCAGAACATTCACCCTGTCTAGCCGTTCTTATGGTTCCCCACTGTGGTGCGATCTCTGAGTTGGTACATTTAAGTAGGGTGGGGGTGGGGGGCACAACCCTCTTTATTTTGTTTGTTTTTTTTTTTTTTTTTTGTGGGGGGTTGTAATGATGTACAGTACATTTTAGCTGTCAGCTGTTGGCTTCCTGGTGTCTGGCCAACTATAACTTTTCGAAACTCCTTGATGCAACATTGTGGGGTTTCGCTTGGATGAATGTTCGCTGTAAAGCTGTCGAGCATGTTGTACTTGGCATTTTAAACATTCATTCATCTAATATAGACCCCCCCCTACTCAGTGCATCTTTAAACTAAAAAAAAAAAGAGTTTTTAACCACCCTATTAATCACATGCACAATCATGAATGGAGACAAGTTAGGGTGCTGTTATGCTAATAGCTGTCAGAAGTGCATGTTGATTGCATCCCAGCCAGGTGTAAACAGTAACTTAAATGATAATAACATTCATGATTTTGAAAGAAGTAATATTTACATTGAGAGTTACACGTGGTGTACAACCCATGGTAACCATTTGTGATTCAGAGATAGCCCTACCACAGTGTTTTAGCACAAAGATATGCAACACTGCTCTGGGCTGTCTCCATGGCATTGAATGTTGGTAAATGGTAAGGAGGCATTCTGGGGAGAGGGACATACTAATTAGCCAAG